>NW_025335780.1:7823090-7905415 GCF_004798865.1 Varanus komodoensis
CTTTGCTCCGTTGGAGCACGTTCTGCCTTCCTCTGCAGGGGAGAACAGGACTCTACCCATCTCCATGTGACATCCCCTCACATACCTGCATGTCGCCAACAGATCCCCTCGGAGTCTCCTCTTCTCCAGGCTGAAGAGACCCAGTTCCCTCAGTCTCGCCTCATACGGCATCCCCTGCAAACCGGCCACCAACCTTGTGGCCCTATGCTGCACTGACTCTAACCTGGCTATATCCTTTCTGTAATGAGGGGCCCAAAACTGGCCCAAAAGCCCATTCCACACCCTCAGGGTCCTGACTGTCAGGAAGCGCTTCCTGGCATCCAAACGGAACCTTGGCTCCCTGAGCTTTGCTCCATTGGAGCACATCCTGCCTTCCTCTGCAGGGGAGAACAGGCCTCTACCCATCTCCATGTGACACCCCCTCACATACCTGGATGTCGCCAACAGATTCCCTCTGAGTCCCCTCTTCTCCAGGCTGAAGAGACCCAGTTCCCTCAGTCTCCCCTCACGCGGCATCCCCTGCAAGCCGGCCACCAACCTTGTCGCCCTTTGCTGCACTGCACTGTTGTGTGCTTGCATTAGCCACTTATCTGGGTGCGTCTTTTGGTAATCAGAAGACAACACAGTTATAACCCACTCTAAAATACGGGAAGTGACTCTCCTGATCCATACATACCCTCAAAGTAAGGTGTCTAGGCCTGGTGCTTCACCACACCTTATGGGTCATATTTGGAATTTGATCAGAGGGTTTGGAACCTGGTGCAGCAGAGAGGGCCCTGGAGCCTAAGGGCTTGGCTATGCTTGGCAAGTCACGGAATGGCAAGAAGAAGGAAGAAGGCTTGGGCCTAATCAGACTGTGGAATTCCAGAATAAAACCTTGGCTCTGTTAGTTTTCTCACAGGAAAACAAGGAGGAGCTGAGTCACTCCCATCCAGCTGCTACTTTTCAACTTTGAATTTCAGACTTCGTTAGGGGGGTTCCCAGCTTCTCCATGAGAAACTGGCAGAGCCATGGGGTTTTACAGCAGTATCACACAGACGGATTCATCAGCTCCAAGGGTCAGAACTGAAGTGCCCCATTTGACTTAGGGTCAGTTTAGGGGCTAGGTCCTCTGGCAATTGGTTTGCCAGGAAGCGCATTATTGCACTAGTATGCTTGCTTTAAATAGATGCCCAGGCTGAGAAGCTTTGCTGGGAATATTGGCATCAGTGCTCATCTTTTATTGTCCATCATTACCATCCGTAGTTTTATGGATTTGATAAGCCTGGACCCATGAAGCATGGAGTTACCAACAAAAAAATTAAGATTTTACTAATTTTCTGCTTGTGTGGTTATACCTAGGTCTTTTTCTTAAATAACCTCTAAGTCCTTGAGATGGCTTATGCCAGGGATCATTCAAACCTCATGTCCTATATTCAGAACTAGAGAGATAATAATGAGGAAATCAGAATGATCTCTGACTTTATTTATCTATTAGTTTTATATCCTCCTTTCCCCCCATTTTTAAGAAACTCTGAGCAGCTTACATCATTCTACTCCTCCTGCTTTCAGTCCTATTCCCACAACAACAACCCTGTGAGGTAGGTTGGGCTGAGGATCTGAGACTGGCCCAAAGTCACCTAATTGGCTCCATGGATGGGCAGGGACAAGAACCCAGATCTCCTGAGTTCCAGACCCGTGCTCTTAGTCACTACATCACACTGGTTCTCCGATTCTCTATAACTGACATGGTTATAGGTGTTAGATTTTGACCATTCTTTGGGTCAAGTCATGGGCCTACAGTTAATTGTCATCAACTATACAAGAGCTGTAAAGTTGCATTATTAAGCTTTTGCCACAAAAGCTAAGAAGCTAATCCAGGGAACTGAGCTGTGCTACTAATACAAGTCCTTGTAGTTTTATTGTTTTGTGTTAATGACAAGTCTTTAGCTGGCACCTGCAACATGCAAACATATATAACATACCTTTCACCTCCCGAGTACCAGTGGGAAGGGCTCCTCTTTTCAGGAATTGTGTTGGACACTTATGGGTGGAATGGATGAGTGAGAGGCAATATTTACACAGAGAGAGCTTGTGGGTCAAGTCTTGCTCTCGCTTCACTTGTTACATTTGTGCACGGAGGTTGCTTCTGAAAAGGGCTTCATGGAAGTCTTTGACCAGCAATGATGGGAACGCCATCTTGTGCCCACACAGATTAAAGTTGCTCCAGCAAAAGGTGATGGCAGTGAAAGCCCATGCACAGGAACAGAAGGGTTGTGTCAAAGTGTGTTCCCCCACTACTGGTATTTTGGGAATACCATTCCAAATTGTTTGCAAATCTATTTTTCTATAGTTCATTTTTGATCCAGATTTAACCAGTTCACTCTTCCCGGACTGAACAGTTGAACTCTGCAGAACTCAGAACCTTCAGTATGGTTCATGAACCATAAAAATGTGTTAGTCAGCATGCACACATTTGAAAAATATGTGTGAAAAGTGCATAATTATGAAAAGAGCAAACTTATATGATTTAATCAAAGGAAGAAGAGTGTGTATAATTCGAAGATGCAAAAAAACCTGTTGTGTTTATTCTGGGGAAAAGCACATAAAATATGCACAGATTTTCAAGCAAAATTAAGAAAACACATCCTGATTCTCCTTACATTATTAACTAGATTTAGTGATTGTCTCTGGACAGACCTTCCTTTCCCTTTATCAAGCTTCCTACTTTTAATGAAATTTTCTTTGAATTGTGCTTGATCTTGAAATAATCACACTTGTGTATGCTGCTGATTCTAGGGAATATTTGTACCACAGTCATTCCAGTAAGTTTACTGTTATGTTTTCCCATTAAATCATAAAAAGCCATTACTCTATCCACCCACAGGAAAAGAAAACATTGTCTTCACTTGCTGACTTGTAATCAGATCCCGAGGAGTGCAAAGCCTCTCACAAAGCACCATGTGCAGAATGATCAAATATGCATGAGGTAGAGCTAAATGACATTCACAGAAAATGAAAGGTGGTTGGGCACCGTAATTGAGGGCAGGGTGCAAGTTCCAAGACTGGGCCCTGTGCCAGCAGGAGCCTGTACTAAGTCTCAGCAATATACCAGTAGCCAGGAGCATCCGTTAGGAACTGCGAAGCCCTCCCCTCACCACCCAGTGCCCCTTTTCCGATTCTGAACACAATCTAAGGGACTGCCGATATCAATATGCACCTGCTGGAGTATTAAGAGGTGCAGGAGAAGCTCTCTTGGGCCTTTGCGGTGCATGGAACCCCCATTTGCGGTGCATGGAACCCCCTCAGCTTCCACACTGAGGCCATTTTATCTGGGGCAGCTCAGGACTTCACGGCCACCATGACAACCATGGGGCCGTCTCAACACGTCACCAGCCCAATCCGTATTAAAGGTCGCACTCTAGACTTGATTTTCTCGACTGGGCAGGGATATGGTGATCTGGAAATGGAGGAATTAAGATCATCCCCTTTGTCATGGTCAGATCACTTCCCATTGAGGTTAGGCTTTCAGCCCCCTTTCCCCTCTGCAAGGGTGGGGGACCTTTTGGAATGGTCCACCCCCAGAGGCTGATGGATCCAGATGGTTCCCAGAGAGCTCTGAGGGTGTTTCCAGCTGGTACGACTGGTGCTCCTGTCGAAGCCCAGGTCCCTCCGTGGAATATGGAGATGGCCAGGGTGGCTGACACGATTGTACCCAAGTGTCCTCTTCCCTTACTTGGAGCCTGTACAGCCCTGTGGTGCACATTGGAGCTGAGGTCAATGAAATGAGTGGGAGACAGCTGGAGCGCAGGTGGAGAAAAGTTTGCGATGAATCCAACTGGACACGGCTTAGAGCTCATTATTGCGCCTACGCCATGGCAGTGAAGGCAGCAAAGAAAGCTTATTTCTACACCTCCATTGAATCCTCTCAGCGTCATCCAGCCGAGTTGTTCCGAGTGGTTCAGGGGGTCTTCCAAACTGTCCCTTTGAAGGAAATGGCGGAACCTGCAGTGGTCCGCTGTGAGGAATTTGCACAGCATTTTGAGGGTAAAATCGCTCCGATCTGTTCACTTTCTTTTTCATCAGATGCAGGTGTGGCAGTGGATGTTCTGAACTGGGGCCTGGCCTCAATAATGGATTGGATGAGGACTAATAAACTGAGACTTAATCCAGATAGGACAGAGATACTGTCTTTGGTGGGGAATGTGTCTGTTCAGATGGGTGACATCTTTCTTTTCCTGGATGGGGTTGCACTCCCCCGAAAGGACAGGGTTTACAGCTTGGGGGTGCTACTGGACCCTGAATTATCCCTGGAATCAGTGGCCAGGAGTGCCTTCTATCAGCTTAAGCCACCAGTTGCAGCCATATCTGGACAGACAGGACCTAGCGACAGTTATCCACGGACTGGTAATCTCTCTTCTAGACTATTACAATGCACTCTACATGGGGCTTCCCTTGAAGATGGTTTGGAAACTTCAATCTGTCCAGAACGGGGCAACGGGATTGTTAACAAGGACTAGCAGATACGATCATATAAAGCCCATCCTCTGCCATCTGCACTGGCTCCCAACTGAGGCCCAGACACAATTCAGGGTGTTAATGCTGGTGTTTAAACCCCCAATAGCTTGGGACCAGGGCATCTAAAGGATCGTCTCTTCCCATATGAACCTACCCAGCACCTTAGATCAGCATCTGAGGCCCTTCTGAAGATGCCCGCCCCCACTTCCTTTCCCTTCTGAAGGCGTGTGGTAGCACAAGAAGAGTGGCAACACAAAGAAGGGGGTTCTGCAGTGGCACCCCAACTCTGGAACGAGCTCCCCAGATCGGTCCACCAGGCACCTTCTCTATATTCTTTTGCCAGGCAAAACCCTTTTTATTTCAATGGTGTTTTAATTGTTAACTTGTTTTAAGTAGCATTTTAATTCTGAGTATGTCGTTCCTGTTGTGCACCTTATACTGCTTTTAATGCCTTTTATCTGTAATTGCTGATTTATATTGTATTTTAATATGTATTTTATTCTATCTTGTATTTTACTTTGCATTTTGTTGCTGAACCTGCCCAGAGAGCCGTAAAGTTAGAAATTTAACTAATAAATAAATGTACCAGATGTATGCGAATGGGCATTTTCTGAATTGATCTCAGACTGTGGAACGTGCTCCCTCCATAAGTACATTTCACCCCCATTCTGTTGGCTTTTAGATAGGCTGTAAAGAAACGTCTCTTTAACGTAGCTTTTTTAATGATGTGGTTGTTCCAGTACTTTATGGTTTGCAATGCTCTTTTTATTGTAGTAAGGTTTTATTACTTTGAATTGTTGTACATTTCTGTTTGTGACTTTTTAATTAATTTATCAGTCTGATTTATGTGTTATTGATTATTTATTTCTTGCACTTTTTATTACCCAACAGCCGATGCTCTCTAGGCAGGACGCAACTATTTAAAACATGAACTACAGTATAAAATACAAGTGAGAACTAACATAAAAGCTTGCTTTAGCAAGCAAGTGGCTAAACATTCATCATAACTGAAACCAATGCTTGTTGTTGTTTAGTCATGTAAGACCCATCACAACCCCATGGACAACATTCGTCCAGGCTCTCCTGTCTTCCACCATCCCTTGGAGTCCACCCAAGCTATGCTACATATATTCTTAATTCCCAAAGAGACAGACTGTACCATGTTAAGTGTCCTATCCTGGTCGCAGCAAGAAAACCCCAAATTAATTAGTCTGGTGGTTGTGGCACCACGAGTATGAGTAAGCAGTATATTCCTAGAGGGCTGGAGCTGAACAAAGAGCTTTTCCGGCTCTGGTTCAAGACTAGCTGCATTGTTTTCCAGCCCCTTCACTAAGGAGTTAGACACTCTTATTAAGTGGCAGTCTTTCAATCTAAAATGTTACCTCTAGTTTGCTCTGTGGAGTCTCGCCTGACATGCTTCCTGCACTTTTGGACCAATAAGGTGGATATATCAAAACAGAAAAACATGGCTCATTAGAGCTTGACAGATTTCCAGCCCGTTTCCAGTTCAATGATCAGAAATGGACCAAGTCAGGGCCTTTTTCCATCTCAAAGTCGGATCTTGATTTGCACATTTTTTAAAACCACCAGCAAAATTAGAGCAAAGAAGCATGAAGAAGTATGCTGCTCTGGCATGATTTGCACAAAATTAGCTGAATTGCACATCATATTTTGTGTTTGTAAACTCCTTGTACAGATCTGGGATACATGTGAGAGGCACATGGGTCAGACTTTTGCAATGTATGGAATTTTCTTTCCCTTCATTAGCCATTTTCATCATAAACCTAAAACCTTTCCTGATTTCATGGCAAAGTATGGTATTCCTTATAATCATCCTGAT
The DNA here is from genome assembly GCF_004798865.1 of Varanus komodoensis. Taxonomy (NCBI): domain Eukaryota; kingdom Metazoa; phylum Chordata; class Lepidosauria; order Squamata; family Varanidae; genus Varanus; species Varanus komodoensis. The sequence continues at coordinate 7,829,428 of NW_025335780.1, forward strand.
TGGATAATATGTTTTTTATTATGTTGTTTATTTGTCCCTTCATTTAAAAAAATTAGACAAAACCAAACATCTTACCTTTATATTGACAACAGCTGCTTTACGTAAGAGAAAAAAGAAAGAGTAATATCAAGATCATTCTCATAATAGCTGATGCCATTACTTTCTTGTGTTAAGTGATATGCTTCTAACTCTGATTATGTCAATCACACCTCCTTAAATTAACTTAAAATGTTTAACTGGATGATCACAAGAAGCAGAAGTTCATGGGCCTTCACACACACAAACACTTATAGATGAGAATCTAAGTACAGCGTTTCTGTAAATTACAACTAATCTACCTTTTGTCTAGGTTATCGCACTAACTCAACCAGTCCGTTGTCTTTGCATATGGCTACCTGCATCAAAGGCTTTAAAAGGCGAATCATAGCTGCTTATTAAAATACCATCTGCCACAGCATAGGGGACAGTAATTTTAACTACCCAGCCAGAATATACAAGAAAATTCTCATTCAGGGGAGAAAAAAACATCAGAGAAGGAAATATGCTAATAATTTTGGAAGAGCCATGAATATAATAAAGTTATATAGCCATGCTGGTAATTCCTGCATAAACAACATCATCTGTCACTGTTTGGAATGTTTTAATGACTTGGAAGCAAATTTACTAATAACAGGACACTAGTTCTTCTTATATCACAGTGAAAGGAAGACGCACAGAAACAGACTGGAAGAAATCCAACCTCCCCCTTGCTTTTAGAAATTACTCAGAAAAAGGACATACCCAGATATGTATAGTCACCAAAACTGACTTCATTACACATTCATAGCTGTCTTTCCTACCCCATCTCCCATCCCATGACTCAGTCTTATGCGAATATCCAGACTGCCTAGATCATAATATACATTTTATCACCATTTTAAGAAATATAAAGGAAGCTCTCAGAAAGGGGCCGATCGGTCTTTGTAAATACAAGTCATAAGACTACATTACACAGTGTATAAACAAAGGATTATTCTGTTATGTGGTGACCGTCTTCCACTGAAAAATGCAATAAAGGGAATCTTATATAACAGGTTGGAAGTCCAAGGTCCGGTTTGTGTCAGGGGCATTTTGCATTGGGTGTTCTGATTTTTTTTAATGCTTGTGAAGCTTGTATCAATGAGATAAAAGGAAATAAATTATCATAGTATAATGTGTTTCATTCTGGGTTCTACCTAGTGGATATAAAATTCAGTGGGCTTCTTGCAAATGACTTTAATGAGGTAAGAGTGTTCACATACATTATCAACAGTAATATTTTTACAAAGAAGTTGAATTTAATTGTCTCCTTATTGTGGATATGGAAGTTTGGGGAAGATTGGGAAAGACAGCACCTTGGCTGAACTCCATGAAGTTTTGGCTATGCATATATGATTAAACGGATTGTGACAGCTGGACACATTATCTTGTGGCAGACTCCATACTTCCAATAGGGATCTCCTCACTTGTTAAGAAATTAAAGCTGTGGGGTATAGACCCTGATCAATTAGGTTCTCTCAGTCCAAAGCAAGCCTTCCAAATGATTAAAAGGAGAATCTTGGATATAGAATTGCAGGAGTCGTTGAGTGCTGCCAATAAAGCAAGGTCCCCCCTGTGCCTACATATTTCAATTAAAATTGGACAAATAAGAGTGCAGAGCGTATTGATCTGCCAAATGTCAGGTAGATTTCAGGGGGTGCCATATATGGAACAGCACTGCCAATGCAGATGAGGCATGGAAAATATCCCACATGCTTTTGGACTCCCACTTTTTGAGGAGTGGCACACCTAGTTTCTAGGTTTGATTCTGATCAGCATGAGAGCTCGGTCAGACCAGGAAAAGGCCCGATCTGTTCCATCCACAGCAGCCTCTCTTGTGGAAGATTGCTAAGAGTCGCTCTAGTGTCCATCACTAATGCTGTGTTGGGGGATCTCTGCGGGATTGTGTGAATTTGTGCAGATTTGTATTGTATTCTATCCTTATGCCAATAAAGGTCCCTTCTGCTAGTACTACTCCTCTTCTCCTGGAGCCATCTCAGTGGCATGATGGGAAGGTACCAGAAAAAAGAGACCCTTCTCTAGTGCTCATGAAATGCCCTTCCAAGGGAGAACTGTCTGGCATCCTCTCTGTTTGCACTCAGACGCTGGGTTACCACCATCCAGCAGGCATTTCAAATTCTTTCTGTTGGTTCGACTGGATTAGCTTTCCTCATGGCTCTGTGATACACGGTATCGTTAATGCTTTAAATATTATTATTTCTGTTGTTTGATGATTGGAAACAGTCCAAGGAAATGACACCTCATAAAAGTGAGGGTTTTGCTTTTGCCTGGGAGACTCTCTGGACTGTTTTTGGACACATCTGTGGCATGAGGAGAGAGGCTTTATCTGACTTGAAAATTTAGTTAGGATTTCTAAGTGTAGAGGACCAGAATTTATCACTATTACTTTATTAACGCATCCCCTCCTCTGTATCTCTTCATGTCGAATCATTACAAAAATGGATTCAGAATCATTCTTGAGGCAAGCATATGCCTGCAGACTAGGGATCTGCCTTGCCTGTATACCTGGCCTACTACCTATGTGAGAGCATACCATTCTTGCATAGATAGGTAAGAGGTAATTCCTGTCTCAAAGCCAAAAAGAAAATAGGGTTGCTTGGTAGCAGCAGCTTCATAAGGAGAATACTTCTCAGGCTATTCTTCCCCAGGGACAGAAAGGTGCTGAATGCAGGTGGGACTGTCACGCCCCTCTGTTGACTGAAAATCTCCCCTTTGTGAGTTTTGGAGACTGATGTTAGTTGTATTTCAAGTCTAACAACATTTCCCGGTTCTTTGCTTCAAAGACCAAAGCCACCAGATTTAACTTAAAAGAATGAAGATGCAGTTTATGTATGATAGGAGAGCTGATGTGATCCCTTTGGCGTAATTCAAATTAAAAATTATCTCCAGTGTTAAAAGAGGAGAATATATCATCTGAAGTCCCATTAAATTCTACACTTTTCCTCTCAGTAGGCTCTCAATATTGGCTAATTAACACAAAGGTCATTGTTCTCGTTTCAGAATACCAACAGATCATTAAAACTGCACGTCTCTCTTATTATGTTGATAGATGTAGGAGTTGAGATTGAGAAAGAATGTTCAGTTTTTTTATGAAGGTTGGAAACAATTTCATAAATATAATGAGAAGATGATTTATGGTGCAAAGTATTCTCTTCAAAATATGTTAATTCTCAGCCTCTAAGGACCCAAGAGGAAGCATTAAGATGTCTACAGTGACGAATAAAAGCAGGACATGCAAAACCATGTCCTGGGAAATGTTGGTGATCCACAGATTTTTGTCAGGGGCTTCTCAAAATGTAGGATGATTATGGTGGACAACTTGCTGGCCTCCGCCCACCTTAACGAGCAATGAGCTGTTGGAAGCCAGTGCTATCTGGTTTCTAGCACCGTCTTTTCCAACCCAACGTGGTTCTCGGCATTTCAGATCATTAGCCCAGCTGCTGGAGCTAAAGGGAAATAATATTCAGACTGGGGCATGCTTGTAGTTAGGAATATGTGCCTCAGAATACTCACAGAGGGTCTCAGATTTCTGTCTGAAAGGCCATTCTGACTCAGGTCGCATCAACTTGCAAGCTTTAGTTGTTTGCATGTGCAAATCTGCATCTAGTTTTGCATGTATTTCCCCAACTATATGCATCCATTTATGAATTCATTTTTCCCATTTACTAAAGTATATTAGTGTGCTTTCTTTAAAAGTCATTTTTCATGAACATCTGTCACATGTACACATTATTCCTGCATAATTTGTCAAGTCGATGGCATGACAAGCTTGGAAATGTGCAGAAATCAAACTGCAGATGTATAGAATCAAACTTCATGTTACGGTCCAGGGCTTGGAGGGCTTGGAGGTGCAAATTGGATCCATACTGGTTAGACTAAACTTTTTTAACCCAGCCCTACTCACATGGAGTGATGCTGATACCCATCCAGCCTTTCCCATGTTTTTGCAAACGGTGTGTGAATACACCCCAGAATTGTCTACAATGCCCAGGAGTTCCGTTTCAACAAGTTTCCATAGGAAGGTTGCATGCAATTAAAGTGAGTGAAAACTGCAGAATTTTTTTAAAAATGGGGGAGAGGTATAATTTATTTGATGTATTATATAAAATGGTCCCAGTAATCCACAGAGAATTATTTCTGCTCATCTTAAAATAACCTCCCAATGATTCATCTAAGCAGATTTGTCTCAAGTTCTGCATTAGGTTACAGTTGGTAGCAAATATACATATTATCCATTGTTATTCCGCTTTTATCGTCCTGCAGAGTTTTAGAATTGTCACAGCAATATGTAAGACGGGTTCAGGCATGGAACGAAACCTCCAGTTCAGTTTATATTAATAAACCTCAGCTTCCCCTGGGCTCACAGTTTCCTCTTCCCCATTGCCCTCCAGCACAGCTACAGAGAAGAACTGATTTTTGTTTTGCATTAAATGCAGCTTGCCACGTCACACAGACCCCAACAATGGTGAATCTTAACTACAGCCATAATTTATACAGCTGGCCAGTTTTCAATAACCCAAACTAAGATTTCCTACAGTTTAGAGTTTGGGCAACAGACCAAGTGTGGCTAAGCATCTGACCTCCTCATAGCCATGGCAAAATCTGATGAAAAGAGGGGGGGATTTCATTCTTGAAATGCTGAATTATGGTTTAGCAATAAATTCAAACACAGTCTTGGACTAAGACCCCAATCCTATACACAGTTATCTGAAAGAATGTTTCACCAAATTCAATGGCAATGCGAATTTTGAATTTGGCTTAGCATTTTTGTCCAAAGTTCTGGTATTTGGCAAGCTTTGGATTGCCAGTTAACTGTTTATACACTTCAAAAAAAGGATACACCTGAAATAGTTTGAGGTGGATTCTCACCTTTGGTTCTGTACTAGCAAGTATGTGTATGGGAAGCATTTTTCATCTAAAAATATATTTCTTGTAACATTACAACAAAGAGTAACATACTGCACAAACTAAAATAAAACACTGCTTGGTATTAAAAACAGCATAGATATAAGACTTCAGAGGGAATGAAATTGAGAAAGCAGAAGAATATTTTTGTAGAGGGGGGCCCGGCTCTCGCATGCTGCAGTCCGCTCAGAAAGAGCCGTCCGATGCTGAGGGGAGGTGGAAGGGCAGAAGGGGGAAAGGACCGGGCTGTTTCAAGGTGACCCAGTGAAGTTGCTCAGGCAGAGCATGGAAAGGAGGGAGGCCATCCAGGGGTGAAGGAAGAGGGGTGGAGAAGGAGTTGCTTGACCCTGAGGAGAGGGCAGGCAAGAGCGCGGAGCGGCTGGCAAGCCGCTGGTGTCCCTGCTATCCAGCTCCGGAAGGCATCTTTCTGAACGGGAAAGAAAGAGGAGAAGTTTCAGCTTGGATTCAGCTCTTCACGTGGCCCGATGCTTTCCCACATCTCAAAGAGGAGGCTCCTTTGACCTAGACTGCTCTGTGCCTTGTTAAACTTTGCTGAAAGGACTGTGCTTTTCGAGGCTCATTGGAGCCTGCTAAAGAAGAAAAGAGCAGAGGAGATACCTGCCTAGGACACCTATTTTACCAGGGGGAAGGGGGTGTTTGTAGTTCTGAACATGATCAATGGATTGCCCCAAGGAAAGGGCAGCTTGAGTGGGCATCCCACAACTTATGCACTCCTGGAACAGGAACACTTGAACATATGCAAAAACTAGGGAAGCAGCTAAGCCATTAGTAATTCCTCCTTCCCGGCACTGATATTCCAGTTATCAAACTGGGCTGACAGCCCAAGAGAGAACCCTCCCCATGGGGTGAGGGGAATGCACTTTTGTATCCGCAAATATAGAATGTAAGTCCATGAAACTGTACTTTGCTGTTTTTGTGTCTTATTAATCACCTGGCTTCATCATGCGCTAGTGAAAGCCAGTGTGGTGCAGTGGTCGAGAGTGCAGATGGGGACTCAGGAGATCCGGGTTTTGGTCCCTGCTCGGCCACGGCGTTCTCTGGATGACTTTGGGCCAGACACAGCCTTCAGCCCAACCTACTTCACAGGGTTCTTGTTGTGAGGGAAGAGAGAGAGGAAGGGGGGAATTGTAAAAGCTACGCTTGACTTATTTGGAATAAAAATGTCAGGATATATGAATATCATACATGTATTCATGCATGCATACCTAATTAACTTTATTAATCAGCTGTAATTGAAAAAAGCCATGCAAATAGACCCTGAATTAAATTGTGGAAGATTTGCACCATATTTCATGAATACAGGAGCACATATGAAAGCACCTGCTGCAAGCTATCTCAAGTAGAGGGAAATTCAGGGTAGGTATGAAAAAGAAAGGTTTTGGAAGGGAAAAGAGAACCATAAAAGCATCTTTGTAATAATCTGTTCATTTGCAAATGTCCTGATTGAGCAGGAGTTATGCGTGTGCAGAAACAAGCACACCAGCACACAGTATCGCTTCCAAAGCATTATAAGCAGCCTAGAAATAGAGCCAAACTAGAAATAAACCCAGACTATTTCTGCCTCTGAAAAACTCTCAGCAACTCTATCAAGAGACAAAACTGGTTCCAGTTCCCACCGTTGTCAGCAGTTTGTCTTGGGATATTCTCTCAGCTAACATGTTTATACTTCTGAGGTCCCTATTTGTTGTGCATGCCCCATAACAATCCATAACACAATGTTTGTATTTTGCGTAGTTTAGTGGGTTACAAATGTTTTCTGCCCTTCTTCAACATGTTTTTTCCCTAGTGCCTTGTCACTCGCGGCCTTGGTTTGCTAGAGAGACAAATCCTGTGATTTTTAGGATTACTATAATGGCAAACAGCAGTTCTGGAGTCCTGAAACTGCCTTTCATTTGTTTCAAAATGTTTACAGAATTGTTGTTTTCCAAATAATTTGATAATTAATCCAAATAATAAATTAATCTGGAGTTTTAGGTAATAAAACCACTTAGCATAGTATCTTGGGGCAGAAATGTGGGGAGAAGTATGCAGGGGAAGGGGAATTAGCAAGCTGAGACTCAAAAGAGAGTCCGTGCGGGTAAAAAATGAGGAAAGTATAACATAGCTTGAGAAAGTTTGCAATATTCAGTTCACTAAGGCTAGCCTCTTTTTTCATAAATCCTTATTATTTGCTGTGGGTTGCATCCTTTTAAAAAATATATTTTAGAATTTCTTGAGAAAAAGGAATATCTCTTTGGAGTCTCAAATTGATCTGTGCACTGAAAGTGATTGTGTTAAGGACAGTTCAGTATTTCTATTTCACAAAGTGCAGAGCACAACGGAAACTGCAAACCTTCCTCAATATATTTGTTTATTATAAATATTGTTCCAGCATTTGGGAAAAACGGAAATGATGGATTAACATCAGCAAAGTCAGAACATTTTTGCATGGGGACCCCGCTCTTCCCATGAATCTAGATGCCTAATTGATTAGCCACATACAAAAACTGGAATGTGATTATGATCATGGCATTGCCCTAAAAAATGGAGGTCGATATGGAGCAGTATCATTAGTATACTTTGCTGCCATTTTGTTATGATTAGATTGCATTTATATCCCACCTTGCGAGGAATGCAAAGTGGCTTGAATGGCTCCATTTTATCTTCACAATAGCAAGTCTGTGAGGTGGGCTCGGCTGAGGGTCCGTAACCCGCCCCAAGTTACCCAGTGGCTGGAGGGACTGGAACCCGGATCTTCCAGGTGCCCAGTCCAACACTCCAACCAGCGCATCACACTGATTCCCAATACAGGTTTCTTGTAAGTGTTGACAAAGCCATTCTAGCAAATTTCTAGCATCTGTAGATAGTACATCTTGGGAGGAAATATTGGAAACAATTTACAGAATTACAGTTTATTTAACAACGTGCACCTTCAAAAGTGTTCTTAAAATATTTGAAAAGAGTTCGACCACAACTATTTACCATGTGTTTGTTATTAGATTTAGGTCCTGCCTTTTTTCTTACAAAGAACATAAAGCTGCTTGCATGATTCTCCTCCTCCTGCTCCTAGTCTTATCCCCACAACAACAACCCTGTGAGGCAGGCTGGGCTGAAAGTCTGTGGCTGGCCCCATGTGGCTCCACTCTTGAGCAGGGACCAGAACCCAGATCGTCTGAGTCCTCATCCCATACTATACCAGACTGGCTCTCTTAATTTTGCTTTTATTTCTCACAAAAGAGGGAAAATGAACAACTGCAAAATGCAGAAATGGTTCAGTTTCTGCTCTTTCAGAGTGGCTCAACGAGTCTAATCTGTAACATTAATTGCAAACTGAACATTTTTCATTAGACCTGATTGCACTGATTAGAAAGATATCTTCATTGATTTTTGTTTAGTGCAAATTGAAAAATTAAGTTGCAGAGCCATGTGCAGGGTTCCATGCAGTTCCCACCCTTATTGGACTCGTTGAGCTGATTATTGCTTATTTTTAAAAGTGTGCTATGTTTTGTGCAGGATGCCTGCTCAAAGGGCTGGGGCCGCACACAGCATGGCCCTACCAAACTCCTTGCCACTGGTCCCAAATGGGATTCTCCTGCAAGGAGGTGTGTGCGGAGTTAGAGCCAGCCTAATTATTTCAGAGGTTACCAGTGCTGTAGAGGAGGCCTTATTTCTGGGAATAAGTAGAGGCTCGACAAAATCCAAAGGATTCACACAAAACCTAATAAGTCTACTGACATTTCTCATGAATTACGAGGTGGAGCGGGTGTTGCAGACAGTGTTATAATATTTGTATATAGGGGCAAATGAGAATTTTATTTGAAAATCATATGAAGATGCATTCACAATCTCAGTTGCAAGTATGAAGTGCACTTCTATTCTCAGATAGATTTAAAAGAAATGCTTATTTTAAAATGTGTTTATTTACACATTTTCATGTTTTTGCTTAAGGGTGGAATATGCGCTTTTTAAAAAAATACGCACAGAAATGTGCGCTATCCCTATTCAAACAACCAAAGAACAGGTTGCAAATGGGAATGAACTCCGAAATGATTTTGGAAAAAAATAGGCATGGAAGATGCTGGTCTATCCATCCCTATTTGTATCCTTTGGATGATATGAGACCTACATTGTCTGTACAAATTGCAGTGGGCAGTAAGTTCACAAGTAATATTTTATTTCCTGAGACGTAATTTTATTTATTTGTTTGTTTGTTTCTTCAATTGAGATCCTGCCTTTTTTTGTGCAAAGCATTTAAAGCAGCTAATATAATCCACCTTTTCATGCTCCCCACAGCAACCTTGTGAGGTAGGCTGGGCTGAGAGTCTGTGTCTGGCCCAGAGTGACTGGCCCAGAGTTGGCTCCATGGCTGAGTGGGGACTAGAATGTGGATTGCCTGATTCCCACTCTGTTCTCTTAACCACGACACCACACTGGCTCTCAAAGCAGGCAAAGATCCGTTAGGAGAGAAAATGCTGCAAGCTGATCGCACACAATCAGAGGAACTCCATGGATCCACAGGTGTGTTGCTCCCAAGTTTTCGACATACTTAGTTGAATATTACTCCAGCTAGTGGGGAACTCAGCTGGTGGGTGCTGTCACAGTTACCATCAAAACACAATCAGGCAGTAGGAAGAGAAAAGATATTGAGATACTCAGTACAAATATACATTAAAACATTAGGAAAAAATTCAAGCAGCAATACTCCTCCTCCCCAACTCCTCTCCACCAACCCTGGGCAATGAGGACAGAACAGGCTCAATGGTCACAAACTGCTGAGCATCTATTACAAAGGGAATGGGAAACCAGAACGGGGGCTGAATGGGATGGAATGGGATGGAATATACTGGAAGCAAGTGTGACTGACTAGGATACTGCAAGAAAGCATCACGTCCACGGGACAGAAAGTGTGTCTGTGTGCGCGGAAGGTTCGTCCTTCTTCTCTTCTCCTCCCAAACCCTCCGAGAAATCCAGGACGTGGTTTGAAGCTGTGCATCAGAAGACAGAATCTTTTTCATCAAAGAGGAAATTTTATCTTTATTATTCTGATCTGCCATTTCTTTTATGCTCCGCGATTCATCAGCCAGCTGTTATTTGTACAGCATCCTTCAGCCCCTCAATGGGATGATGGCACTACAATCAGCCTTCATTATCTTCGTGGGCTCTTATATTAGAGCCAAGCACAGAGGAAACACTTCGTAATTACTCTCGGCATAGTTCCTGCATGGTAGAGACGCCATCGATGGGATTAATGAATATCGCTTGGAGAGGAGAGAAAGAGAATAGGCAGCAGTAATCGCGCCCTACAGATGGGCTGGAACGCTGGTGGGGAAAAATCCCATCAGCAATTATGCTTGTTTCTTGTGACAGCAGCTGTGCAGAGCCCGTGCCTCTCGCTGAAAGTTGAGCACACTTAAAAAGCACTTGGAGAGAGGGAAAGGGTGGGGAAGGAGGTGAGTTTGGTTTCAGAGGAGGGAACAGGGCAGCCCTGGGAGAAACTGATTTCAGGAGTGTTCTTTTAATAGCTGTCGAGTAACCACTTTTTGCTTAGTGAAATTTAAGCTGTGATCCCCTAAAAGCACGCCCTGTTGTTTCAGTGTCTTCAGATTTTGCCTTTCCATGAAACATACTCCAAGCGGCAAACTTAACCCAATTACAAGACTCAAAAGCATCAAGTATACCAAGACCAATGAAGAAAGCAGACTAGCATATGGTAAGAGGGCTGGATAGCATCATCAGTAAACCGTAGGAACTGGTTTGCAAAAGACAAAAGACCACAGCCACTGGAAATCAAAAGCTTGCTGGAACAACTAGGCAGAAACAGGTCAGGGCTCTGCAGCAAGCAAATATAAAAATATATAAGGGAAAATATAAGAAGCCTCTGCCTTCCACAGTTCTGAGGGACTAGATACTTACCTTGGGGTTTGAGAATGAAGCAAGCAGCAATGGTGGTTGCTTGAGAGGCAGAAGCTGAAGCTGCAGGTCCATGCAGAGTATCAATTCCTACTGGGAGTGGCCTGGGATCATAACTCCCAAGGTCCCCTGGTGGGACAACAATGCCATCTCTGTCCATTTTCTCCCAAGACTCTGGGACAATTAGCTCTAGCCCCACCCCCAGTGAAATGGGTACCTGGCTGGAGACCTGGAATGCTTGCTCCCTTTCTGGGATTGGGGTGGGAAGGGAAGAACCAGATTTATGTGGCTAAATATAAAGCCTAGTCTCCTTTCTAGGCTTGTCCGTCCAAGGTGACAATCAAAAGACCATTATAATTATGCAATAATACAAGATCAGAAACTCTGAAAATCCAGAAATGTCAACGGTCAGCCGCGCTCTGAGATGTGATTCCTGGGAGGGCTGTGCATGTCAACCCGTGCAGAGGTTCAGCGGACCGCCTGCGCAGGGCATGCGCAGTCCACTGCATTTTTACACCAGGAAAATCCAGGAAGGAAAACCGCATCAGGAAGGCCCGTGTGATGCAGTCAAGGGATGGGCCCAACGCTCTGGCCAAAGTCCAGCATTATCTGCACCTCTGTCCTGATTCCTCTTCTCAAGGTGAGAATGTTGTGAAGGCTGCGAAAGGGAAGGTGTGGAGGGGCAGAGAAGACAGTGGGGCTGTGCTCTCACCTACCAGCACTTTTTGAAATACGTGTGGGGGCCAACTTCTGCCTGTGTAACCGATGCCTGTCAACTGGGGCACAGCCTCTGACCCCTGCCCCACACATTCGTTATACCAGAAAAGAGCCAAGTGGATTAGCACTTTAAATAGGCAGGGAGCCTCTCCCAAGAAGCCCAGGCAGAGCCCTCCTTTCCTAGCCTACCCTTGTTGTTTCAGAGGTCTCTGATTGCTGCCTCCTTCCCTCCCCGCCGCCCCTTGGTGCTTTAGAATGGCTGCTCTGGCTGCTTGGGTTCCCCGTGGGGTTGCGTCAGGGCATGGCCGATTTCTCCCGCATCCAAGCGCATTCAGGAACAGAGAGTCGGTCCCATCCCTTGACTTGCCTGCCCCGAGCTGATCTGGGTAAGCAGCAGCCTGGCGGGGGGCGCTCTTAATTACAGAGACGCACACGCAGCAACACTGCATTACCCAACAGTTGAGTACATCGAGTTCAGAAAACCGCCATATGTGTTGAAAACCTTCGGTGTCATTTTTGGCCAGCCAGAATATAATTAGCTGAGTAACTGTCTCCTCAGAGGCGAAGACAACCGTCAGACAGAGTCATCTGTTTCAATAATTGGATTCAAACTGGTAATGCTTCAGCTCAGCTGACTATTTTGTAGAAGCGCCAAACCGATTTTCCTGCCTTCTTCTGCTTACCTTGGACTCACATACAACCTTGTGGGATGCCTTCAGAACCAATCTGAGTGCCCGTGTCCTATGGAGCAACCCATCTGCCAAAGAGGAGATGGCCGTGTCTCTAATCACCCCAAATGAACAACGTGGCCATGTAAATTCCAAAACGACAGATTTTAATCCAGAACCAGATCGTTCGATTCTGTAGTGGGAGAGGGAATTGTAGTAAGCAGCTGCAGAATAAAGCAAAAAGTTCCTGGGGCAATAATGGTGAGTGGATGCGGCACCAGATTAAATGCTCACAAAGCAAGGCAAGTAAGAACGGGGCTGGATGCCCGCAGTGCGATAGAGTCACAGTGCCGGCAAGTGCCTGCGGAAATAACATCCATGGAGCGATACAAAGAGCTGCAGGGTGAGAGAGAATTCTTCCATAATGATGCTCAACAGGGAGAGTGGCCAAGATTCAAGATGGCCTGTGACTGCGCTTGCTGTGCAGCTGAGCAGGTCTTTTGTTGTCCACTTGTTCTTTGCGTCTCTGACTGTGGCGTGTTGCACTCACTTTCCTAGTAGTCACTCTTCTGCTTCCATTTTTTAGCCTTCTAGGGCCTTCCATTCTTTGATTTTCTTTCCCCTTTCTCATGCTCCCTTCATCAGGTTCTGTTTTTGCTCTTCCTCTGGTGTTCTTTCCAGCCGCTCCTCCTGAGCCTCTTTGCTTCAGAAGTCTTTCTTTTCTCTTCTGAGCTTCCAACATTTCTTCTCAGCTTCTGCCCCATATTTGTCTTCTGTCTCGGAGTTCATGAGCCATTGAAAGAGCCACTATCTTGGTCCCTTATTCTTTTCTTCAATCACCCTCAGTTGCTGCCGGTGGCTACTGCTGCTAGGAAACAAGGCACTCCTGGTGGGTTGCATGGTGACCCCGTCACTCCTCACTCTCTTCTTAAGGATAGAGAGCAATAAACAGAGAAATAAATATATGCATACATAAATAACAAGCTGAAGGTGGGCTATGCAAAGTGATAATTTGCTTGTCTTGTCTTTGACCACTGTGTGTGTGTTGTGTAATATGAAAATCATGATTATGTCAGGACACTGTCTTGGCAAAATATTATATATCTTTGGAATTAGTCCTTATTCAAACGACTCACAACTTTGTCCATTTCTTCAGGGGTGCCCTGGCCAAGACCAAGAAATGGCTGTCCGTACTCATTATGGTTAGTTTGTGTAGATGAACTGAGGGGTGTAATATGCTTAACCATCAGTAAGAGACACACAGACATTTCATGTATGAACTGACCGTACTTCCTTTCTTATCGCCACCTCCTTCCAGAATAATCCTGGACTCAGATTATATATGAACAAGACAGTTCCTTGTAAGCAAGGAAACATGGAGGCATTGACTCTCCCAGATATCTCTTTAACCCAGTTAAACTCTCCCTAGAAGAGCAGTTATCTATTCCTTTGGGGATATGGTAGGCCAGCCTTCCCCAGTTGCATGCACTCCATAAATTTTTGACTTCAATTCCCATCAGTTCCAGTCTACATGGCCAGTGGTAAGGGGTTGTGGGAGTTGTAGTCCAAAACATCTAGATCACACCATGTTGAAATTGTGCTAGATAGGTCCCCATCCCTACATGTTCCAGACATACATAAATCTTTAGCCCCACCTGTCCCCAGATTTATATAATTCTGGTAGTCATCATTTCTTTTCTCCCCACTCAGATTGCTTCTTAATCTTTCAAGATCTTAATTAGTGGAAGAATCGTTTGTCAGGCTGAAAGCTCTCTTCCCATGAAATGATAATTCTGTCTTGTTTCTTCTCTCCTCCCCACAAACCCAATGCAACAAGTAGACAATTTTGTGTGGCATTTGGGAAACACTGTGGAGTGTTCAGAGTGTTTCATACATTCTCATTACAACAGTCCTGCTAGGCAAGTCAGTATCCCTGTATAGAGCATATGAGATTGAGGGTAAATCAAGAGAAGATGCTGAGATGAAGGCTGATGTGAGACAGGGACAAAGAAAGAAAGGGCTTGGTTTTAAGCTAGCAGGGCTGAAAGATGGCACATCTTTCAGTTGATAGGTGACCTACAAATGTGAATATTGGACCATAAGGAAGACTGAGCATTGAAGAATTGAGGTCTTTGAATTGTGGTGCTGGAGGAGACTCCTGCGAGTCCCTTGGACTGCAAGGCGATCAAACCAGTCAGTCCTAGAGGAGATCAGCCCTGACTGCTCTTTAGAAGGCCAGATCCTGAAGATGAAACTCAAATACTTTGGCCACCAAATGAGAAGGAAGGACTCATTGGAAAAGACCCAGATGCTGGGAATGATTGACACAAAAGGAAAAGGGGACGGCAGAGGGTGAGGTGGCTGGATGGAGTCACTGGGGCGGTGGGTGTGGGATTGGGTGGACTCCAAGGGATGGTGGAGGACAGAAGAGCCTGGAGAAATCTTGTCCATCGGGTTGTGATGGCTTGGGTGTGACTTTGCGACTAAACAACAACAGATTAGAGGAGACTTTTTAAAACACCAGTCCATGCCAACTATTTCAGCTTCTCCCCTTCCAAGAAACACGGGAACACAGGTCAACTGGAAAGGCAGAAATGGGAAGTCACTGACTGTCTACAAAAATGAGAATCTGGTTGCACTCTCAAGAATTCTTTTGTTGCCAGAGTTTGCTATTGAGCAGGCATGTTATATGCACCACACGGGTGGGATGTTCGAATCAGTGATGTGAAACAAAAAGTGTCTAGCTTTGCTTTACCAGCTTTTCAATGCTCTCAGGCACTCCAATCAACCTCTGCATGAAGCTGATCTATTTTGCTTCTACCATTAAAAAGAAAGGGTCAGGTGAAGTCAAGGGTCAAGTCCCTTTTCCCAGTCCCTTTACTCTTATCCTGTCAGTGTAGCAAGCTTGATTGCTTTGCCCTTTAATATTCCTTTGTCTTTAGCCTTTTCTGAGGTCCATCCGTCTTGCTGAATCATTAGTTTTTTCTCAAGTATATTTCTTTTCCTTGATATCCACTCAGTTGTGTCCACAAAGGCAGTTCTACAATCTGTACTTAGTATGCTAAAAGGAAAAAAGTAGTTGCAAAAAGTTCATTTGTAGTAGAGCATTTAAGTTATTAATAAGGCTTTTGTTCAAAACTGCAAAGCACAATGGCTCAAAATGAGATTTAGAATTACATATATTCTGCCTGGCATATGTTAATATACATTAACTTCATTTGGAATTACACTGATGTGCCCTGTTTCATATTAATAGAGGAAAAAATTGCAAAGCCATCATATTTGCCAAAATGTATTTTATTTTTACTTATTTAAATAACAGAATTATGCTAAGTTATACTGAACTCATTAGATTGGAAGGCTCACACCAGCAGTGGCAGCAACAACATGGAAGTGAAGGGAAGGGAATATTTTTCAACATAGTTCCTCTGAAGCCTCCATAAATTCCCCCTTCTTTATAAAGATATTATGTTAGGACACCATGTTTCCTATGCATTGATGTATTAAATTTTCACTCACTGACAACCACCCTGGAGTCTGATGTCTGGACAGATATATTTCAAATAAGGAAATGATGGGGCACTGTTAATACCTGTAATTGTACCGCTTCCTTTGGCGTAATCATTCTGTTACAACAGAGAGCTTCTATCCTCAGCTTCGCCCTTTCCTTCGAGCCTCCGGGCTCCAAAACACCAGCCAGACAGTCTCTTTTCAATGCAGATCTTTACTGGCACTTTGCAGCTACAGGGCAAAGTAACTCTAAGGACTCTAGTGAGTTGGATGATAAGCCTCCACTCATGTCAAGAGTGTTGAACCCAAACTGGGGATTTCTCCTCAAGAGAGACAATGGCGTGTAGTGGTTAAGAGTGTGAAACTGGGACTCCGGAGACCTGGGCTGTAGTCCCACTGGGCATGGAACTCACCAGGTGACTTTGGGCCAGCCACAGATTCTCAGCCCAATCCTACCTCACAGGAGGAGAATTAGGTAAGCCACCTTCAGTATCTTGAAAGGAAAAAAGCTGGGATAGGAAGATAGATAGCTAGATAGGAAGATAGACAGAGAGAGTCCTTCTCTTCCAGTAACTCTATGGGCTCCACCTTCAGGGAGGGCTTCTACGCAAGCCCTCAGACAGGGCCGCTTGTCTCTCCCAGTGCTGGCCAGGGGGTCGGGGGCCAGGCAAGACGGTGGCTCTCCTTCCTCTCCTCCTGGAACCCCTCTCCTCTCCTCCAAGCACTCCTGCTGTCCTGAGCAGGCTGGGAACCTGTGGGCAGCAAACTTGAATTCATGAGGATAGTGGGGTACCCAGCAAGAGTGGCGGTCTAGTTCCCTCACTACAGCTTCCATCTTTTCAAGAAAATAGCAGCCACTTTTATCCAACCTGTCCATATGCAGTTAACTGCTTTTACACATTGACATTATTTACCATGTCTCCTTAATCCAGTGCAAAGTCTTGTTCCACCCCCTCTGTGCACTGAAAGTTGGCTGGGTGCCCAGGACTACACAGGATGGCCCCACCCTACCCCACTGGTAGGTTCTTGGTCTTGTCCTTTTTGGAAACACTTCTCCTCTGTCTCTGAGTTCAGATGACAACAGGAAGGGGAGGCTTCCATTTATGGCTGATCACACACACACTTGAGTGACAGAGCTGTTTCTCCAGACACCAGCACTCACAGAGATCCGTTCCTCACAACATCCAAGCATGCAATGGTGTGGAAGAGCTTCTTCCAGGGGTGACGGTGGAGCCCCAGGGGGACTAGCCCCGATGGTCTGCCTGGGCATTCCTTCAATGCATAGGGGTGGGTGTTGTAAGCCTCCTTCCTTTTGGTTCTGCTTGTTTTTCCACTTCTTTAGTGGAGTGCCTGTACAGACAGAAAACGCTCAAGTGAACCCCCAACATTCTCCAGCCAGCCATATGCCTAGGTGGATTTAATAGGTGTGCCACTAAGGTTGCTACCCTATTGACTTCTGTAATCTTTGATAAAGTGCTTTGCTGCCAGATTCAAAGGTCACAGGAAAACCAAGAATGCAGAGAACAGCAGAATAATATTGAAGATTCCAGGATGAAATGGCTTCCTTCAGTGTAAGCCCCATTTGTCTCCTCAGGGCTTGGCTCCCTGCTAGGGCTGTGATTCTCTGTGACTTCTAGCAGTGCCTGGCACCATTGAGCAGGATGAGTTTTGGTGTTCCAGTGGAGTTCAGTTGCTATCATCAGCTTAATCATTGTGCCTGTGTAGAGTGCAAGGGTGAAAGCTGTGAAGGTGTGCCCTCGCCTGCCCCAGCCTGCCCCCTTTAGTCCATCGCCCACCTCCATGTCAGTCAGTTCTGATACAAGCAGGGATAAAAGAGCTTGTGAGGTGAGCCTATGGAGTGGGCGGAGGAAGGACATAATCCCCTTCTTGCCCTAAATTTCACTCCCAGCTTTCGACACGTAGACCTGCTCAGTCCTCTGTCCATGTTGCGGTACGAAGCAGGGCTCTGCCTTTGCTTCAGCTCAAGACAGGATTCCAGGTCACCATTTGGACCTCAAAGTGAAGCAGGTCTTGGCTGACGTGGCCTTCAGCAATGTAGGCTGCTCTGGGCCACTTTTGACCTCTAGAAGATATCTGACCAAGCTCTCCATAAATAACATCACCACGGAGAGAGAGGAGGTGTGTGCTGTCGCCGACTGACAGCACTGGCTGTTTCTCCTTTTTCCTTGTGGCCACAATGTTTTTGGACGGATGTAGAAGAAACTGAAGCTGTTCCAAAGTTTCCACTGCCTTGCGTGACTCCGTGTCATCAACTGCAGCAGCAGTTTGGGCTTCCAAGAACAACTGGAGGTCTCCTCTTGTCAACATAAAAAGTCGTCATGTCCCAGTCACCAGATCTCCATGTCATGCCAAATGTCAACCTCCATGGTAAATAAAATTAATTTGGTATGTAACCGGACACATTTTTTGTTTTAAGGACCTCCATCCCACATCATAATCTTAGCACTGAAGAGAGTCAACTGACTGAATGAACAGACAAACCAAGCGTTGAAACCCACCTTGGGCCAGTACTTGTCACCAACCTTTTCATCATGGACATGGTCAACCGCAAGGGAAACCATGGAGATTTATGTGATGAATCAGTGTGCGACTGATTTTAATCCACAAATACAATTTTGTTGCTGGTATGTTACTGTAACAGAAAAGGAAACAAGGTGGCTAAATTGGAAGTGAGTCTTCACAGGTCTCTGAGATATATTAGCACGATCATCTCTGAAAGACAAAAAGGAATTGAAAGCATGCAAACAAGTATTATTTCCACCTTTGCATATATTATCTCAATTATTCTTACAACCGTGCAGGATTTTTTATTTAAATCAGCATAAATTTAAATAAGTATCAAATTAAATCAAACCAGTTAACATGCGTGTGGATCATGTTGCAGATGAGGTGCTGGTTCTAAGATGCGGCAGCTTTTTCAAGAGTAATCTGGCTCGTTTATACAAAATGCTTTTCATTGTTCCTGGAAATGTTGGCAAAGTACTGGAGCTCTTAATTATTCATGTAAATAGAAGTGAAAGGATATTTCCTAAATATCCATTCATGCAATTTCAGCCTCGGTTGCTGTGACAAACTCCAATATTCTGTACAGATCAACAATGCCCCTAGGGCAACTGAGATTCAGCAACACTCCAGTGAAGTTCTAAATGGAAGATAAATTAGTTTTATTTGTCAATACATATCCTCAGGTTAATCCTTTTCAATAAGCTGCCTGGTCAGAACTGGCTAGCCTTTTTGTTATGTACATTTAGAAAAATTAAAAAGGACATGCTATGAAGCCCAAAATTCTACCATAACCAATTAGGCATAGCTAACTACATTAGACTGAATTTACTGATTTTTATTTGCATGTTTCTCTTCTCCTCCCCTGCCCTCCACCCCACACAAGCACACCCACTGCCCAGCCAGGTATGTGTGAAAGACAGAGAGAGATTATTGCTTGTCTTTTTTTCCGCCTTCTTTTCCCATATAAAATACTTTTGAGTTTGATATTTGATTTTGCTGTTGGCTTACACTGGAAACTTTTTGTCCTCTTCCCTTCTCACTAAAACTTTCATCATTTTCTGAGATTGCACCATTGATAAGGTTTGTGCACAAGTTTTTGTAAAAGCTGATGCCCTCTGGGTTTGGGGGAACTAAATCCAGATTTCAGTTCTTGTCTTCATTTTCTTTCATACTTGGAACGAAGGGAGGGAAATTTAGTGGGCAGGGAGCAATGTAGCCCTCAAGCAACCATAAAACCCAGAGTTTTCAGACTGGGTTTGGTCTGTTATGGCAGTCTACAACAAACTTTGCTCTGCTTTGCTGCTGGTGGAGGGAATTCCTATGCAAAAGAAGTCTGCCAGGAGGTGGTAGATCTGTGATGAAAAATAAATAAATGCATTATAGGAATAGTTCTGCCGAAGGCATTGCACACTAATTATTGGGAAAAAGAATTTCTGCAGAGTTCTTTGATCACAGATGCGGATACACAAAACCCTCACTGGTGCCTTCCCTGCCAAGCATGACAGCTCTGGAACCTTTCATGAGTATGCTGGAAGCCATTGTACCATTATTGGCAAAACCATTCTTATCTTTGTAAGTCCTAAAAAATGAAATAATGTCACTGGAATTTAAGATGCAGCAGTATGTCATCTGGGTATGAAGCAGTACTGAAATAATCAAAGATAACAAAGATTCTCTCTCTCTTTCTCTCTCTCAAACACACACAATGAGAGAGAGAGAATTTTGTACAGTTAGATTGCTCAAAACATATACTTGTTCAGCTCAGTCCAGTACTCAGAGACTAAAAGTTGACAGTGTGGACTAACTTCATTAAAAAGCTCTGAAAAATCTGAGAAGCTTTAAAGGTTCTACCTCTGGAACTCTATTGGTGATCGCCTCCTTTTAATAACCTGTAAGGGTGAGCTGGATTCTGTGCTGCTTTATTTTTAAAAAGTAGGTGTTGTGTCCGACTTATCCCTTAACTTATTTCAGTGTCTGATTTGCAGCTAAGTTCAGTAGGTTAATCAGAAGCAGAGGAAGAAGTTTTGGGGTTCCTCTGTTTAGTATGGGGGAATCAGAAGAAGAGATTCAACCAACATCTCACTGGTTTCAGCGGAAAAGTCTGAACTGTTCTTCTGCATGAACAAAATACTAGCACTAATGGAATTTGGGGGTCATTTTTTTACACTAGATGAAGCTTTTTCAGGCAAGAAATATGCTGCATCTGAAAAGCCTTTGTTTTGGCTAGAATTTCCCCCCAGAGGTTTCAATCATTGTAACATTGGCCTTAAGCTCTCAGCAAATACAGCTAATTTAAGGTTAAATCCTTCCTGAGGCTATACAAAACAAGAAAATTTGCATAATAATGCTAAGCCCTTTGACTTTTTACCGCAAAACAATAGTTTGTCTTATTAACTTTAAAAATCACGGCCAAGCTTCCTCTCTTCGGATTTGAGTCCTATTTGCTGGAGGTTTCAGCTAAGAATTTTGGCTTTATAGTGTTCTGTATTGGACTTCCTTTTGTTCCTATTTTATTTTATTTTGCAGAGGGGGTGCCATTGTTTGAGGTAGAAGATTACTCTGCACAGCTATTCCTATAAAGATTCTGGGAGAATTTTTTTGTGCACTGGACATGCTTGGTTTTATAAAAACAAATGAAAACCTGTAAAAGGCAGGAAGCAGAACTTTGGAGACATTTTAAAGTAGGTGCTTTGTGATGATGTCCTAGAAGAATGAATTGGTAGTTCAACTTACCTGTAACTTATAGGAAAGAACATATCCTGGATTCCAGTTATGCCATACAGCAGGATGAGACCTGCATTAAATTCTTCCGTTGGAACCGATGATATAAAAGTATTTAACTTTGGCAGAACTTAACAATGTTCACCCAGAGATCATTGGTGATATTGTATGTTGTCGCTGCATGCAAAAGAAGGAAGAGTATCCAGTACACAATAGCTGTAGAGTGGCTTCAGAAGGTGATCCAAGAAAGTAAGGTGAAATTGCCCTGAATTGCCCATCTGTTTTAAGAAAAGGCTATCTATTGAAGGCTACATCCTTGCATCTATAGCTTTTTGTGTGAGTGCGTAAACACACCATTCATGTATCTGTATACATGAAGTTATACTTTTAAATTGATCATATGACTGTCACTCAAGGGATATAATGTATATGATGGTTTCCTGCGGACAGCTATGTTGGACTACTGCAATGAAAACAGTAAAGAGACGTGTGGTACCCCAGTTTAGTCTAGCACAGTGTTTGTGGACTAAAGCCCACAGTTTATGGGTACAAAGATGTTTCCTTGTTCTAAGCTCTGCCTGACCTGATTGCATTTATTTATTTTTTCTAAATCAATTTTAGGCATCCTTTAGAGAATAAAGGAAACATGTTGGCAGGGTGACAGTAAATGTACAACACGATCTAAAGCTGTCAACCCCGGTACACTAATGCAGTGGCTGCGTGTGATAGAAAAAGGTCAAGAGATGCACAGAGCATTCACTGGAGAATTCAAAAGAAGAGCACAGAATGCTTACACGGAAGTATAAAGAGGATACAAAAGGGAAAAATTCAAAATGTATTTTCTGTTGACTCATGACAGTAGCTACAAACCAAGTACATGTCACATCGATTCGTATGTCTCCCCCACTGAAATCAATCAGCTTAAAAGCCCATGCATATGATCATGCCCAGTGGGATTCTCCCTTGTAAGTTCAATTAATACTTTAAATGACATTATGAAAAAAAAATTGTAATAGAATATTCAAACGTAATTTACAGAGCTGCCTTGCACGGCAGAAAAATAACACATGACTTTCTCGGCCCTGCGGGCTTGTGTTAGCCAAAAGTTGGTGGGAGAGGAAGGTTTTCCTGAAAACAGACCTTCCACTTCCCACTGAAGTCAGGATGCTCTGGCTGGATACCTCTGGATACAGTGGGTATTATGGTGCCCAAGACACATCCTTGACCTCCTTTGGGGGCCTATCAACACCCGCAGAAATACTGCTGAAGGTAGATTTAGTTGTCAAAGCTGTCAACCATTCAGAATGCTTGATGGTTACTCAAAACCAAAATAACAGAAACAAAGCAAGAATGTCTACCGCAAATGAGGAAGGTAGCGCCAAATCCAAGCATTCACCAGCTTGGCGAATAAGGAAAGCTAAGAAAAGTCTTGCTCAAAGGGGGAGAACAAAGGGGAGCATAAACTTGCACAGAGGAGATGCAAGTGGAAAATAAGAGAGAGCTTTGGCTGTTGGGAGGAATAGAAATTAATTAAATGAATAAGAGATGCAAAAAAGCATTTTTGAGGATCATGTATCTAACAGCATCATGGCCAACAATAAATAATGTGAATATAACCGAAGTAGAAAACCATCAAGGGAGACAATCGGACTGCTGGATAACAACAGAGTTTCTGTTCTGAGCAATAAAAGAGATAATGAGACTGTAGAGAAGCTGAATGCATTCTTTCACTGCAGAAGAGCTAGGACAGGTATTGGTGCCTCAATGGATGCTTTCAAGGCTTCTCCCATTGGAGGGATGTAAACAGTAGGATCTGGAAGGATCTGTAGGAAGACTACTTTTCTCCCAAATTGTTCATAAATGATCCATTAGTCGTGAGCAATGAAGTGACCAAGTTTGCCAATGACTCCTGGAAGGACACTTTAACCTTCAGCCAGTTAAGCTGCAAATTAGGGTTGCACAGTTCAAAGATAACTGCTTTAAGAAAAAAATGCAATGAATATGTTTCAACATTGTTTAAACATTCTTTGTTCCAATACACAACAAAGAGTTTTCAGTTTCTCATACTTATTGTGCTATGCTAGATGTGTGGATTCAGTAGTAAGTTTACCAGAGCAGGCCTTGCTCCCCAGTAGAAAATTTCAGAACTTCACTGATATTCTTCATTTGCTATTATAGAAACATATAAACAGAGCGAGTCAGAAGGGGTCTCCCGGGCCATCTAGTCTGACCCCTGGCTTCAGCCGGCTCCGCTCATGACATGCCCACCATGTGCATGTCCAGCCTATCTTTGAACACCCTCACCAATGGGGCCTCAACCTCCTCCCATGGAAGCCCATTCCATACCCTCGGGGTCCTAACTGTCAGGAAGTGCTTCCTGGCATCTAAATGGAACCTTATTATAATGTGCCATCACTACCATTAATGGTATCTTCCATGCTTTCAAGAAACAACACTTCAGATATTGTCGAATCACACGTGTGTGCGTGTCTGTGTGTGTGTGTAAAACATAAAATCAAATATGATAGTCACCAGGAAAACACAGCCATTCAAGTATATCCACATCACCTTTTATTGCATAGTGTAAACAACTTTCACCATATGTGTTGTGTGTGGTTAAAGAGGAATCCATTTTGAATATGCATGGCAAAAGTGATGAAGATATCCTAAAAGCGAAATATACTCAGGATTTCCAGCACTGCTAAACCGACAGACAATTCTACTTTAGTATTCATACTTTGCTGAGTTTTTGGATGCAAAAATTTTGCCCAATCCAAAAATGTCTATTAGAATTAGTGGTGGGGGGACCCATACAAAATATATGGCATTAGGAGACACTGCTGGCTAAAAATGAGTACATTGGGCTACATGGTGTACGTTACAACATGTGGCTATTAGGACAGATACACACAAAATGCGTGCAAATTTGCATGTGGACTTTTGAAAAAGAATTGTGACCTGGGGCAGAAATGGTGAAAAATAAATAAGGGTGGAGAACTGAGAAACTGGAATTGACATATCGGTCTAACCCAAGAAGCAAGTGCCTGCAGGGGTGGCTTTGGGCCAGTCCCAGACTCTCAGCCCAACCTACCTCACAGGGTTGTTGTTGTGGGGATAAGATGGAGGAGGAGAATGATGTAAGCTGCCTTGAGCCCTTTGTAGGAAAAAGGCAGGATATAAATCACAATATAAATAAATATAAATAAAATAATGTCGGTCAGGTTGTGCACACATCAAGTGTGGACCTCAGGTATTCTCTGTGTCGGGCAGGATAAGGCCCAGATGATGCACAGTTTCAATAAGGGTGCTGTGCAGAATCAATGGACATGTATTTTAAACACTTCTGAACAATCTGAATTTGCAGCCATGGATTAGTGGGTATTCCTACTTGAACAAATGCAAAATCTCCAGATGAAATCCAGTTTGAGCACCTTCTCCATGCCTCTGAGTTCCCAGGGAAAGTCAAAACTGTTCTTCTGAGCAATATCTACAATGTGAACAGGTTTTTTATTAACACCATGTGCAGACCCATTAAAATATACAGGAATAAGCTGGCGATTCAGATTAGCTGCAATGATTTTTTCTGTAAAAGCCTGATGAAGGATTGCTGTACAGATTGTCTTGTAAATTTGTTGTTCATCTGCAGCAGATGACTGATGGAATTTTTCATCTTGTCTTCTGGCTGATCCTCAAAATGTCACAAAAGGTGGGATTTTAGGCAGCAAGCCTTTGATAACTGACTGCTGCGGAAAAGCATGATGGAAAGGAAGGGCATCTGTTTGCAAGGGTGTGCGTGTGCATGTGTCTGTGTGTAAACACCTTAATTTGGTGGTGGAAGTAAAAACATTCACCAAAGCAACTTCCCGGTATCTATCAAATGTTTCATTTTGCTAATTCTGCAGAAAAGTAGAGCTCATTTGTTATGGCTCTTTTACTGCAGTGGTGCCCTCTCCGATTCCAAATGTTATCTCCCAGCGGTACAGAAGAACTCTCTGTGCAGTGAGCACCTGAGAGCTGAAAACCCCAGAGTCTGAAATTCAGTGATGGCAAGAAAAGCAAGCCCTAGCAGTAAAGGTGCCATTGCTCACTGAATGCAAGCTGATGCGGCAGTCGGATTCCCATGGGTAAAGGTGGATGAACATCTGCTCCCCTTGGTTTAGAGCCGACATCCTCAAAGACAAAGCCACACTCTTGGAAATTCCAGCTTGCAATATTGCAGAGCTCAGTCTTTATAGCCATCTTTGTCATTCTAGCAAGTAGAGAATGGACGGCAGATGCACCTTCCACCACATCTGTTTGTTGCTGCTCTAGCCCATTTTTTAAAAAGATCTCTTCTGCCCGCCTTCCTGCCTGCCTAAAAATCATGTTCGTATTATGCATACAAGGAACTCAGGGCTGTGATGCTGATATTGGACTTGGAAACCCAGGTTCAAATTGCCAGTTGATAACCAAGGATGTTAGCTAATGAAGGATTGTATCCAATGCAATATATCCAATGTTAGCTTAAATTAAGTTGCATTTATTTATTTTATGTATGTATGTATGTATGTATTTATTTATTTATTAAAACATTTTTATGCCGCCCCATTTGCCGAAGTGGCTTACAACAATAAATTAAAACCACATAAATTAAAATATTTAATGGATCTTATTTAAATAAGACTGACGTGACATATAGAAATGCTATAATAATAATAATAATAATAATAATAATAATAATAATAATAATAATATAGGTGGTGTATCCAGTGTTAGTTCTACTTTGAGTAGACCTGATAAGGAATGAAACTTAGACTAAGATTGGAAGCAACTCTGTGCCAGCTAATGACTAGAGCGGTTGAGTGGCCATTGGGATTTGTGTCTCCAAGACCAACATATTTGCCAGTTCAAGTCCGCTCCCATTGTTACGCTTTATAGTAACTCTTGCAACGACCCTTTAAGGTTAGTTAGTATAACTTTCCTATTGTAGAGCACATGTCTGCTACCAAAAAGTTCAACCATCGTGGCTTCTATTTGTGTATTTCATAGCTTGTATGTTCAAGAATCAAAAGC
Source organism: Varanus komodoensis (assembly GCF_004798865.1). Lineage (NCBI taxonomy): Eukaryota > Metazoa > Chordata > Lepidosauria > Squamata > Varanidae > Varanus > Varanus komodoensis. The sequence goes on from NW_025335780.1 coordinate 7,855,515, forward strand.
TGATGCATTTTGTAAATTAAGTATTTTATTGTTCTGGAAGGCCCTGCAGCTATAGGAGCAAAAGAGTGCTGTGGAGGACACAAGCAGGCAGCACCTGGCCGATTCAGACGCCACGCCTTGCATGTCTCCTACGCTAGTCAAATGACTAGGAGTTCCCAACAAGTGGGCAAACAGAAGATGAGCTCTGGATGAATGCAAATGATTTCTTGACAACCAAGTCACAACATCCGTCAGACCAAACCATGACGAACATGTAAGCTGGCAGTGGGGTGTACTGTACTCTGAAGCATCAGCTCAAGATAGACCAACAGGCTCAGGAGCCAGCCGAATTTCTCATGTGGTCGCCTTTGTTCTAAGAAGAGCATTCCTAGGAAGCACGCTATGTGATGTTTGATCAGCCAGCATTAACTGAGTCAAGCAACCAGGCACCTCATGAAGACTTACATTCATTCCAGAAGTCAGGCTATTGATTGGTTCATTGTGTCCTTCATGTTCTCTGCCTGTACATCAACCTTCCCCAACTTTCCAGTTGTATAGGTAGGATTCCTATCCATTGGCCATCTGGCTGGGGCTGCTGAGAGCTGAAATCCAACCCTTTACGTTTTCTCCCTGTACATCAATCTCCCCCAACCTTCCAGTTGTATAGGTAGGATTCCTATCCATTGGCCATCTAGATGTTGGATGCATCCAGTTGAGAGAAAATGGTCTACCCCATAACTTCCCTTGAGTCCCTCTTTGAGCATCCTTCACTGGGGGCATCATATACAGATTCTGTACCCCATTGGCCAAAGTTCCCTGCAGATCGCCTGGTATACTGCTGGTTGCTCATTATCCACTTCTAGTGCTATGCTCTTCGCCAAGGTTGAATCCCACATTTGTAGGCCCAGAGCTTCCTTGCATTCTCCCACTGCCTGATCGACCTGGATAGAGATCCGCCTCAGTCATTGCAGTGGGGCAGTGAACTCCACTCCATAACCTGGCTAGAGCTGATTGAGGGGGCTCCCATGGTCACACAAAGTTGCATCAGTGGGGCTAAGGGTCTGCATGGCACACCCTCTGGCAGTGCATGTCTTGCAGTATAAGCAGTTCCACTGTTCAGGATTTTGGGCTTCAGCATTCAGGGTTTAATATTCCTGCCGAAACACTAAGGATCAAGAGCGTTTTACTGGAGCTCCCTGGGGTTCCAGCCCAGACATTCCCAACACTTGGCTACATTTCCTCCGCCAATTCCCTTGCCTCTCTCCTTCTCGGTTATTTTCTTCGGCTCAGCTGGGGTCCCAGGAGAGGCTTAATGTCACTGCTCTCTATTTCCATTTCTATTTTTGTAGCATACATTCCACACCATGGAGGTCTGAAGATGGGGGAGAAATTGTGCTGTATTTTAAGACTGGAATATCTGCAGAAACTCACCAAGATTCATTTTCCTCTTAAATCAAAACTTCTATTCTGCTTTCTCCATCCTCAAGGAGGCATACAGATCAGGTGGCAAAATCCAACAAATCCAGAATGAAAATCCCTAAAACCCACATGACTAAAATAATAAAATAATAAAATAATTAACCCCACAGAAACAGTGTAAGAAAGGCAGCCAATAGATACTACTTAACAGCAAAAACATTTACTGAAAACTGCCAGAGAAACACCAGTGAAGATGAAATCGCCACCATCCTCAAAAATCATGGGGCACGTGCAGAAGCAGGACTGGTGTCAATGGGACACATGCCTGGGGATCCGTCAAGTGCTCACACCCCAGCAGGACCACCCTGACAACGGCCCCCTGCATTTGCTCTGCCTTTTCACTGCTGCCATCAGCTCACTCAGCCGCCTCTTGTGCTGCCCCGGACAACAGAGATGGTGAGAAGGAGGCACTGCCGATGAAACTGCTCCCATGTTTCCTGGCTCTCTGCCTGCCAAACAAGCAAGCAGTAGCAAAGATGAAGGCGAGGACCAAGGAGCAGAAGCTGCTGGTGACCATGATGGGGAGAAGCAGACCCACTGAAGCACTGGGACCGTTTGGGGTGTCTTGTCCAAGGGCCCACGCAAACTGGAGCTGGCACTGTGCGGAAGACTCTGCTATTTGTGACAAGGCTTCATCAGCTGATCTTATAGGTTAGAAAGGTTCATGTGAGAGGAGAAGACCCTTCAAGCAGCCAAGCTGTTTAGGTTCAAATGCCCGTAACCAGCACATTGTTAAGTCTCATCTTTGACTCCAAACACGGCTTCAGAACTTGGTGTTTTCCTACTTTCAGGGCAATACAACAAAGTTATCTTCAACATACTTGATTGGCAACCACCATTCCATCTCTGTGGTAGTGGATTGAGGATGTGGTTTGTATGGAATAAAATTAATTTGTGATTCAGCTGTGGCCCAGAAGATTCCAGTGCACCATGAGAGAAGTAATTCATGCAATAATGAAAGGATCTCACAAGTTACCCAGTCCATGGAGTAGAAGTTGTCCACATCAATATCACCTGGGTGGATCAGGTAATTTTGCTATAGTTTATTTCTGTTTTTAAAACATTTTCATACAGCCCTTCCTCAAAGGAGATTTCAAGGTGGCACCTGATATAAATGCATTAGTTAAAAGCCCAATACCATAAAACTTAATATCCAATGAGCAGAATAAAATGCAGCACATAAATATTTTAATCACAATTTCAGTCATAAAGGCAGACTGAGAAGTTATACAGATTAGAATACAACTTGCGCTGGCACCAGAAGGATTGTAAATTAGGCCCCAGGCCTTGCTCTCTAGCAGCTGCCATGGTAATGCCAGGGCACATCACAGAAAAAGCACTCTCCTTTGTACATTGCATAGCACACCTCTGGTGTGGAAGCCCCTTGGATTAGGTCCTCAGCAAAAGCTCGTAAGTCATGGGCAGGCTGGAATGGGAAAGGTGCTCTTTCATGTATGTCTGCATTAAGTACTCATTCATTCACGCCTGATAGAAAGGGGCAAAAGAATGAGCTCTTGAGCAGACTGCTTCTTCCTGAACCATTGATTTGGACTTGCTCCTCCAACTGAGGACACCCCTACCCAAAGAGTGTCCATGCAGAAAGTCTGGATGCGACTCCTCGTGTACTCATGGGGGAGTGGAGGTGAAGACCAAGTCCTTTGAGGCAAGAGTAAACCATTTTTTAAGAACAAATATTTATTTTATTCAATTTCTATGCAGCCCCATGAAACTCTCAAGCTGGTTTGCAACCACACATGAAAGCAAAGCAAAGCAAAGCAAAGCAATAACCTTAAAATCAAAGCTGCACCAAAATGAATTTAAAACAGCTAAAACCAACCCCCAAGCTAGCATTAATAGTTTCTGAATTCAGTGAAATATATTTGATTCCCTCAAGTAAGACAGAAAAGTCTAAATACTCTTCCAAAGAGTGATTTTTCTCCCACAAACCTCAAATATATCAAATCCACAGCACCAAACTGACGCCGCCTATCATCCTGGGGCTTGTTTCTGCTTTGGAGTGCAAGTCGCGAGGCGCAGTGACCCGCTGAATGATGCTAGCGTGGAGCTGCTTGGCGATGTGTTGTTCCCACAGCTACCGCTTTCCTGCCCACATGTCCCCCAGCTGCAACTGATTGCAAGGAATGCTGCACCGTCAGATTTGCTCTCCTGCTGTTAAAATTCCATGTCTACACTGAGATGTGATGACTGTACCATCTCGTTGGCCTGGGTGCTCAGACGTTTGTCTCGTGCAGATATTCTACATCACCAAAGCGAGAGACAAGAATCGGACAAAAATGTAGCTGCTAGGAACATTAAGGGAAGACATTGATTTCATACTAGAAGTTTGGTCAATGCACGAGGCTTAAAATCTAAGCCTCTCCTAAACTTCTGCAAACTATTGAGAGTAGAGTGGATTTGAAGAGACAGGGGAGGACAAGAAAACGTAATTGTCCTTCCCTGCATTTTCCAAAAATGATAAGGGAGAGGTGGAGGCAGCACAGCGTGACTTAAAAGCAAGCAGGCCAGCATGGCCTTTTTATCAAAGCTGACATGTTTTACAAACAGAAAACAATCCCTACATAATCATGTCATTGGCACATTTGCTTAAATATCAGCAGAGACAATTTGGGTCAGGACTGCAGAAAACCGAAAGCATTACACAGCAGGCTCCCAAATCCAAAATCATGAATAGCTTTTTATGTGAAGTCCAGCTGAAGCACCCTTGCAACGTGCAAAAGGAATGGACACCACCATTCAATGAAGGATCCTGACTGCATAAGTCAACTGCCTCCTCCCAAAGGACAGAGTTCATAGTTTGGCAGTGCTCCTGGATCCTGGCTCTCCATGTGGCTTCAGTGGCCCAGAGGGCCATCTTGTAGTTTCCAGTTGGTTTCCAGCTGTTGGACTCCCTGTAAGCTTCCACAGGCTTTATACCAGCCCGGCAAATACTTGCAAGGTTACCAGGTGGCTTACTCTATCCAGACACCAGGAGGAGCTGTGCTTCTCTGCAGATTCTGCAACAGCTTTCAGTAGCCGCTTTCTCCAGGTTGCTTGTCTGTCTTTTCAGCCTCCCAGACTAGCTTTGATTCTGCTAGTTTATTATCCAGCTGACTGAGCAATATATTGCAGATGACAAATCAGTGTTCTGTTTTTGGGCTGTGATTATAATCAAACCTACTTAATTTGCAAAGATTGCTTTTTTACTGTGTTTGCGGAGGCTAAGCAGAATAGCACAAACCCACTTGACTGGGTTCACATGCTGATCCATATCCATGGGTTGAATAGGGGTAGGATGTGGGTTATTAGGATGGTCCAGGGACTAGAAGCAAAGCCCTATGAGGAAAGAGCATGGGCATCTTTAGCCTTGAGGAGACTGAGGAGCATCTTCCATGTCAGAAGTCTCAGAAGGCGGCCCTGTTAGTCTGATGTAGCCCAAATATGGAGAGTCTTGTGGCTCCTTAAAGTCTAACAGGTATATTCTGGCATAAACCTTTGTGCATTATAGTCTTTAAATCACTGTGAGAGTTGTACTGTTCAGACCAGAACTGCAGCTTTAAGAAAAGGATTCTGAATTTCTTTGATTTTCTTCAGGTCAGCAGGAGAAAATGGGGTTGCACAAACTGAAGGGTACAATTATTGGTCTATTTCCATGGCTACTCTGGACTGGGATTAATTGTTTTGCAGAATCTGTGACAAGTGCTTTGATTGGCAAGCACCATAATAAAACTAGGAAGATCCACTTCTTCCTTTCTGCAGTTTATGTATAGGTGGATTTCGCAGCCTTCCTCTGGACCTTTGTGCATCAATTTCTTCAGAACTGCAGCCAGGCTTGGTCTTTATCAGGCTGTATTATACTAGGCAGCCTCTGAAGCAGACATTTTAACTTTGGCAAGATTTTCACCTTGACTGTGGCTTCCAGCTCAGCCAGCACAGGCTTAGGTAATACCAAACCTTGAAGCCACTTTGCATGAATTCGAGTCGAGTCCCATAATTACCACTGAATAAGTGAGAGTGATGCTTGCTTCCCTAAATTCTTAGGTATGCCTGCATGTCGTGATGTCTGCATGCGAAAAAAATAATGCGCATACTGACTGACTCTGTCTGTATACGCGTACGACCAAAGCTATCATTTCAAGGAGGATGTTTATGGACGACCAGTCAGTCATATGGCCCCTCACCTGCTACCTCAGTGGTGGACTGATCTTGCTGTTCATGTGAACCAGGCCTTAGAACATCGGCTCCTGGTATTTTGGCTAACCTCATATATGTTCAAATTCTTCTTATTCTTCAAAGGGCTGTTTGTGCTTTACTGAGGATGATATGATTACACTGTACTTCTCATTTGAGATACCTGGCAGAGTATCAAGAGAGAGCACTGTCAGAGGAACCCTTTCTCACAAATGATGACTTGTGTTTTAACGCTGTGGCAACCCGCAAAGCTGACAGAGTTAAAAGGAATTTAATTAGGCAGTTTTGCGAAAGGAGAACGTCAGGTTCCATGCTAGCTAGTCTTTCAAGCTTTACCCCAGTTCATTTTCGCTTTAGGGGCTGGTGATTGCTTTTCATACATTGTGCTAAGAATAACCCGACAACAATCTAATTCCCGGGTGCTACTTTGATTGTGTTGTGCCTCATTGCTGCTTGGCTTTAGTAAAATCTTTTTCAAAAAGCCTGACCTAGTTGGATTTCATTGTTGTATTGCTGCTCCCTGGTCTTCTTCCTCACCCTACCCAAATAATCTTTAGTGCTTCATACAGCTGAGAAACAGAAATCTCAAGTTTTGGAGAGCTAATCGATCTTAGAAGAAGCTTCAGGATCTTACACTGGAAACATAGTGTGTTGCTTCCCCTGGTTAGATTGCAAAGACATCCAGGGATGCCAAAAAAGATATGGAAGAATTTTGCAAGACAAGCAGGACAGCAGAGTGGCAGACTAAGAAGTCTGACCCCTGACACAATCTTCTGAACAATGTTGGAATGAATGCCTGGGTGAGACCACTGTAAGTTATGTGTATTTCCTCCCCCCCCCCCCCCCCCCCGTTTCAGTGAGCCTTGTACAACAGAATGCCTAATAAATGGTTTCTTGTTCCTTTTTTTTAAAGTTATTTCACATTTTTTCTAGGCTGCCCTTCACTCAGATTGATTCCAGAGCATTGCAGAAGGCATTAAATATTACAAAATTACATGTTCACAACTATAAAACCCCATTTGATTACTCCTTGCCTTTTCCATTTCAGGCATCAAAATATGTTTGGGTGCCACTGTAAACAGCTAAGTTGCTATCTTTAAAGCACTGCCAATGCACTCTCACCTGGGAACCTGTTCTACCTACTGCTAGCTCAAGTCCCTGGACTTCAGAACACATGAACTTCAGGAATTAGATAGTCTGTATGAAAAAATTTGCTCTCCGGAGGGGAAACTGTGCAGTGAGTTTTAAGTGTGCACTATTCCACAATGCTGGATTGTGGTTTGTGTCGTTACTTTTTTAATTACTGCTGAAACTCATTCAGGAGGAAGCCTAGGCTCAGTGGAGCCTTACTGAACAGGGTGGGACTTACCTCTGATTAAACATACTGTATATAGGATTGTGCCGGCCTGCGGCTTGGGAGACCCGGCCTCTAGTCCCAACTCAGCCATGAAGCTCACTGGGCGAATCACAAGCTCTCAGACTAACTCACAAGGTTGCTGTTGGGAAGATAAAAAAGAGAAGAGAATCGGGTGAGCCACCTTAGGTTGCTTGCATGAGGAATAAAGTTGGGGTATAAATGTTTAATTTATACCAGGGCGACTTCTTTTATATTGTTATTTATTTCATATTGTTATTTATTTCATATTGTTAATTTTATATTGTTATTTTTGTATTTTATTGTATTTTATTTTGTGCTGTGAGCCGCCCCGAGGCTTCAGCAAGGGGCGGCATAGAAATGTTCTAATAAATAAATAATAAATAAATAATAACAGTAGTAATATTAATAATCAAATGCTTCTGCCATTCCATGGCTTTCCAACTTATGGGTGATCCAGCGCTGATTGTGACTTCATGCAGCACAGACATGTTGTCTCCTACAAATAAGACACCTGGATTAATATTCTCGTAGTTACATGAAAATAAAATTTCCATGTATAAAATGGTGGTAATACAAATGATCCATCCTCAACTGTTGTGCTGCGAATAAAAAGGTAAAGGCTGGTATCAAGGAGGCCCATGTTCATCAAAGCATCTCATCGGTGCTTGCCCAGGACTCTACCAAGGCCCTGTTACCGTGTGAACAGTCCGGAAACCACAGCTGCCACAGAGGGGATGGGCAGGGATGAACGTGTCACCCTGGTGTTGCATCATCTGCACTGGCTACCAATGGACATCCGAGCCCACTTTCGGGTGCTCGTGTTTTTATGAATCTCAAGCAACATATGAAGAGTGGTGCCTACTTTTTTGAGAATGCATTTCCTCTTTTCTGGTGATTCATAAGTAGCCACACCAGCAGTACCAGAATTCAGATTGAATTCATAGTGAAGCGTCCTCTGACTGACAAGGGAGGGGGTTGGAAGCCCCCTGTGGGGGCAGAAGTGCCTCTGTAGCCCCTTGGGGTCCAAACTGTAGGGTGCTCCTAAGCGTCACACCCCTCCAGCCAGGAGACTGCCCAGGCAGCTTGAGTGATCCAGGGGAGGAAGCCCTTTTTCTGACATTGTTCCCTGTTGCTTCAGTGGGAAGCTCAAGCTGGATCTTGAAATATAGCTACCAGAAGATGCTGCTGTGTTGACCAGCTAAGGCTCAAGTCCAGCTTATTCATTTTTTAAAGTTGCATGCCACTTCCCTACCCAAAATGGAACTCAAGGCAGCCACCAAGGTCCAGATCAAGAATAAAACCTTAACCAAAGCTGAAAATAAAAAAACACTGAAACACAGCAATAAACAAAAAAGCAATTAAAGTCTTCTTCAGCAACAGGCCGGTTTATGTGCCAAAGACCTACCAGAATACCAATGAGTTTCCCTGCCCATGGAAGGACCACAGAGGGGAGACACCAAGCCTGCCTCATTGAAGAGCACCAAACATGTTTCCTCACTCCCTTGCCAGATGGCTGCAGGAGGGCCTCCTTGAAGATCTTAAAACCTGGGCAGACACACACAGGAGAAGGCTGGTCTCAAGGAAACAGTGACTAATTACCCCATTTATTCCAAGACTGTCTCTCTAGTGGCTCTTGCTGTCTGTCCATTGAACGGTCCAATGGCCCACTTGCCTATTCCCTGAGATGCCTTGTCAGGCATCTCAGACCCAGCATCGGCACTCACAGCACTCCGTTCCAGCCCTCCTCCCTTGACAGCAGCGTGATATAGCACCGTATTTGCAAAACTTGGACAGAAATAACATGCAATTATTAAGCTTCTCTGGCACATTAAATCGAGCAAGAGCTTGACAGAGCAGTTGTAGGTAGAACCAGTGCAAGGCAAAAACAACAAAAACTCCGACCGGAGCTCCAGTGATTGCTGGTGAGAGCGAACATGATGTATCCTGTGTGACAGCTAAATGCTTGTCAATAGATGTGACCTTCGGCAGGATGTCTGCATCTGAGTTCACTTCCCTTGTTAGCAATCGAAACGGACATCTTGATGCGGAAAGCTTTTAAATCAGCCATTTGCACTGTCATGGAGGAGGGAGTGGGGAAAACGCTGGTTTAAAAATGGTAAAAGGGTGCATTTATTTTAATAACAGGAAAAATATTCCTGTCAGCTTTGGTTGATCAAGGCTTGCTTTGTCTGTTGGGAGAGTTTTGTATCATTCATGCTTAGGCAGTTGCATTGGCATGGAAAGTAAGATCACTTGCTCAAAGTTGCTGGCTTCTAGTGATTCGCAGACTTCTACAGATTGACTGAACCTGGCTCCATGGTCTGTGATTGCACTTATTTTCAGTTATGCATGGGTCTTGCATTGCATTCAGGCAGACTTGTGCATTTCACAAAGCAAATCACACCTTTTTGTCCATTTGCGGTTTTCTCCTGATGGCCATCGCATTCACCGTTGTCCTTATAAGACTGCAGCCCATTCTCTGGCTGGAAATGGTTAATCAGTTGGAGAAATGCAGGCCTCCACTGCTTTCCAGTCCTGCCGCACCATTGCCCCTTTACATCTAGGGTTTGGAGAAACCCTGTGGGAACCTGTCCCTCCAGCACCCCTGGACTTCCTCCCATGCTTGGTCTGGTCCTGCAAAGTGAGCCGAGCCGAGGAGAAGCCTGAGAGCCATGGCTGTGCAACTGGCAACCTTCCCCACCAGGCCCCAAAGAGGCAGAAGAGGGCACCGCAGGCCGTTTGCTGAGCCTACTCCTGGCAGCCCCAGCACTCGATGGCAGCAGAAGAGAGGTGTTGCTCTCGGTCATGCCGGGTGACTCCCGTGACCGACAATCCTTCCCACCCAGAAAAGGGAAGCCCTTCCAAGCTTCTTCTGCATCTAGTGCAGCTGACTCTGGCTGTACTGGGGATGGAAGAGGTGGCCTGCCTGCAGTGCACATGGGTCTTGCTTGCTGGCAAGTGCCCCATGAAAGCTGGCTGCCCATGCCAGGAAATGCGGTCTCAGGCCCTCTGTGAAGTTGGCTGGAGTCCAGGGAGCATCGCCCAGGGAATCCAACAGATTTCCACTCCCCACTGATTCCCTGCAAATCCCTATGGATAGCACACTGCTTCTGCTCTCTGTTTTCTGGCACTGGAAATGTTGGTGGCCCTCCATGGAACTGGTCTGATCAACATGGTGCCCATAAGACCAGTTTGTCTGCCGTTACCTCTCTTGGACAGGCTGCCCTGGCCCTCCCAATCTTTATTTTATTTCTTTAGATGTTTAAACTTACGTTAAAAATGAATTCGGGAGCTGGCATGCTACAAAGCCAAATGCCAGCCTCCAGCACCACCTTTATTTCGAATAATGTCTCTGGCCCATATATGGGCCCCGGAGACACTCTTAGAAAAATGCCAGTAGCAGGGAAATTGTCTCTTGAAAAATGGGCACCAGGCAGAAAACTGGTCTCAAACTGGAGTGGTTTCTGTTTGGGATCTCAGAACCCACCTTTGTCTTGTGCTTAGGCTCTGGGAAAGGTACTTTTGTTTGAATCTCACCAGTTGTGCCTCTTGGAAAATGGGTGTTTTGTGACTAGCCCTACCATCTCCACAATAGCCTTTTTTGTGAATGAATCACTCCCGTTCACACAGCGACCATTTTGTGAGAAGTCACAAATATGCCCACCAACCTAAGAAGGATACAGTCCTCTGCTATGACACATTTCTAGACCTCATAGTTATAACGAAGCAGTTCTTAAATGACTAGACCCATCGACTGCAAATGGCTTGTGGGTGGGTGGAACTGCAGTGTGATCCTGAATGTTGCAGGTTAATGTCATGCTCTTGAGTAACTCGGATTCTGTTGCTCTCCTTGGTGAGGGCAAGCAGCTTAGGGAGGGGCACCAAAAGATACAGAAAAGTAGGAACAAGGGGTAGCAGGATGCAGGGACGTTTGCAATGCTGTTCTGCTTGCCCCCGACTCTCTGACATCAGGGCCCCTCGGCCAAGCACAGCCAGTCTTCACATCCATCCCCACAGAGTCCTTCCTCCACTATTCTATAGACAGCTAGTTAGAGAACCGTTCCTAGATTGGAATCATAATACAACACACAGCATGGAAAGTACCTGAGGTTAAGTCCTGCTGCGTTCAGTGGGACTCCTGTGTGAAAAAAATAAATGAAAATCTGCATCGGATGGAGCTGCAAAGTCTTTTTGCGAGGATGGTGAAGCTTGTAGAAGGACATGAGAAGGGAGAGCCAGAGAAGGGAAGGACATGGGACCCGCCTAGAGGAGCACTTTGCGTAGGGGTTGAAGCAGGGTGGACTTCTCATGGGAGGCATGCTAAATAACTAGCAAACTATTGACAGCAAATCCCTAGCCAGGTGACTCTTTCATCTGCCATGTTTTATTCCTGGGTTTCCACCTTACTGGGGAAAAGGAGCGTGCCCCCTTTGCAGAGCCCCCATGGAACTGCTTCAGCATCAGAAAGCACACACCAGCCTCCACTCAGGGAATTTAACTAGTTCTGAGGGCAGCTTATTTGAGTGTGAAAAGACCTAGAGATGGTTTGGGCTTTCTCTCTTTTTCATTTCTGCCTTTAGTTTCCAGAGCGCACTTTATTTCGTTTAACGAGGTACCTGAGGTCCCCAGTCTAATCAGGCACCCTGGAACGGTCTCAGAGATCGTTTTGCTTGCTTGCTTGCTATGTTTACATCCCACTTTTCTCCAGGGCCACACACAGGGCTCCTGTTATTCCATTTCCCCCTCACAATAACCCCATGAAGTAAAAGAATTTTCCCAGGGATATTCATCCTTATACATATTCCGGCACCAGACTAAGACATTTTCATCTAAGGAGCATTTTAATTGTTGATGATTTTAATTGGAATTTAATTTCAATTATATTTTAATGTAAACTTTAGTTTCCTTAATCGTGATCCTTGAAATAGTTCCAATCTGTTGTTAAACTATCATTTGGTGTTCCTGCTATGATGTTATGTTATTTATTATCACTATTCTGCTTTTAACTGTCTAAATTGTGTGAATTTAGGGTGTTTTATGCCATTGATTTTTTATCATGTAAGCCATTCAGAGAGCCATTATGACTATGAGGAGGGATACTAAAGTCTTAAATAAATTAAATAAATAAGGCAGGATGCAGCCTCTGGGCCAGTGTTGAAGTTCCTCTGTCCATTCAGTCATCTTTATTCATTGAAGAAGAAAGGAAATCAACCTTGTTATTCGGCTTTAGGTCACGGAAACTTTTGGTCCAGCTTCTTTAGGAACCTTCTGTGGATGGGTGAAAAGAATGTGGTTCACAACTTGTGAGAACAGAGAAGTAAATATGGAAAACTGACCTCAGCCAGGGATGACCTTCTAATCTAATTAGTAGAAATGGACACATTTGTAAACGAAGCATGAACAAGAGGAGCAGACAATGAAAGTACAACGGTCCATTTAGCACCTGACCTCGCTCAGTTGTGTGTTTGCGACGAACACTGGCCAGCTCCATAGGACCACCGCATGGATGATGGATTCGGTTTTGGAAGGATAGCTGCCTTTCGCTGTACTAGGGGAAAAAAGTCCTGTGGCCGTTCAAAGCCTCCCTTGGCAAGAGCTTGCTTGTATGACGTGGGCAGAGTGAAAGAGATGGGTTTCACATTTCACAACTGGCAAGGATACAGTGGTGAATTCTGAAGTGGCGAAAATTTATCTTGGCAGTCCCGATAGCCAAGGCCCCAAGGAAGGTCTAAAAAAATCAGGCAGTTCAGTTGCATTGATCCACATCAACAAACCAGTTCCAGCAATTTCACCTCCACCAGTAGCAGGGTTTTGTTTTTGCTTGTTTGTCTTGTGAGATGATTGAATTTTCAGTGCTCATTAAAGAATAAGTCACCTCAGAATGCTTCCTGTTTGAACAGGGAGGAGTAGAGGGTTGCTTGGAAAATTAATTCCCTTCCCTCTGCAGCTCCTGTAAATATTGCAGCAAATATCTTCCTGAGGAGCATGTTTTGAGGGGGTGGCAGATTAGTTTAATGTCCCTGCTTTAAAAAAGCTGCATCTCTGGGATGCCTGACTTCATTGCACTATAAAACATGGTAAATAGCAAGAACAGCTTTAAAAACAGAGCAAGCTGAGTTCAAAAGATCAAGGAAGATAAAGTTACCAGTGTAGGACTCCATCAACTGAAGCTAACAAGATTGAGTCCAGAGACATCCATAGGGCCCTAGATGCTGACTGAAGCAAGCACGGGTGGCTTTGAATTTTGACTGAATCCTGTTTACTTTGGATTGCTTGATTCATGTGCCATTTCTGCTCAGACCATAGTGTAAAAGGTGACATTTTTGGAGGCTGCTTAAGACCAAATGAAATGCAATGTCAGACATACAGTGGGTAATTATGCATTTTTAAAAAGTAATGCAAGGTGCAGAAGGACCAGTCTGGATTGGGCAACTGGTGGGAGGGAGGGTGTGGGCAGCTTTTGCCCTTGAGGTCTATCTGCCACAGATAACCCCCATGAGGCCGCTATTCCAATTGAAAGGAAACCTTCCCTTGGATTGAATGAGAGTCTAGCTTCCAAAACAGAGAGCAGATATGGGACAGCAGATTCAGATTCATCCATACTGGGTGGCAAAGGGGTAAACCCTCTTCCCCTTCCACCAATGGGGTTCCCATCAGGACCTGACCAACATGCCTTCTGTTAAAAAAACAGACATTCATACCATTCCAGTGTGAGTTTCGTTGCAACACTAGAGATTCTAGTGGGATTTTTGTAGAATCAGGCCATTTGTGGCAATCATATTATATACAAATTAGGGTCTTATGGAACTCGGTCAATTTTATACAAATCATGTTGGCCTCGTGTAGATTTTGGGTGCACAACTTAGATTAGTGATTTAAAAATGTGCACCTACCACGGTCCATCTCAGAGACGGAATTCTGCAAAACGCTCAGACTCAGATCCTTGGAGCAGATTCCATCATACTCGGAGTGCATCTCCCTGGCGTGGCACATCCACATGCATTTGTGTGCAGCCTTTTATCTACAGGCCTTTGTGAAGACCATAACAAAGGAGCAGCAGTTGCCCATCCTGTTTTTGATTTATAAAATATTTCTTTAATTGAAAATGAACAGGTTTTAAAACATTAAATATTTCTGCATAAAATGACAGCCTTGGTCACTTGTGGTTTTATGACAAAATAGGTCAAATTTTAAAACCTGTAAGCCATCCTGGGATTTCTCATAAGGAATGAGGTATAAATATTATTAATAAATCAATAAATAAATCTGTGTATTGAAAATTAATTTCAAAAGGCATAAGCTGGTTGTTGCAACTGATGGTTGTTTATTGTGTTTTGGGGTGATGTGCATCACATCTGAAGAGCTAAAAGGCAGTTAATGAGCTGAAATGCCATTTCAGTGGAAATTCTACAGGGCCCAAACATGGTGGGTATCATGAACAAGTGATCTGTGACTGCGACAGCCCTTCTTCTCAGGTTTGTGCGGTGCTTCAGGTTTGGCTGGTGTTTATTCAAATTCAGTAATACTGTCAATGGAAGGGAAGCCTTGATTGGATGGGCAAGCTGAAATATACATTCCATTTCACTTGTGATGAATTAGTAAATCAAAGTATGCATTATTTAATGCCAATAAAAACCTACTGACTGCCTGTTGAAGTCCAAGTTCCCCCATCTTTACCTAGAAATTCAATTATTTGGAAGACATAAATAATTCAGGCTGTTTTCAGATTGGAGAGCCCTTCAGGTTTTTCTTGTATTTCTGCTACACTAAGCCATGCACCAGGCATCCCTTGGAGAACCATTCAGGTCAGGATATCTCTGGGAATATTCACCCAACCATGTTATTTCACATTCATGGAAAAAATAAGTCACCTTAAGATATTTTTAGGAAAGGTGACTAGGGCACCTTATAAACAAGTAAGGCAGGGAAACCAGCCTCGAGGGTGGTATGCCCTGGCCCAGGCTTCCAGCCAGCAAGCCAACGATTCAGAAAAGCTTGGGAAATGTTTTTCCACAAGAACATCATCGTCTGAGAAGTTGTGACTTAGGATAAAATTGTACGCTCTAGATGAAGCCAAGGGCCCAGCCGACTCCTATAGAGACTGGCCAGGGGACTTTGGGGAAGCCCAGAAAAAAGGTTCAAAGGCAACTGATAGACAGTGGGATATTGTCTCTGAACCTGGAGATGTTGCTTGATGGGAGACTGAAATCTCCTCATCACGCTCTTACTGAAGAAGATGGAGAAATTCAGGGGTGGGTGGGGTGCAGATGCTCATGAATTGCTTGCCTTTTGCCTCTTGCCTTTTGCCTCTTGCCTGGCTCCACTTTGCTCCACTTCGCTTTGGAGAGGGAAGTTTCCACATCTAAACTTTTGATGATGAAGCAGCCAGGAGTGCTTCCCACCATCCTTCACATGGTTGGTTTTACCAACTACAAGTTTCTGCCTGGAGCCAGCAAGTTGCATCTTCGCCCTAGACGAGAAGGCAGTGGGAAGCATGGCTGAAAACAACTCAGCTGTGCCTAGTTTATTGGTGGGGTATTAGTAAATGCAATGAATTGTCTAGTTCTTCTTTAAATCCATCCAAACTGGTGGCCAGTGCTACATCCAATGGCTGCAAAATCTGTATACCAGTAATTAATTTGTGGGTTTTGAAGAGAGGATTGGATATGCCTAAAATTGGGAACCAAAGTTAGTAAAACCAACTCCAATTTCTTTGACTGACCCTAACTGACCCTAATGTATAAACATCTTTGTTTGTTCCTTTGGCACTCTTTTTTTCTAAACGAAGAAGCCTCAAGCACCATAGTCTTACCTCACATGGAAAAATTCTCGATCACTTCTGATTGTTTCTTTCCTCACCTGTCCCATTTCTATGATATTCCTTCTGCAATGAGGCAATCTGGAATTGTGTAGACAATTGGGTAGGCAATCTGGAATTGCAAAATGTGATTCTGTGATTGGTCTGTGTAAATACATTATGACACCAGCAATCAGCACCTTTTCTTCATAATCTCTAGCAGCAGATTAGCCTTTTGCACACAATACACTGATGTGTGTAATTATAATTTCCTAGCCTATGCATATGCTTTAGGATATCTTAGGAATATAAAAGAAATCTTACTACATACAACCAAAGGCATATCCAGGTTTCTGTTAACTACAGATAACGTATTGGCAAGCTGAAAAGCACTGGTCCAGGAAGATCTTTATTGCATCCCTATATTTATTCAATTGCCTGCTTCTTGTTCTCTAACAAGTTATTGATCCCTGATACGGTTTGTCTTAACTCGTAACAGTTCGTTCTTGTTTTTGCTTTAAAAAGAGCAGCCAGAGAGAAGAGAGGAAGAAGTAGAAAACATTAAATTGGCAATTAACTTCACAAGAAAAAAGTGCTTCTAGTTTCCTATATTAATTTGTATGACCACAGATGGTCAAAAGTGCAACCTGTACTCTTTTAGATATTTGTGAATCTCTCTCTGTCTCTCTCTCTCTCTGTCTCTCTCTCTCTCTCTCTCTTTGTGTGTGTGTGTGTGTGTGCATGAGTGGACACAAAACCCAGGAGTCTGATCCACTGACAAATTGAACCAACAGGTCCAAGCCACACCTGCCTGCCCTGTTTGATAGGCAACAATAAAAGCTGAGGTTTAACACAGGATTCCCAGAGAAACCCGCCCTTTCTGCAAACCCTATTCCTTTCAATTGGCTGTGCCAATTGGATTTAGGGTGTTTCCAGAGGAGGTCATGGCAGTGCCATATTCCATGGATTTTTATTATTTGTATTATAATTTTGGGCAGTGGTCTGGACAATGTCACCACTGACAAGGAGCACTCTTGGGCTTCCGTATAACTCCTTTCATCTTTTTTCTTTCTTAAAAAAGTCCATTTAGAAAGAAAAGGCAGAATAGCTGTGCTGTTTCTTTTGACTGCTTGCCCTCTGAGTCCTTCATCTCCAAGAACCCTCGGTTTGTACTCTGGCCCCCAGAGGTGAATTCTTCAAGTGCCCTCTTCTGTCTTTTTAATCAAATTAAATGCAAACATGTATCCTTGCCCCCAGCCCAGCCCACTTTGATAAGCCAGGAAGGAAATTAAAAGATCACATTGCAGGAAATCCAGACAAACCCAGTGATCCGCTAGGAGGCTTACTTAGCTGGCAGGCAAGGATAGAGCTACGCCACTGCATCTCCTTCTCTGCTCTTTCTGTGAGCTCTCTCTAGCAAAGGCCATCAGATAGAAACACTTGCGAAACAAAGCCTGCCAGAGGCTTTTGCATTCCTGTACATTCTGCTGTTAATGGATTGTTTTTATTTCTTCCATCTTTTTATACAATAACAAAATACAAACAAATAATACGTTTAATATTATTGCTGTTGCTGCTATGTGCCAACCTGGGACAGGGAAGTGTCTAATCTTTGGCACTGTCTCTTGTTTCATTTCAGATTGTTTCATCACAGGGTTTCCAAGGTAAGAAGATGCAGGAATGGTTTACCTTCTTGAGCATCACTGCCTTTCTCTGCAAAAGATCTTCTGCCAATGTTGCCTTCAACTATGGCTACTGCCGTCTTTAGCGGCTTCTCTGCCCCATCTCCGTTGGACATATCCATTCTCTTCTGCTGATGTGACTGTTGCTCTTGAAGAGGGTGGGTGCATCTTAGTCTAGAGTCCCAGCTTTGACCATCCTGCTGGGAGACCAGCCTGCTGAGACCCTCTGTCCTCCTGGTAGCGTGGATCTTGGCTTCTCAAGCTCTCTTCTCTTGACCCTCTCAAACCTTCTACCACCTTAAGGTGCATTCAGATGCCAGGAAGCCCTTCCTGACAGTCAGGACCCCGAAGGTGTGGCATGGGCTTCCACAAGAGGTCGTTGAGGCCCCATCGGTGCGGGTGTTCAAGGATAGGCTGGATGTCCACATGGTGGGCATGTCGTGAGCGGAGCCGGCTGGAGCCGGGGGTCAGACTAGATGGCCTGGGGGACCCCTTCTGACTCGCTCTGTTTCTATGTACAACCAAGAGGGATATACTACTCCCACTTCTACCAAATATCCAAGCAAAATATAAAGAGGAAAACAGGGAGGGAATATTGCCGGTGAGGTACTTAGAGCCCTGTGAGTTTTGAGCCGATGTGTGATTCTATTTAGAGGTGCAGTTTTTGAAGGTATAAGGATGACTTCCTTAAGTGATAAACAAGACATTAACATTTCATAATGTGTGAGCATTCATGATTATTATTTCTGTGAGAGGCACAGAGGGGAGGAAGGGAAAGGAAGCAAGCAGGAACAGAATGCAGATTTGTTTGACCTCAGCTAAGTCAGGCTGATATAATCAAAATGGAATCCAGACAGGCATCAGTTGTGCTAATGCAAAAGATAATTTGTGTGTCTCGGAAGCTTGCCTGTGGGTGGGTGACGGAGGTGGGAAGCGGATTGCTTCTGGGATCCATTAAAGCAGGACCTCACCACGTGAACAATCCACAATTGGTTCTTGGAGCAGATGAATGAGATTCTTAATATAATACATTACTAAAAGGATTTTGAAGAGACAGTCGCTGAGGGGATGCAACACTCTGCCTTATCTCCTTGGCTTCTTCTCACAATCCCTTCACAAAGGCAGCCCAGACTGACCAAAGAGAACCCTCTCCAACAAGGCTTCCAGGTTGCCAGCACCTGCCATTTTGCCGCAGCCCGCGAAACCACATTCTCGAGGGAGCGTGAAGACCCAGCCTGAAGCATCTCTTCCTCGCGTTCTCATCTCTTGAATCCATGACACTGCCGGACCTCGCTGCAGAGTCTATCTCCCTGGCTCCTTGCCCCAGCCAGGTATTTTTTAGAAGTGGTTCTCCACCATTTGTGAGAAACGGGAAGGAAGAACCATAAAACTATGAACCTGGCTGCCAGGTCTTGAAACAGAGAAACAGAGCGAGTCAGAAGGGGTCTCCCAGGTCATCTAGTCTGACCCCTGGCTCCAGCCGGCTCTGCTCATGACATGCCCACCATGTGCATGTCCAGCCTGTCCTTGAACACCTTGAAGAAGATCTTGTAGAACTGGAAGTGGAGAAAGAGGCAAGCAAAATGAATGGGACGCTAGAGCAATTGCCTTGTGAAGACAGGTTAAGGTTTTTTTCTAAATAAATTAGAAAAAAGAGGTGAGTGGTGGGAGACAGGACCCAGCTGATCCTGCAATCTGAAAAAAGTGGGCATCAAGACAGCTTTTCTCTGCTGTCATCCTCAAATCGAAGGTGACCTGCTGAAGCTGAGTGGTGGGAGAGTCAGGACGGGTAAAAAGAAGAGCCTCTCCATGAATTCTACAGTGATGGCTGTGACCTTTGCCGTTTACAGGGGGCTGGACCAATTAATGGAGGGCAATAGCTGCTAGTCAGTTGTTTAAATGCTTCTCCCAGGATTGTAAGACTCCAAATGCCAGTTGCTGGGGAACATGTGGGAAGGGGCTGTTGCCTTCATACTGCACTTGTGGGCTTCTTGGATGGCATCCCATTTGAGAAAGAAAAGGCTGCAGAGGCCTTTAGTGGGCTCTTTCCATGTCCGTAGCCTGCAGTCAGTGATCCAACAGCAGCGGGTCAGTTCTGCTCCCCCTGGAGTTGTGCACTGTTGTGTGCGTGCACTCTGGTGAGATTCTCAGGCGCACGTGAGAAGCGGCCTGTTCTGGCAGGGCTGATAGCTCAGACTCTGAGGACGACGGCTGAAGCAGACGAGGCTCAGCGCTCGCACTCCGATAATGGAAGTGTCGTAACAATGACCGTTGTTGCCTGCATCTGCAGACTCGGTCCCGCAGTACCAGTCTGAGCCTGTTCTGGGTGAAAGCAGCTCAAAGACACCCACGGGGCCCAGTCTCCCCACATGTGGGAATGAAGCAGAAGGACGGGAGGGAGGAGATTTGGAAATGAGGAGTCTCTCAGATGGAGAATGCCAGCCTCCTCAAGAGGTGGCCCCAAGATGTGGGCCTGTGGTCACAGCTGCAGGCTGGCCCTGTTAGGGGCTCAGAGTGCAGAACGCAGGCACGCTGGTTCCACAGAGCCCCTCCTTCCAGATGTTGAACCCTCTCTCTGTGTATGCTCAGAGGCTTGTGAATGCTTAGAGTCTTCTATGTAGAATAAAGATGCTTACAAGAAGTGCTGGAGAGTCTGTCTTGCTTGGGAGGGAATGCTTAGCTCGTGACAATATCCCAACACAAGCTCTGGTCTGAATCTGAATGCAGTGTGGATTACAAACAGCTGGTGCATTTGGCTACAGTTGGAATCATGAGCTCAGACCTTTTGGGCTTCCTGGATTTGGAATCCCATACCAGAGCAACTCTTCTAAAGAACTCCAGCATGTCTGCCTCAGAAAACACACATCTGGCTTGTTAGAGACTCTGGCCTTGGTGTTTTCCCAGGTGAGCTGAGTACAACCTACGAGCATGCATCAAGTATTCAGCTATGGCAAACCCAACCAAAATAAAAATGAAAAAGGGTTTCCAAGGAGGTTTGTCTGCTACTACTCGTGTTCTCACTGAGGAACTCCTGGCCAGTGGCTGAGGAACTTCACATGCCTTGCGGGGAAAGCCGGCTTCTGCAAAAAAGCAGCAGGCAAAAACTTAATGGATAAGACTTCATGAACCTGATGACATGAACTTGAGTTCATGAAAGCTAATGCCATAATCAATGTGTTGGTTTTTAAAGTGCCACAAGATGCTTGGATTTGCCACAACTAATATGGCTACCTGTATGGAAGTTAGAACTGAACTGAATGTTTGTGCAAGGTTTCAGTTTTTCTGCCTTCTGTACCTGAGTTGCAGCAATCTTCCTCTTCTAGTTCAACCACAGTAACTCCATATAATTGTGGAGCGTTTGCACCGCACCCATAATCTCCCCCGCCTGCCATGTCAGACTTTGCCTAAGCTTCCTGCTGACTTCATGTTCCTTGACAATTCATCTTTCACATCAATCCTCTCAAACTAAGCTTCTTTTCTTGTAGTGCTGTTGCAAGATCCCATCTTTTTGATCCTCTTGTTTTAGCTATTTTCCACGGATCAATGTCTGTCTTCTTTCTTCCCCATCAAACCGTCAGTTCTCTTTTGCGTTCTCAAACTACCTGTTCAGTGTGTTCTGTATCGGCACTGACTTTGCCGTATTGCATTTCATCTGAGACTTTCTATTTCATTGCATCCATCATCATTTGCCCTTTTAGCTTAGATTCATTTTGTTGTCTCCTCTCCTCCTCCTCCTCCTCCTCCTCTAGACAGGGCAAATCTAACTTTAGATTGGGCTGCTGAAATTCTATCAGCCAAAGGCCAAATTCAGCTTCAGAGAGCCAACTGGTGACTATGTTCCAGTGGCACAATGGGGCAAAACCAAAGGCCGCTGGGCAGAGCCGCAAGCATATTATGACTTGAGGCTCCTTGTTCCCACCAACTAAGCCTTTAGAAAGGCAATTCAACAGCTTAGGAGGTGAAGAAACTGAGCAAAAGCCAGGAAAGCACTAAACTACTGGTGGGTGAGTGAAAGGAAGAGGAGCCAGGAAAAGGGAAACTGGGCATCCAAGATGCCAGGGGGCTGGAATGGGCCACCCGGCATGCAGGATGTGCCTGGAGGAACTGCCCGAATCAGGGGAAGAAGGGGTGCAAGGAAAGGTATGTCCTTTGGCAGAGGAGTGCAAGGCCCAAGTCTCATCTAGCAGCGGGCGAGAAACCTACTGTCTCCAAATCCAATTAGTTGTTCCTAACTGATCGACCCAGTTTGCACATACCAAGCCTTGCAGCAAGTTGAGACAGAATTGCATATTAAAATTTGCCTGCTTATGAGCTTCCTGGTGCAGATCAACTCAGGGTGGCTGGGGAATGCGCCCAAAGCAGGCATCTTCAAATAAAGAGTGCACAAAACAGGATTTTGACATTGTAAAGTATTGGGAGGGAATGTATTCGTGTAAAACTAACATTCATCAATGGCTATAGTTTGAAACATGCAAAGCTAAATACACAAATTTCTGTATGGATTTTTAAGAAATACTGCCATGTGCAGAAAAGAGGTAGAATGAGCTTGACCTTAAATCTCTGCAACTCTGAAAGTGGCAGGTCCATCCATCTCTATGGTCAGCTTGCCAATATCTTTAGCAAGCAGAATTTCACTGTCACTCATTCTAGAACGCACACCTGAAAGGAAGAACATAAATGTCCTCAGGCATTTAAGTGCTTTGCCACTTTGGACTTGGGGATTTATCTTATCCTTTTTCACTGCAGCGTGATGGAAAAAGACCTTACTCTAAATATAGGTGTACAAAGATCTCTTATCTATAGCTTAGGTCTTATCGCAAATAGCAGATGAGGTGGTAAATCTGTTTTTGGGCTTAAGGCTATGGCTCGAGTAAGTTTCGCATGGTAGATTGCATCCCTCAGCCTCATTTTATGCGTGAAAAACAAACCTGCAGGGACAGGGATAGCTAGGCCCTTTCTCCCTGGCACCTCATTTCTCTCTGAAGAGACTTGAGTCCGTGCTAAAGCAAGTTTGCCTCTTCCAGTGCAGTTTGTGCTCTTTGGTTTGTGAGTGCTCCAAACAAGGGCTGTGTCAGGAACTCTGTCCAGTCAGCCGAGAAGTATTGTCACTGTTTGCACTTTCACAATGCAGTCCTACAAGGCTTGCTCAGGCATAAATTTGACTGAGTTCATTAGGACTTACCCCCAGATGCTAATATATGCCACCTTCCCATATTGCAGGTGCTCTGAACATCTGGTTCAGTTTTGAATGGGTCCTACTCATTTTCTCGCTGCATTATGGATTGGATGCCATCTTCCCCCTCAAGTTCATCTGCACCTAGAGCACATTTCCCTTAGATCAGTTCAGGCTGGATCCAGTTGTGCTACATGCTGTCTAGTCATCTCCAGCTTATGGAGATCTTATGAATGGATGGCCTGCAACATGAGCTGTGCTTGCAGCTCTGCTCAGCTTTCGTCAACGCAGCCCTGTAGCTTCTTTCGTGGAATTGCTCTTGGTTTAGTTGCAGTGTCTGGTCAACCCATCACAACCCCATGGACAACATTCCCCCAGGCTCTCCTGTCCTCCACCGTCCCTCGGAGTCCACCCAAGCCCACACCCACCTCCTCAGTGACCCCATCCAGCCAGCCCAGCTCATCCTCTGCTGTCCCCTTCTCTTTCTGCCAGCAATCGCTCCCAGCATCAGGGGCTGCTCCAGTGAGTTGCTCCTTAATTCGTCTCATAGTGGGTCTTCCCCGTCTTCTTCTGCCTTTGGCTTTTCCCAGTGGATTTTGCCTTATGACAAACTTTAGTAGCTTCGATTCCAATGGTCTACACCAAGTCTGGATTCAGCTTCCAGCTGAACACTGCGACAGAATGGATCCTTGGGTCCTGTTTGAAAGGGTTTGGGCACTCTATGGGAAAGAGGAAGACAGCTTCAGCCTTGAATCCTCTTGTCCTTGTGGACAGATAAGAAAGCTATGTAAGAATTTAGCCTCCCCCAGATTTCAGGCTATAAACTATTTCTAAAAGTAGGTTCTTGGAGAAAAAATGTATATGCATGTGGGAATGCAGACAAGTCTGTCCACTCAAGGCCAATATAATACCAGGGATAATGTGAATACTGATCTTCAGCAGGCCATTCAATGTGTTTCATGCCCTAGGATGGAGAAGGTTAATGCTACGTGGCTCTGTGCGTGCAGCAGAAAAGGTTCCATGGAGGACAAAATTGCTGAAATGCATGCAGCCAAGGCTGGGAAGAGCCCGTTGATGTCAGACGTTATAAAGGAAGGCTAAATGAAGCCTCTGTATCAATAACATCTTCAGACAGGGAGGTTCAGGGCTCGCGGCACTGGAGAGGGGGAATAGATTAGTTTTTTAATGAAGGAAATAAGCTGTTTTTCCCCCAGCAGTTGAATGGACTGATACTACTTTGGAGTGGAAGGGGAGCATCACACGAGCTCATATTCCCCTTTGGAAAATAAAAGCAAAAACGCTCCTCTTCCTTTTCCCTCTTAATGATAAAGTAGCATAGCAGGAAAAAGCTCTTCTGGTTGGGGTGGTGCTTTAGTACTTTTCTGCTTGAGGGAACTGAGTTAAGTGGGAGAATATGTGTGTGTGTGAGAGAGAGAGAGAGAGAGAAAGAGAGAGAGAGAGAGAGAGAACGCGAGAATGAGGGATTTTTATTTATTTATTTTATTTAAAGCTTTTATATACCGTCCCATCACTGACATCTCGGGACGGTTTACAACAACACCAATAAAATAAGGAGAAGAGATAAAAGTAGTGCAGCATCCAATAATAAATATAAAAACCACAAATTAAGACAATTAACAATTAAGATGTTGCTGTTGCTAGTCGCGAAGTCGTGTCCGAGCCATCGCGACCCCATGGACAACATTCCTCTAGGCCTTCCTGTCCTCCACCGTCCCTCAGAGGAAAATAAAAGGTACTTCCTTCTTTCAATTTGAAAAGGAACGTCCAAGTATCCAGCCACCACATCTTTCTGCAGGAGTCAATGACAATGTTCACGTGGAACAGCAACATCTTTTTGCAACATCTTGCACAGCCTTCACAGGGTGGCTTAAGTTTTGTGCACAAGGCAACCTGAGAGTGCAAGCCTTGTATGGGGTGTTCACATCCTTGGTGGGTTTCCACGTAACCCAACCCCAGAGAGTTGTCAGGATTGGCTACACAGCCACTTAGCAAGAGCACGCAATCCCCATGCCCTTCTACGGATTTTGCCAGTGCCATCTCTGGAACCAGTGTCTGCCCCTCCATCACTGGAACTTTAGAAGGGCCGTTAGTCATTTGAAACTCTTTTTGTACTGCTTTGGGAGTGCTCATAATTTTGTGACAGTTTTTCCCAATCCTTCGCATGTGTGGAAGGGCGCATTTTGGCCTGTCCAACGTGTGTAGTCCTGCCTACTCAATCCCTGTGTACATTTCAGCTGTCAGTTTCCTTGAACATTTCAGAATGCAGGTAGAGTAATTTGTGCACATTTGAGATGACTAGGGAGAAATCATAGTAAGAAGAGGAAGGGCAGATCCAACTGTTCAATTCAGAAGCACTGCAGATTGATTGTGGGGGACAATCTTTCATCCCTGGCAATGTAATATTCACACTTAGGTATTGATTTGTTACTTCTTAGGGTCCCCATCGTTTCAGCAATGGAAATTATCTCTTCTCCCTGGATTCTGATAGGCATCCAGTTCAACTGAAAATGCATGACTTCTTGCAAGAACAGGTGGTGTTTTTGGCAACGCTCATTCAGTATTTGCTTGGGAAATGCCTCAGTTTTCTGTGCTATGCACAACATTGTTGGTGTTGTGGTACAAAGCAGCATTAATGTGTGTGCCTGTGTGTGCTTGTGTGTGTGTGTGGCGGGGTGAGGGATTCTTTTACCTTGCTGCAGATGCGAAGTGGATTTGCATACACAAACAGGAAAATTAAATCCTTTTTCTTTTCATGGCATCCCTCCTCTATGGAATCATTTGCATTCAATGTAGTTGGATTCTACTGAGCATGGCATATCAGAATCACAGGCACAAACTCATCCAACCTGGTTGACGCTACTGCTGATTTATATACACAATTTGTACAGACAGCTTTTCATTCCTCTGTAGATACGACTAGAGACATCACCTTGAGTGATTGGTGGCTTGTGTGAAGATACCCTGTTGCTGTTGTTCAGAGAGCTTCTACTTTGGCAGACAATTCACAGGAGAGCTATCATCAGGGACTAGAAAAACCAAAGGCTTGCTCAAAAGTGTACCAAGTTGTTAGAAGAAAGTACAACACAACTAAGCAGGAGGTGAGACAACCCAAAAACGGCTCCGCCAGGACAGAGCATGCTCAATGGTAACGGGACTCTGTGTGAAGGACTCTGGCATGGAGAATGCTGGAAGAGGGCACGGTCGACTGGAATGGTTGCACATCACACTGCAACATTGTGTTGCCACTAGAAGACATCTTTCCCTGGGACACACATGCTGCAGACTGAACTCTGTGCTGCTGTGTTGCTCATTGTCACAAGAGAAAGCTCACCTTGAGCGTGCAAAGAGAAGCAGCTCAGATTGTGTCGGAGGCACCAAAGTATAAATGCAGCACAAGGCTCAGTCTAAGCATCTGAAGCCTTCGGATAGGAGTCGGCTTCCCCCTATTCTGAGCATCTCCCCACATTCTGTTCTGCCACCCTTTGCAGATCGACGCATCGTGAGCTTCCCCCCTCCCTCCAGATGAGTCACATGACCGTGCATAAAACTCACGACCAAAACTCACTGTGTGTCCAAGAGGGCACCTGATTAGAGCAAGCCGCTTTAGTAACTCTAGAACAGGACATGGGGAGTTACCCTGCCCTGGGAGCAAGAGTGACAATTCTCTGGTTGTATTTACACGTACTTAGCGTCGCTAGTTTGCTATAGGGTTCCTTTCCTGGGTGCTGCTGCTGACATGGGAAGGAAGCAAGTGGCAGCCTGGCCCATGTCCACAGTCCTTCTCAACAGGCGCTCATGGAGTAGCGCCATGAGATAAGCATCTCGCACGCTGTTTTGCAAATGTCCAAATGGGCCTCTATTTGAGACTTTTGGAGCATCATGATGATAAATGCTTGCCAGCATTGCACGCACACACACCCCTTCCTGAGCAAGTGTTTATCATGTTGATAACTGAAACTGTGTATTTTACATTATTAGCCTCAGAGACATCTGGAGTAGCTTTGTTAGAAAGCCATTTAACCAACTATTCCGAACAAATCTGTGCTCTAGACGTTTCACAGTACATTGTATATTTATGGGCAGAAAGTCTCTCTTGATCTTCATCCAGCATAATAATCAAAGCAAGGAGCCGAGCCCTTCAATTTCTCCGCCTTTGGATGTTCTTCCATCTGCGATATATAGAATTATAGGCTCATGTTCCTGGAAATTATTCTGCTGGGAACCTTTCCCACCTCTCCTAAAAACTGTGTACTTTCTGATGCAAAGTTCGTGGTTCTTTTTATTTGCGTTATTTTTTTACAAGCGGTTTTGCATTGGTAATTGGAGACTCGAGCTCCCTTGAAGCTGCTTTGAGTCTTCCCAGTATGATTCTTCCATCTTATTAAGGCAAAGCTTTAAATCAAGGTCCTCCGTTTGTCATGGTGCGTTTCCACCAAGAAAGAGAAATGCTTCGGTCTCTCCAGCTATCGCAAATCCCCCTCAGCAGAGGCAGAGCAGATTCCAGGCACAGCTATCAAAGTCCTCTTGCATCACCAGCCAAGTGAGAAGCGTGGCAGAAGAAGGAAGGCAGTTATTGCTTGTTCAGATCTGGGTCTCTTAAAGTGGTCAAAATTCAGGCTATCCAGACTCAGCAGATGGAATATGGGGAAGGGTAAACTAGAGAACTATTGGCAGCAATGGCTGTTTGCCTTCCATTGAGAATACTGGGGAAGCTCCCCCCCCCACCGCTTTAAAACAAATCAGCCAAACAATGGTTAAGAACATGAATGGGGTCACATTTCACTTGGCCCTAGGCTTTTCAAAGCATCAGAGACAGGTTTGCAGCTGAGGTGTGAGTGGTGAAGCCGACCAGCAAATATTGCTTGGGAATCCATTCATGCAGAGCACATCTGGCTGAACGGGCCCCCAGGCCAGCTCTCTGAGGATGGCCAGGCAGCCGTGCTCCTGTCCCCACCACCTCTCCCCTCACTGCCAGTGTGGCTTCCTGGCTTTGGTGTGCCCCACCTCCATTTCCGAAAGGTTGCTGTGCTTCTCCTAAGCCTTAGGTATGGTCCGCGAGAGCTTTTCAGCATAACCTGGTGCATATTCGGACTGCAACGGTCCTTTTAGTTTTGTCTCCACGTGCATAGGATCACACCTGGCCACCACTGGAAGGCACTCCTGTGGATTTTCCAAAACTAAATCCAGCCTTTGAGCTGATAGTCGCCCCTGCTTGTTTGTTTGTTTCTCCTTGTTACACGCCATCAATTCATCTCAGTTTGGCAAATGGTGACCCTATGAATGAACCCCCTCCAAAATATCCTGTCCTCATAAACTCTTATAAACTCAGCCCCTTCCGAACTCCACTTGTTTAGCCCTAGCTCTATTGCCAATCTGCGGCTTCCCAGGGCTGCCAGGATGGACACGGGGAATGTGTGGCCGGACATCACTGCGCAGGCGTTCCTGCCATTGTGGTGGCAGCCAAGCAAACACAGCGGCACATTCCTTCATGCACTCCATGATTAATGGAATGTATAGATCCATGGAATGTATAGAATGTAGTGCTTTATGTGCTTTGGATTTCTTTATTTATTCCTACAATGGGCATGGATGGCGGGATGGAAGAAACAGAGGCCAGCAGTGCATGCTGCATCTCCATATGTTGCGTGGGGCTCAGAGAAATCATTTAAAGGTCTGAGACTGGAATTGTAAATGTGCAGCTTCCCAGGTGTAGTCATTAAGGGTACCTCATCTTCCATTTTCCTTCCTCCTCACTCTTCCTCCAGGGTTGCATTCAGATTTCATCCCACTGTTTCTTTACTTACCTACTAGAAGCACGATCCAGTGTGGCCCCCTGTACCTGAAAGGTGTGGAGCATCCTATGGAAGGCAGGAGGTATGTGGACATGAAGATTAGCCCCACCTGTCTTCTCCCCTGCAAAACTCTGAGATGGCCAATTTCAGCTGTCTAAGGGTTTTGCTCCAGAACCCGAAGGGAGGAGGCAGAAGCACGAGGCGCTGGCAGTGCCTGTGTCCCCGCTTTCCACCCTTCAGAAGGCCCACCAAATGCTGTCCCCAAGGCCACTCTTGCAGCCTCTGGGTCACAGCCAGTGCGGTTCTCTTGGTGCCCACCATGAAGGTACAGGAAGGGCGCTCTGAGTTTGGAGTCCCAGCTTGGAGCAAGCTTCTGAGGCTGGACTCCAAGTTGGCCTATGTCCATCTTGATTCTGTCTAGCGGCTCTAGAATTTTACCCTCTGAAACTTATTTACTAACTAAATAAATAATGCCCACTGTACATTTAAACAGCCCCATAACCTAAATTCTCTGGGTGGGGCATTAAACTCACACCATGCAAAGATTAATACAAACAAAGAAGCAAAAAATACAGTGCAGAATGAAAACAAGATAAAATGAGCCACACAGAATAAAAGCATTACTTACAACATCATAAAAGCGAATTAAAGCCACTGGCAGAGAGAAGTACTAAAAGCACTAAAAAGCACTAAGAGAGACCTGGCAAAATCATCTGCTGCTGGTGCGTTTATTAGGACCATCTCTGACCATTATGCGAAACCGGATGTTGGCTTGCATAGGCTCTTGAACAGACCCAGTAGGGCTGTTTGCATGGGTTTGTATGGGTCCCTGTAAACTGGCCAGAATAAAAAGAAACAGGTAGCTAGCGATTCCCATTAACGATGGTTCCAAGCTGCCCAGTCACCCAGTCCCTTGACCTGTGATCTATATGTATTAGTTCAGTCATGTATTAATAGAAAAATTTACTTTGGCTCCCGAATGCAAATACTTCTTTTTCTGGCTCATAAAGCAAATGCAGATGATACAATTGCATTTTAACAGAGAGTGTGCACGTCTTTTGCATGGGTGTGCCTGTCTGAGAGACAGCAATTTTTCATATCCACTCTTAATAACGTTAAATATAGACAGAAATTTATGACAGCGAAATCAAGTTCTAAGCTCCAACTGCACACTGGCAACATGAATTAATTTTATTTCCTATTTCAAGGAGAAATAATTGCTTCTGACCTTTTGTGCAGCCTGTTGCGAGATCTCATGAGGAATCAAGTGAAATTGCATGATAGGTTTGAAATTATACCCTGACACTCAAGGAGTGAAAAGAATGGTAGGAATTAAACTCCCTTAAATGATGGCTTTAACCTGTCAAAGAAGCCATCAGCAAATAGCTGCTGCTCTTCATTGTCCGTACGACCAATCCAAGTACTAGATGGTCTTCAACGGAAAGCCAAGTACTAATATCATCCCAAAGCCTCATTTTTCCAAATTAAGACATGCACAAGGCAAAGTCAATTGCACAGCATCAAGTCGAGAGAAACAATTGCCTGTGGATCCTGAAGGAAGCTGACTTTGCCAGCCAGCTCTGTGAGATGGGCTGAATTAAAACCAAAGCGTGGCTCTTCAGAAAAGGACTTGAATTCTACAACTGATGCGACAAACTTGCCTATTTCTTTCTCGCAACATATTGGCATCTTTTCTCTCCCTACTTACCACTTCCTCATCCACTCATTCTAATCTTTTTCTTAGCAGCCCTCCTCTCTCTTAACAAAACTCCTGTATACCCATCCAGTGCCGCTGCCCAAAGGGATGGCTGCGTGGATCGAACGGGAATTGACGGAGGTTCTTGTTTTTCTACTGCTAAGTTTGTTACATGGCATTTCGGGGGGCGGGGGTTAACTCCATAGGCAAATTCCTTTCTATTTTCCTACACGTTAGAAATATGCATTTTTCAAATGGATGCATCTTTTATTTCAAATGCTCACACTTTTCCTTGAAAAATATTTTGGGTACATCTTTCCAAATATTTGCGCTTTTGTGCACAGTTTCAAATGTATCCCTTTTCCCCTGCTCTTTTTGAATGCATTTGGTGTTGGTTTATTTATTTACTTACTTATTTACAAATTGCTTTCCTCTAGCTAACTGCCTGCTGGGTTTACTGCAGCTGCCTCAGGATGCTTTACCTGCCTACATGCACATTGTAGGGAAGAGCCAGTAATGAGAGGCAAGTTTGGGAGTTGCAGACTGTCTTCTTGCTGAGGAGCCTTGTGAGTTGGATCCTTCCTGGCTTGCCTCAGGCTCCAGAACACCCAATAGTTCTATAAATGTCTTCACAGCTAACAAGGCGATGCAACTCCAACGGCCTCCAGTAAGCTGGTAAGCTTTCGCTCATGTTAACAGAGTTGAGCCCAAACTTTAGCCACCCCTCAGGGCAGCTCCCGCTGGTGGAGGCTCAGCCTGAGAGACCTACGCAAGCCCTCTAACTGGGTGGCTCGTGCTGCCGAGGCCTCCTCACGGGGTCCGGCACTGGGCAAAGCACTGGCTCACCTCCTTTCCTGGGCTGCCTCCAGGCTCTTCCAAAGCAAGCCTGCTCTCACCTCAGCCTGGGAACTGCAGGCAGTTGGAGCTTGGTGGAGCTTCCAGGGTTCCTGCCCTCTTTGATCCTCCTGCCTTCTCAGCCCCTCCTCCTCTGGGTCTCCCTCAGACCCTGAAGCCTTGTGGGCCTGGGAGTTCAGCAGAGAGGGGGTGCCTGGCCCATTCACAGCAGGGCCACACCTTGAAAGCCTCTGCCTTACCATATAAACTCCCACTTCACATGAAAACTATCTCTTTTTTAAACCATTCCTTGTCTGTCTTCCACCATTCTTCAGCCCTTATGAACTCCTTTTCTTTCTAAACCAAGGCTAAAGGTTCTTCAATTCTCTCAGTCCAGACCCCCAGGTCTTTCCAAGCCCTCACTGGTTCCACCCTAGTGACTGATACTCATCATTGTTTGATCCAACTTTGTCCCCAACTACAATCTCAATGGATAAAACTTTGCCCTGGCTGGGGAAGGAGAACACCTGGAGGCCAAAGGCTTTTTCATCCACAATGCAGTCTAATGAACAGGCATCAGAGCTGCATCCCGGTCTCTGTCTACCTTGGGCCCTGGCCCACCTCTCTGCTGGAATTTAGGCCTCAGGTTTCAGCTGGGGTAATCTGGACCTCAGCAGGAAAAATATTTCAGCTCTGTTTCAAACCTCAAAGTAATTTCTTCTGTCTCTCACTTTCTGAACCTTATTACTGATCCTGCAGGAGTCAGATGGATTTTTCACCCTTAATATCTTTGAAGAAAAACAGCTCCTGAAGTTTCCATACTTTGCCCCTAACTGATGTATCCTCACCTCTCTTCCCTTTTCTTCCTTGCATGTTTCCTCTTAGAATTATAGAATAGTCAAGTTGGAAAGGGTCAAGAAGGCCATTGGTCCAACCCCCTGCTCAGTGCAGAACTCTAAGTTAAACCGTTCCTCTCAAATGGTTTTTGCATCTTGAATGCCTGCACTGCAGGAGAACCCATAACCTGCCTAGGTCACTGGTTCCACTGCCATACTGCTCTAACTGTCAGGAGATACTTCCTGATATCTAGCCAGCACCTGGCCTCTTGTAACTTGAGCCCGTTATTCCATGTCCTACACTCTGGGATGATCGAGAAGAGCTCCTGGCCTTCTTCTTTATGACCACCTTTCAAGTACTTGTAGAATGCTATCACATCTCCCCTCAGTCTTCTCTTCTCCAGGCTCAACATGCCCCCTTCTTTCAATCCCTCCTCACAAGCCTTCATTTAATTTCAGTCTTAATTTAGGAACAGTTCAGAATCATCAGAGCCATTGAGACCCGCAAAGCTGTGCCAATGCAGGGTAGAAGAGAAGTGTTTGACATTGTTTTTCAGTTTCCGTGTCTTGTTTTTAAAAGAAGCTTATTTGACTGTCATTGCAAGCAATAGGAAGGACATTATTTATGCCAGATCTGGACTATAGTGGATTTTTGCTTGTGTTGGTCATGGACCAAGAGAGCTCTGAATCCTATAGACTAATAGCCACCTTGATCTGCCCATGTCATGCACCCAACCCTCCCACTTTCCCCTTCTTCCAGTGTTGAAATTCTGGTAGACCAGAGGTTCAGCCTGCAGATGCTTCTATGAGAGCTGGAAAGAGAGATCTCAGGTCCCTACTTTCCCTTCCAGTGTTGAAATTCTGGTCAACCAGAGGTCCAGCCTGCAGATGCTTCCATAAGAGCTAGAAGAAGAGATCTGAGGTCCCCACTTTCCCTCAGCATTCCCCTTATGCAAATGAATTTTGTTTCATGTGAGTTTGCATAAATAAAATGTTGGGGGTCTGGATTTGGAACCAAGTTGTGCCACAGCACGTTTAAGTTCTCCAAATGGTTTTAGATATCAGGGAAACAGTGGAATGAGACAGACACGTGTCTCCTTCTGCATTCATAAGGAACTCTGATGGGCAATGGACAGCACATTAGATTTGGGTGTTGGAGTTCCCAGTTTGGATCTCAGCTTGAAGCTCATTGGAGGGCGGTAATCAAGCTGTTGACACTCAGCCTAACCACAAGGTCATTGTTAGAATGAAAATCCTTAATGCTCCTTCTTTTCATCCATGCAAATGTTTGATGGTCTTGATTCCAGGAGAAAGCTGGATGCCATCACAGGTGGCAAATTTCTACATAGACATGGTCTGGAGATGTTTGCTGTTGTTCGTTAGAATGTGTGGCAGCAGAATGAAAAATGTGGCCACAAAACACCATAGATTAAGAAGCATGTAATCATTTGAAAGGAGAGCAAGTGCCAAGCTTGTCATCTTGTCTTGACAGCTCCAGCACTATCAATCCCGGTGCTGTAACTTTTACAACAATAAAGAATGAAAGATGCTGCAGTAAAAGAGGAATCAAATGAAAATGTCTCAGCATGAAATCCTGAGGTCTTAAAATCCGAAGGGGCTGCAGTGAAAGTTTAAAGCCATGATATTCATTAATCAGCTTGCAGATTACCGAAGATGTGCTAAAGCAGGGCACCATTGTCTTTTATTGGATTAAAGACTGGACTGTAATTCCATGGGTGCACAGAAAAAGCATTGAATGTGGATGCCAATCTCAGACTTGGCTTCTTGAGAATCTTGCTTTTCATTTGTCAAAAGCTAGTTTCTATCCCCTGTCATTGAAAAGGAATGTTAGAATCAGTATTGCCTGAGTAAGTTTTGCAGAGGTTGAGCTATCTGTCATTTTCTCATTTGGCACAATCTACACATATTATAGAATTCCATGTTCTCTTTCTTCCTTTTCATTGCCAGGGCCCAGAATTTAATCTTTTAAACACTGCCTGGTTTAAGAATAAAGAAGGTGGAACATTTTAGCAGTGATGGAGGTGATCAGAAAGCAGATTTTCTGACCTGCTATTTTTCTCTCGTGTGGTGAGTCATGCTGCTCTGAACATTTGGAGCAATTTATACTGGTTCAGGGAAAGGCTGACCCTCATGGGCACTTAGTAGCTGGAACCTACCACACCAGCTGTTTGTAACTCTTTTTGTAATGTTTGTGAATGTTTCTTGAATAAAGTGACAGATTTCCATCTCTCTTCTCTCTCTCTCTCTTATTGTTAAATTCTAGATAGGGACAGCTGAGAAATGAATCCAGTTCACAGTTTTATATGAGATTAACTAACCAGTTTGTACCTCCCAGGAGCAAATGTGGCCTCCAATACAATTTGCAGTCAGAAATCTGTACTGTTCTGAGTTTGCAGTGCATTGTACCCTGAGCAACATCACAACACATGCACTCATTTTTTTAAAAGTGTGTGAGAAATGCTTACATTTCAAAGGTACAAAAAAGCACGCTCGGGGCACCGTTCTGTGCCTCACGATGTTGTCTGGAGGTCCATAGGATAATCATAAGACCCCTCCCCACCCAGCAGTTGCATGACGTCTTGGCAAGGGGGACAACAGTTGCTTCGTGGTGTCCCCTGAGTTCGGAGAGACAACCCATCAAGCCCTTAGGAGCTCCATTTCTTCCTTGGCCAACTCCGTAACAGACATTGTTCATGAACGGTGCTGTTTTCCTGATTGCCCCTTCAGAAGAACAGGAATTGGATCGTTCTATTTTGTTTTAGCTGCCATACCAAAGCCAGCTCTGGTGGGACTGAATGTGGGGTGGCCAGCGATCTTGCACCGGTGTGCACGGATGCGTGTGTGCCAGCCACAGAAAACCAGGTGGGGATGTTCCAAAACTCACTTCCATGAAAAAGAAGTAGGAAGTGCTTAGAAATAAGCCAAAAGATAATGGCCCAACAGCAGGTTTCAAGTATAATATGGAAAGCAAGCTAGCAAAAATGAAGAAGGCATCTTGCATGTATTTCTGAAGGAGATAATGAAAAGAGAGAAAATGAGGAACCTGAAAGAGGGTAAAAATCCAACAGGTTTCCACAATTTGTGTCCATTCCCCCTCAACTCCAGATTCCAGTTTGTTTGCCCTGTGCTGAAGTTAGGACAAGAAACAATTGCATTTCTTTTAAACGCTAATGAACAAGCATCCCTCAACCAGGGGATTCAGCGTGTACTTGTGCAGAATCAGCTGAGTTGTGCAAATCGCAACTTGCACAAATTGTAATTTGCAGAAATTATGATTTAATGAAAATTCTGCACACATCATGCTAGAACTATGTGGCATTCAGAAGGCTATATATGTGAATTTTATTAGCAGTCTTTTAAAGAGTATACAATGTTAGTCCATCCCAGAGAAGGAGGTCAGTTGGCATTGGATCATTGAATCAAAAGGGGGCAGAAAATTCTTTGTGCAAAAACTAGTTGGATTTCCTTTCAGATATCTTAATCTGAAGGTTTAACCCAAACGTTAACAGCAAAGTACAATCAAGGCTAGTTCCAAGCTATTGCACATGCACAGAAACTTAGTTTTCCTAACCTTAACTAAACCCTAACCCAGTGTTGAATAGTGGTTAAGAATGTGGAACTGGGACTTAGGTGATCTGGGTTCTAGTCTCCACTCAGCCATGGAGTTCCCTGGATGACTTCGGGCCAATCACAGACTCTCAGCCCAACCTACCTCACAGGGTTGTTGTGAGGACAAGATTGGCAGGAAGAGAAGAATGTAAGCCTCCTTGAGTTAATGAATGGATCAAACCGCTTACCCTCCCCTCAACTCTTGTTGATCGTTCCCACTGCTTGCACAATCAAGGCTGGCGTCAGGCTGCTGCGCGCACAGTTACCCGGATATTTCACCTGCCCCAGCCCTAGCCTGAAGTTCAGTCCGAGCCCTTGCTCAGGAATAATCCCCATTTCCTTGGGTAAGTGAAGCACCAGATAAGCAGTATATGAATTTTTCTCCATGCACGGAGAGTCTGATGCAGATTTCAGGGGAATGTGAGTAGAATTCCCTGTTCTGAGCGTGGCATTTCAACACAGCAAGGCTCAGACAGCAAGCCTGGAGGGGGTAGGACAGTCACACCCGGAGACTGCATGCCTGGCATGCAACTGGAGCTCTCACACATTCTTTGAGCATGTGAACGTGGCTTTTATTGCTGCTGCTGCTGCCTCCTCAAAACGCTCGGTGGGAAGGGAGCTCCTCCAGCTCTCCACGGAGAAGAGTCATACGAGACCCTTCCCAACCCAATGTGGGGTTTAGCTGGAGGCAAAAGCTGCCTAGCACTACCAGCTATGAAGCACAATTTACGGGATGGAAGCCACATCTCCTTCCATTTTCATTCTCCATGAAGGAAAAAAGAGAAGGCGTTATCTAAGTTGCAGGGGGGAAAGACCTCCTCCTCTCTCCTTCTCTGGAATGGAAGAGCAAACTCCCATCCAGCAGAAATGTTCCATAGATGGGGAAAATCTCTCTGCCACGGCAAGCAGGGGGTTGGGCCTTCGAGTGGTCCCTGTGGAGTAAATTAGCTCACGCCAAGCAGAGAGCACAAGAATGCCATCTGAATAATCTTGTCGCTGCTATTCGGTTTTCAGCAGCGCTCGTATTTATATTGCTTTTTCATGGTACTGAGTGTATTTGGTGGTTGTTCAGAGCCAGGTTCCCTGGGGCTTCTTTGGGATAAAGGCATACGCAGGCAGCTCAAGCAAAGCAGGGTGCCTCCCGTGACTCCGGAGCCCCTCTTGGTGCCTGAAGGGCAGAGGAAGGACGCCTTCTTGGCACGCCCCAAAGTGCCCCATTCAAAAACAGGCTGAATCCTTACCAGCTGCGGGCCGTCAGCACTGCCCTCTCCCTTTCCCAGGGATACCTCTGGGCTGCACGATGTTGCTCAGGCATTTTTAAGGAGCAAAGGAAACGGGGAGAGAAAATGAGCCCATGTGTGCTGCAGACAAAATCCAGAATGATCCGGACAAAGGAAAGACAAAAGGTTGCAGGGATGGAGGAATGCACTGGTGCAGAGGTGGGCGGGGAGTTTTTTTATCTTCAGTGAAATACTGTTATGTCGGTGCAGAAAGCTGGGGACTCAAAGGAGAGGTTTAGCCTGCCTATCCCGATTTAAGGCGAGGACCAGGCTGCTGCTCTGTATGTCTCTAAAAATGCTTGTTCTTGCTCAGATCATCGCCATGATTTCCCCCATACTCTCCTGCCCTTCTTGGAGCAAATTAAAAATATAACCAAGCAGCAGGAATGCCACGCTAGCAGGTTTTAGCCAGAACACAGTATGTCCCCAGCAGTGGTAGTGAAACATTACGGCAGCTGTTCTGACAGACTTTAACTATAAATATGTTAGTGCCAGGAGGCAGCCCTTCATCATAAAAATAAATAAAGGCTGCAATTCCTATTATAACTATATTTCACCCAGACTTTTTTATAAAACAGGGAGATGTTTGTTTGGTGTGTTCTGGTTTTCTCTTGCACCATGGCCAGATGTGGTGGCTCTCTCAGGCATGTTCACATGCGAAGAATTTTAGGATATCAGAAAAATACATTGGATTTTCCTTTCATCTGTTTCTTTTTCCCTTTTCCTTACCACACACTACCAAATTGTGACCCATGAGACTTCAACTTAGCCTGCATTTTTGCTCTGTTGAAACATTCTGTTGTAATGCGCTGCGAGACAGTGAAGTCCTTGACATTTAATTCATTTATCTTTATTGCAGCCCCCAGCCATATATACATTCAAGAATGCCGAAACTCTTAAAAATTGCATTTATTAAACCAGGCCTGCAGAGCTTATGCTTTACTAAGCTGAATCCAGAGAAAGTTTGCTCAGTGAGAACACGTGAGAGCCGAGGCATTTTAAATGATCTCATTCCATTTCTCATGTTTCAATTACCTTCTGAAATGGGGACCTACAGAATATTGCAAAGGCTGCTGTAATTTTTAAAAAGCATGTTGCATGTTTTAAAATCATAGAAAGAGCTGCTGTGGACTTCGATGAGCCCCCATCTTGGACCTTCCACTGTAAGCATGGTGGGTGAGCTGAAGCACCCAACATCCTCAGCACTCTAGTTAAGCCACCAGCAACAACTGCTGGAAACCCTCTTCTGAAATCTGGTTGTTTACCTTTTTCCCCCAGTATTCTGACATGGAGTGGCTTCAAGCCGCCATCTTGGTTTACCCTGAAATCCCTTCTTCCAAGGCAGTGTGTAGAAGAAGTATAGGCACTACTGGAAAAAAAGGAGGGGGAGAGGGAGAGGAGAGGGAGAGGGAGAAGGAGGAGGAGGAGAAGGAGAAGGGTCTGCTGCCCAAAGATGGCTATTTCCCCTACAATGCCACAGAATGATTCTGCTTCCAGGGGAAAAGAAATCTCCTTCTTCCCAGCCTGGTGCCCTTTTCTCTGTGTGAGATTGCACATATGATGTTTCCTTTTTCAACCTTTCCCCAATTTTATGTGCGTGGAGTGAGGGGAAGCAGAGGACATGTTGCCAACACAAAGTATTGCACACCCAACAATACAACGTTCTTGGTACTGAGAACGGAGATCTATGCGAAGGAAATAGGCAACGGTGAAAAGAGGACTCAATTATCAAGCTGGACAAGGGGGGGGAGAGGCATGGAAGGGTTATATTTTAATCATTCAGCCTCCCCACTTTTTATTTTGTGCAATTAGTAGATGAGCTATTGAAGATTATGTAGAGTTGATTAGAAACCAGGGAGTCCTGGGGTGAAATATTAAAATTCAGAAACTTATGATTTGCACAGCGTGAAATATTTAAGATACCTTACATAAGTAGGTGTATATTACATATTCTCAAGCAGTAACATAGTTCTGGTTCAAGATACCAGACTGATTTAAGGAAGAAGGTACTGTGGCAACTGACTAAATATCTAAATGCACATATAAACCTCCACACGTGCACATGAACACAACACCCATTCCCAAGTCTGAAGCTGGAACAATGATTTACTGAGGGACAGACAACCAGAATTTTAACCCTACAACAAACCTAGGGTGATCATTGGGTTAAACTCTAGATTAGCTAACCTAGAGGTAGAGTGGGTTCAAGTCTCACATCAAATAATCCAGGGTTGTTATTGTGTTGCTGATGAAACAATTCTCTTCATTGCAAAATTATTTAATTGGGGGAGATCTACACTGGTGAAACACCGTCCCAGAACTAATTGGAACTGGCTCTACATTTAGTTCATCCCACATCCTCCACAGCCCTCCAGCCAAATGAAGCTGCACCTCCTGGGGCCAGAAGAGTACTGGAAGTTTAGCCCACATGGATGTACACATCAGAAAAAAATGGCAACATATTTTAAAGCCATGGCATAACAGGTCTGAAGAAATATGGGATATATCAGCAGAAATGGCAGGAGGTTGGGGTGAGCTTCATGTGACATGCCAATGAATCAGTGCTGCTAAAATGCATCATGTGGAGTGCCTCTTGATTTATGGATGCTTAAAGGAATTGACCCACTATGTGTGGATGCTACGTAGGATTTCCCTTTGCCTCAGTTTAACATGTGGACCGTAAGGAAGATTTAGTGCTGAACAATTGAGGCCTTTGAACTGTGGCACTGGAGGAGACTCCTGCAAGTCCCTTGGACTGCAAGGAGATCAAACCGGTCAGTCCTAGAGGAGATCAACCCTGACTGCTCTTTAGAAGGCCAGATAGTGAAGATGAAACTCAAATACTTTGGCCACCTAATGAGAAGGAAGGACTCCCTGGAGAAGACTCTGGTGCTGGGAACAAATGATGGCAAAAGGAGAAGGGGACGGCAGA
Source organism: Varanus komodoensis (assembly GCF_004798865.1). NCBI lineage: Eukaryota > Metazoa > Chordata > Lepidosauria > Squamata > Varanidae > Varanus > Varanus komodoensis. The sequence goes on from NW_025335780.1 coordinate 7,895,212, forward strand.
GGATGAGGTCGCTGGATGGAGTCACTGAAGCAGTTGGTGTGAGCTTGAGTGGACTCCGGGGGATGGTGGAAGACGAGAACTTGGAGGACTGTTGCCCATGGGGTCGTGATGGGTTGGGCACAATGTTGCAACTAACAACAACAGCTTAACAGAAGCTCTGTTAAATTGCATTTTCCTAAACATCATGTAACAGATCTATATAACCAAGTGTTGGACACTCCAGAAAACACTAAATACAAATACAAATTCATTTTTCTCACTGTATATTTTGTGAACTCATACATAATGAAATGAAATTGGTTGTCCAAATTTATGAATCATGACAATATACTGACACCCTAATCTTAAACATACTACTTTTGGTTCACAACAAATAAGCTAATAAAGTTTGTGGAATTGCATTAAACCAGAAAGTGGAATATTACTAGTAAGGATGAGGAAATATTTCTTGTTGCACTTTGAGAAAAATCTGTGAAAGGTGCCATTTTTTAATGATCTGGTAGAGATGGATGGATCTGCCAAGCAGTCTCTTGGAATTGTGATGGGCCTTCAAGCAATAGTGTGTGTTGATAGTTTCACAGTACCCACTCATGTCTAGAACAGAGTTGGGAAATGTGTCGCCCTTCAGAAACTGTGGGGCTGCAATTCCTACCGCCTCTTACCTGCTTAGGACTGAGGAGATTTGCATTCCAAGGACATCTCAATGGCCAGATGTTTCTGAGAAGCCCAGAGGCTTCTGAGAAGTCCGAGGACCATGAGAAGAATGGGACATGGTACTGCGGGAATAACTGCACTGTGGTTGCAGTAGCATCATTTAGGGAAGGGATGATAGCATGGAAAAGATGAGGAGAGACTGAGAGAACTGGGCATGTTCAGCCTTAAGAAGGGAAGACTGAGCGGGGCATGATATCCCTCTATAGGTACCTCAAAGGCTGTCACAAAGAGGGAGGTCAAGATCTCTTCTTGCTAATACCAGAATGTAGAACACAGAATAATCAATTCAGGCTGTGACAACCCAGGTTCAGGCTAGATATCAGGAAAAGCTTCCTCACTGTCAGAACAATATGGCAGTGGAACCAGCTGCCTGGAGAGGTGGTGGGCTCTCCTACACTAGAGACATTCAAAAAGGAACTGGACAACCATCTGAGTGGGATTGTTCTAAGATGAATTCAATTTTGGAGAAGTTTTCAGGGGCCCCATTCCAGCGATGGGTGGAGCCAAAGGGGCTGGGCAAAAGCTAGTACATCTCAACTTGAAGCTCTAACAGCTAACAGTTAAGGAGAGGCATTTCAACCATTAAGCAACAGAAAGACTGCATCAAAGCTGGAAAACTATCCAATGAGGGTTGCCTGGAGAAAGGATAGGACCAGGGGAAGCTGACAGGGCAGGAATTGGGTCCCTGGTGGGACAAATTTGGACCCCAGATCTGAGGTTGTGCACCCTTGAATTAGGGAGTCAGAATGACAGAAATCATGAACATTCTTGAATGTTTCTGTAAGTGGTATCAATCAGCACCGTGGGAGCTGTAGTCAAGAATGGGTTCATTCTGCCTAGATCTGCTAGAAATCCTGATTCTAGGTGAGTTCACTGCTTCACATTGCTTGGTGCAGAGGAAATTGATGGATTGCCTACGAGCACATGATTGCATGAGGTAAAAGGACATGGATTGCTTAAGGTTTGATTTGCGTGTGGGTCCATTTCTCCTCCTACCCATCAGTTATCTGAATCATGGGGAATAGGATCATCATCATCATCATCATCATCTGCATGCTGAGAATGTGCCACATCCTGCAAAAACACCCTGGTCATCCCAGCCTTTCTCGCATGCACTCAGGATGAAGGGATGGGATTTCTGGGCCGGATGGCAAGGAGTCCCAACTGGCTTCAGTCCCCAGTGCCTCTTTTTAGAAGGCAAAGTCACACAACTGAATTAATGGACAGGGAGAAACACTGTTCAAAATAGCTTTTATTTGTCAATGCACCTGGCCCCTCTAAATTCTAACCATGCCTCTGTACAAAGCAATTGGAATATTTGATTGGAGCAAAGCAAACATAAAAGGAAATGTAATGAAACTTTTTAATTAGTCCCCGTCACATTGTACGTTGATCCTTTAGAAATGCTTGCACATTTTTGTAAGACATGCAGGGTTTTTGTTTTGTTTTTTAAGGAATTGAAATTACATGCTCTTCTTTCCCATGGCTGCCCTAAAAGCATGCGACCAACCAGCGTCCAATTACCCAGAGTGAAAAGAGCCTGCATTAATTGCTGAGCCATGTGCCTTGTGAGATCAAAGAAGCCTCATCAATATGTTTTGTTTTAAAGTCAAAACCATGCTTAGAAAGACATTTTAAAGATTTTCCTTTTAGAAGCTTCTTCATCACTTGGTACAGCTCCCTGTCACGGTATCTTTCTTATTATCAGACACATCATACTAATCACTACGATCAGCCCGCAGAAATGGCCTTCTTGGCCAGAGAGAAACAGCTCCTGTGTAAGTTAACTGGAAGTTATGCCAAGAGGAATACGGACGCATTCGTTCTGGGCCGAGGCAGCCCTGCCTTTTGGCAAAGTGATGCAGCTGCCTCAGGCAACTGACCCTCAGGTTGGATGGAGGGCAGTGATGGTCAGCGCCCTCTGTGCGGGAGCAGCGTTGTGTGGTTCCTACAATCTGCAGCTGGCCTGTTTCTTCAGGCACAGTGGAGGATGCTCCTGGACACTGCAGGGGTTGGAGGTCCTCCTACACAATCCATTTGTGCATGTGTCGCCCTCAGTCATCCATCCTTCTCCAGGAATGCTCTTCCACCGTAAGCATTGCCAGGCCTTTGGACAGCAATACTTTGTACCGTATGAGAAAACATACCTCACATGGGCTTGTGAATATAATAAGCGTAGCACAGCACTGAAAGCTGCTTGTCCAGCTCAAAAATAAAGATAAAGAGCCATAAGTTGGGAAGGAATGAAGAGGCCTTGAACTCGCCCGTCGCCTGGCTCTCCGCCGACTCAGCCATGCGCAAGTCAGTGGTCCCATCTTTCTCCACTGCAATCAGACGTACTGTTCAACCAGAGTGGTTATCTCTACTTTTGTTTCTATGGGTGTAAATTAGTAATGGCAAGTGTTATGCAATTCTGTGTGAGCCATGCCCTTATCTTTGGCAAATCCTAAGCATCCACCTACTTCAAAAAGGGATTGTTGCAGCTTGAAAAGTTGACCCAGAACATCAGCTGAAGCTCTTTTGTTTTTTCCTGAAGCTGAGGGGGCTGTGAGGATGACAGCTTGCCTCCCTCTCAATTCCCCTTCCCTGCCGCTCACAGGCAGTTCTCCTCTGCTTGTTTCCTGCAGTTGGGGTTGACAGAAAACCAAATTTTCTGCTGCTACATAATGCTGACAAGTTTTTGCATTCGTTGGAAATCCAGTCAGGATCTTTCAATGGCCTGTCGGTCTTCCTTGCCTCAGATAAATGCAGCTGTGCAATGAGGGGAGATGAAGCTAAAAATCCCCAGGGAAGCTTTTGCCCTTCTTATTTGTTAGCTCTTAATGCCACAGGGCCATTTCATGTTTTTGTGAACCTGTGGTCATTTTGGCTGGGGAAGTTGCTGGACATCCTCGGCTCTCTTGCCTGACAGCTTCAGAAAACTGGGAGGTAACTTGGTGGGTCCTTGAGATACTTTCCAGAAGTTCTCCTGGAGGAGGTAGCATCATTGGCTCACTGAAACCGTTGTACATAGAATGCTATGCCAACTTCCCACGTTTAAACAACCCAGAGTTCATAAAAAAGCTACAATCCTTGCTGTTTCTTTTTATTGGTTGCTTCTGTGGATCAAACTATGGTTTGTCAGCACAGTGGACTTTGCCCAATACAACAGTCCAGAATTCAGCCACCCATAACATGGCTTAACATTACGTGTGCACCCAACCATTGCATTTCTTACTGTGTACCCCAGAAGTGGGGACCATGTGCCTTCCCAAATGCAGCTGGACTTCATCTCCCATCAGCTCCAGCCAGGCTAAAGGATGGTACTTTTCCATATATCCAGAGTGCACAGTCACACCTGCTAAATAAGCACAAATAGTTTAAAAACTGGTTTGAAATTCTTAACTGTTTGCTTAGCTCTATGTGCAAGAGAAAGGAAGCTGTTTGACCCTTTAGCCTTCCTGAACACTGTAGTAAGAGAATGTCCATGGGCAATTTGGGTGAAATATCAAAAGACAAAACTCTTGAGTGCGCTGGGACGGTTCTTTTGTATGCTGCTTTTCCTCTGTGAGATGTCTTTCCAGCTTTCTTAGCTATATTGTGTTGTAATGGTCTTTCCATTCCCATTCCTTCCACCATCCACTTTTCTGTATTATATGGAAAAATTCCAAGTGCATGGTATTCTGTTGGAATGTTCTACCCAAGTAATCAATGCTTTGGCCAAACTAGCCAGCAACTAAGAGGGCAAGGATATAAAGAAGTGCATTTATGATGCTGGCAAAAGACCACAAAAAATAAAAGAGTAGCTCTAAATGAAGAAACGTTCAGTAGTTTAAGAAATGTCAAATTTGGCATAAGGCAGCAAGGTCTCCAAAGTCTGAGCAGTTACTAGTACTTCCGCCAGTCCTGCCATAGAAATTACCATAACGCTGTTCTTTCCATTGAGGGTTGGTCCTTCACAGTCTTAGGACCCTTTCACTTCCCTTCCCTTCCCTATGGGGCGATACTATAGTCTAGCTTACTCCATTGTGAAGGTAATAGCAGAAGTCAGGCCTTGTGGGAGGAGCTCCTGTTGTGCTCTGATTTGACCCTGGGTGATTGATTGATTGATTGATTGATTGATTCTGGTCATCTGGAAGGCTGGATGGGTTCTCCCCACTCCTTCGTTGATTGATGCTGGACTTTCTCTACCCACAACCCAAGGGTATTGCTTGCATTGACGATCCCTTCTAAATGTGTCCATCTTTCATATTAACTGTCAAAAATATGATTGATAATGAAGATGTGAATTGCTTATTTCTCCATGACTCATTAGACTTTCTTCAAAATAGCATATTCCCAATCTGGAGTACGTCTGTTTAATCAAACTCCAGGCTTTTCTGGATTAGGTATTTTTTAACATGCCCATTGCTCTAGGGGAGTAATAATGATATTCTGCATACATGGGAAAAAACTAGAGGAGAGTTTCCCAGTGACTTAAAGAAACTCAATGTGTTCACTCAATTAGCTGAGATAGACATAGAATGGATGGATGGATGGATGGATGGATATTGTTTTGTTTTGGATTGCAGCTTTTGGATAGGGTATGATACGGTTGGAATTAAAACATGAAAATATAAAATATGGGATATCCCAATAACATCTTCTTTCCAAAAAAATTGTCCGTACAGCAGATATTTCTAGACATTTATTTGGTTCAATAGCCCATAGGCCATACACCCTAACAGGGCCATCTTAACAGCATTATGGGCCCCGGGCCCCGGGCAAAGCAGTACTGGGGCCCCTACGACAACTACAACTACTGTTAATTTTGGAAGTTTTCCCATTTTCCAAGGGTTAACATACATGGATTAGTATGGGGCCCATGGGCAAGTGCCCATCAGGCCCATGCGTTAAGATGGCCCTGCACCCTAATTTAAGGATTTAAAAACAGATTATGACAACAATTTGCCACATCTACAATATAGTTTTTACGAAGAATGCTCATAAGTAGCATCAGGAAGAGCTGAATATTTCAACAGCCATTTCTTTAAAAAATGCTCTCTTGCCTGTTCATATTTTTGTCAGTAAAAGAAAATGTGAAAAGGTGTATGAAGCTCTGACAAGGGGCAGTTACAATAGCATTCATCTGGGAGCATCTTAAGAAATCGGCCCCTCATCTGGGCAGTTGGAAGTGGGTTATAACATGCTACCATGTAAGTTCATCTCGACTTGGGAACTTCCAATATGTTTAAGTAGACAAGTAGATCAAATATGGTGGAGTATTTAAATCCCAGATGTAAAAGGGAACATTTATACCTGGTGTTCTCTTGAAGGAACTCTCAATCTTCCTTAGGTAATTTTTCTATGAGTAGCTCCCACCTTTTCTCATTTTGCTTATAGAGCAGACATCAAACTCTTGCCCCATTTCTTTTCTGGAAAAAACACAAATATCCACATTAAGCCATAACTTTAAAGACTTAAGCTGATGAGCAGCAGTTTGTTCACCTCGAGGAATTCTGGTCAGTGTAGTTTGCCTCGATGCACCTACATGGCCATTAGGCGATGTGATAAAATTTCAAGAACAGTTCTACCTTCTAGAAAGTAATCGAATAGACAATAGAGTGTTATACTTTTGCTGACTTAAACCCGTTTCACTGTAGCACCTCTTGTTCTTCATAAGAACGTTGTTTTTTAAGCTTATACCAATCTGGATGACTTTTCCATACTGTTTTCAACTTCTAAATTAGTCAACATTTTGGAACAACCTTTCAGCTCTGAACGAATAAATCCCATACCCATAATGAGAATAATAAAGGCAAGTTCTTTCCTTAGAATGAACATACACGTGAGCACAGGTGTGGCTAAGATTTACCACTTTCTTGGGCTGTTACCGTATGATTTCAAAATGGCATGTTTGGTCTGTGCTGTCCTCACACTGCCGTCAAGTCGACAGGAGCGATGCATCGGCTGCGTTGGGTGAAGCTGGACGGGAGGTGGGCCACCCGTGGGTTTGTGGGTTGCAGGCAAAAGGAGTCATCTGGGGGATTGCTCAGACAATGTACGTGAAGCACCTTCAACCCTCCAAAGTACTCCGCATACTGAACGCTTCTGTTTGCTTATTTCTTCATCAGAGTGTCTCGTTCTGCCCTACCCCATGTGGAGAGCCAGTCTCGCCAATCATGACAAGGACACTTTCTGACCCTCAGGAGGAAATGGCTCAGCAGCGCATCCAAGATGTGATTCTGCTCTTCCTTGCTTGTGCTCGGAGAAGTGTAATAGCAATAAAATACATTGCCAATGGACAGCTCGCAGCCCCTCTTCTCACACTTTACTTGACAAATAGATCAAAGCATGGGCACTGGGGCATGAATGAATTTTGCTGCCTCCAACTCCAAGCCATCCATCTGGGAAGCAAACCTTTCTCTCCAGCAAAGCAAACTATCTCCTCCCTCATGATAAAATGTTGTTGTAATCAGTTGTAATGCAAGGGGGAATCGCAAATGTAAATTGTGCCAGCAAAGTGGATGCTGAATAATTGGATCAGCAAAATAGGCTCCAGTGGCTGCATTAACTCATGCCTGTGATTCATTTGAAACAGTTTATTGCTGAAGTGCTGACAGATTAAGAGCCCAATCCGTAATTCCATTAAAATAGCACATTTAAATTTAAGCTCATTGCCACCCTATTCTACAGCTTTCATTATTCTGAATTTAATCCCATTGATTTCAGAGGCCTTTAATTCTACATAATCACTGAAATCCAGAAAATACAGTGCATAGTTACGGCTTTGCACATGTAAGGACATTAGATTGTTGCTAATCCATTCATGCATATTGAAATCAATGAGGCTAAACCGGTTCCACAGCCCACTAAAGGATTTCAGCCCATTCACACAGCATGGTTCAAAATATTTGTGCTGGCAAATATGTCTGTATAATATTCTGGGTGATGACACTCCTTAAGTATACTGGCTAATTGGAACAGAATCATTGAGGTGGAAAGATATCTCAGTGGTCATCTAGACCAACCCCACAGCAACACAAGAAATCCTATACAGTTTAGTCCCCTGTTTAAAGAAGAGCTTAAAGCAGATCCCACAAGCTTCCATTCTCACAGGTTGCACCATAAGGAGGTTCTTCCTAAAGTTTAGTCTAACTCCAACTTCTTGTCATTTGGAACCATTTGACATATCTGAGTAACAGAAAACAAATTTGTTCCATCATTTTTGCTCTTTGCAGATAACTAGCATATCACCTGTTATAGTCTCTTCTTCAGGTAAAATACATTGAAGACCTTCAACCTTTCCTCCTAGGATTTGGCCTCAAGCCCTTCACCATCTCTGTCATCCTCCTCTGGACCTGTTACACTGCAAATTCATCCAGTTTCTTACAGTGCAGTTCGTCAAGTCCTGAACATGTGGATTAATTTAGAGCAGTACCAACTCCATATCTACCTTGGGCTACAAATCCTTCTCTTCCTCATTTTATCTATTTTTAGCTGCTAAAGCAGTTTCTCTTTTCCAGAAAGCCTTACATAAAGTAGGCCTTGAGCAGTTCCATTTATTCTCTGTATCCTGCTAGCTTTTCTTCAGCTTCTACTTGCAGTGGTCCTATCTTTTCCCTTTCCTTCCTCTTGCTCTGAACGTATGTAAAATACCCCTTTTTATTATCTTTAACATCCCCTGAAAGCCTCCACTTATTCTGAGCTTTAAACTCCTTGAATCTTTCCAAACAAGCTTTCATTAATACTTTATTCATTAAACCATTTATGTATTTAAGAAATTGATACTGTATTTTCCCTTCCAAAAAACACTCATGACACCTGCAACTCATGCAAAGCATGTTAAAACTCACAGAACACATTAAGAATATGCTGAAAGCAGAAAAATGACAAAAACCCCAAGACGTAGAGCTAGTTTTCAGTAAATAAAATGTGTCTTTATGGGTTTACTCCTCCTTTCATTTCCTATACATGTCCCAGTTAAATCTGGGTTGATCAAGAAAGTTCCTGATGTGCCACCGTTGTTTCTTTAGATGTGTCCTATTTGACTGCTCTCTGATGTGGCCTGTGATTATACCACCGACATTTTGCTTTTAAGAGATCCCACCCATCTGGAGCTCTCTTCTCCTCAAGATTTCTACTCATTGGATTGCAGCCAGTACTTGTTTAAACTTGTTGAAGTGAGCTTTCCTAAGTCTGTGGTGCACATCTGGTTACGTTCAACTTTCCCTTTCCCCGGTATCAACATGATGCGATCATTTCCACCCAAGCTTTCCACCGCTTCAAATTCTTCCCTGGTGGAAAGGATGAGATTTAGGACAACAGATCTCTTTGTCTGTTCTACTTTCTTAAAGACAAGTCAGGCATTTGCTGGACTAGTTATTCTTAGTAGAGTTTGACTTCACTGGAGAAGACCCTGATGCTGGGAACGATTGATGGGAAAAGGAGAAGGGGACAACAGAGGTTGAAGTGGCTGGATGAGGTCACTGAAGCAGTGGGTGTGGGCTTGGGTGGACTCCAAGGGATGGTGGAGGCAGGAGAGCCTGGAGGAATGTTGTCCATGGGGTCGTAATGGGTCAGGCATGACTTTGTGACTAAACAACAAGAGTTTGACTTCTGAGAGACATTAAGAGACATTAACTGAATTCCCTACTATTTCTTTCCTCCTTGAAAGATGCAGTCGTCCAATCTGGAAAGTCTTCTGCCTGGCCTGGCGGACAGTAACAGAGACCCACAATGATACTGCCATTATTTTGCTTCCCTTTGATTTCTATCCAGATGCTCTCAACTAATTGTCCCTGTGCAGAGTCATGCATCTCCTAACATCTGTATACCTCTTCTGCTTCTGCTGCCTTCCTCCCTCTGTGGTCTGTTCCTCTGAAGAAATCAAACCCGCCAATCATCATGTTCCAGTATCACTTTCCACCACGATTCAGGAATGCCTGTCAAATCATATTTGTCTTCCCATACTGTTTATTCCGCATACGCTGCATTGTGCTAAAGATCAGGAGCACGGGTTGTTTATCCTAACCACCCTCTTGCTGGTTTTTCTTGCATTTAAGTGGTACCTGCAGCACTGCCCTGGTCCACTCACACGCCCGTTCTCACTGCATGGAGCCATGCTGCCATCCAGGATTTCATGGGCATCCATCCCAGGGTATCACTTAAAGCCCCCCTGATTAAATGTGTGGAACACCTGAGAAGCATATGCTTTCCAATCCTTCTGAGGTATGACACATCTCCTGCAAGAAATCCTTCCTCTCAGAATTGCAGTTTATGATCCAAGATTCCAAACCTTTCCCAACAATGCCATCTACATAGCCAGGCATTCACTTCCAGCTTTTGCCTTTCTTTTCCTTCTTCACAACCTCAATAGGATGGGGTTCTCCCAAGGTCCTTCACCTACCTACCCAGGAATTCCAAGTCACTGCAAAGCTGTGTCTGCCTAAAGCGGGAGAACCGAAGCAAAAGACATATAATGCTTCCTAATTAGTTTCCTCCTTTGTTTGATGTTTTTCCCTGCACCCCC
>NW_025335780.1:7905515-7946172 GCF_004798865.1 Varanus komodoensis
AAGGAAGGAAGGAAGGAAGGAAGGAAGGAAGGAAGGAAGGGAGGAAATGCACCGCTGCAAAAGTTTAAGCAGATAATAAGAGTTTTTGCAGCAGAATAAGAGAGGTCATTCAGAAGAGCCTGAGTCAGAAAATGAAAAAGAGCTCTTGGATTGCATGAACAAAGAAAAAACTGAATTCTGGAAATATTAAGAGTTGCACACAACAAGATCTGGAAAGTATGAAAGTGTACCAGAAATAAAAAGAGCCAAAAATCAAGTGCGATTTGAAAAGGCACGAGCAAAAGAAAAAGAAAGAGAAGGAAGGAATAGGGAAGAGACAGTCAAAACCGTCATATCCTACAATGTAATTTCAGAAAATTAGAAGGTATCCTCAAAAATCAAACACAAAGACATACGGAAAGGTTTGTATTAACCAATGGAGGAAGCAAATGCTGCAACATGTTTATTTTTAAATAAAGGATTGCTGGCATCTAAAGGAAGCAAGTGAAAAATAAAAAGAATTATAATAATAGGTCTAATAAAGATATCCACGGAACTCTAAAAAGCTCAGAAAATGAAGAAGAAAAGGAACTGTTAACAAAGCACAATTCAGTAAATAAAAGGAAACTAAGGAAAAACCAAGGCCATGCAAACAAGGAGAGCTGAAAGCAGAAAAATGAAAAAATGAATAAGCTGTGAACCAAATGGCAGAGTCCCTCAATAACTGGATTGAAGCCACTCCATATTTCAAACAGACCTCCATGATGATGATGCATGTTATAGGAGAAATATGTCCCAAAATGCATCTGAATTTTCATTCAAATCAAAAAGAATCATGAAGTTCACAATGAGCTAAAGTTAAGATTAGAAAAATAGAGAGAAATTTGAATTGACAGATTAGTCCATCTCTATTAGGACTGCATAGCTATTAAATACTGGCAAATAAGTTACTTTTGGTACTGAATTCCTGTTATCTGTGGAAATGAGGTGCGTTGTCTGATCCAGATATTCAAAATGGAAGACTGCAAGAATTAAAACCTCTTCCATTTGTAAGCAAGGCTCACACTGTCAAATCCTCTGGCGGAACAGCAACAGCTTCTCTTTAAAGTCAATGTGCGCTACACATAGATTAAATGAGGCTCTGTGGGAAAATTAATAGCATTCTGAATTAATTATAACTCAAAAGAGCAAGAATAACTCTCTGGTGAGCAAACAGATGAATTGAGGGAGGGCCTAATTAGAAGCACTTTGCTGCTCAAAGGGAAAAAATAAACTCCAGAACACCAGCCCACAAGCCCACATTCACTGCGTCTATTATTCATTCCCTGAAGGATGCTGTATTCTGTTGTGGATAAGGGAGATGGTGCTTCTTGAGTAAAACTGGCCACTGGCTGCCTGGAAACAGATTCTGACCTTAATTTTCCATCTCTACTCAAGCCAGTTGGGTTATGAATCATTCAGTGGAAAAGGGAGGGAAAAGTGACTGATAGGTTACCGCGGCTGGGTAGACTTGGCTTTTCCAGCAGTCCTCCCCCAGCTCAGCAAGTCGTGTTGATGGAGTCTTGTGTGTTCCACCTCTGCTCTTAGAAACTTTTGCACGGGGAGCAACCACATCAGGGCAATTGGCACTGGACTTCCCAAATCTAGAGAGTGATTCTGCAAGAAGGAAGTGAGGAAACTCAGAATTTTCTTCTGCATTGGGAACAAAAGTTGTTTGGAAACCTTGAGGATATCAGACATATCAGAGAACATGTAGGGTGAAGGAACAAGTGGGGAAACAGAAAAGAGATGCATGTCATGGATTCAGGGGCTGAGAAGGTCAAAGGCTACTGACTGAGCCCAACACTTATTGAGTCTTCAGGCAAGACAAAGACTTATCAAAGACATCTCTGAAATAGTCTCCTTCTCTTTCTCTTTCTCCTCATCAGGAAATGGGAAGCCATGAGCATACCAGATAATATTGGATGCAAATTTAGGCACATATAACTGAACTGGAAGCAATGGCCCTCTTTGTCTACCTTCTCCATGGCAGTTCCTCCAACCCTCTTAAGAGTCTGGTCTGAAGACTACTGCCCTCCCCACCACTCAGACTAAATGGAATAAGATGTTTTGTGAAGGAGTTGGCAGGAGAATCCCTAAAAATAGGACAGGTGGACTTCCTGTGAGGGGGAACATCCATCAATATAAGGCCTATCCTAGATCCCGCCAAAGAATGCCACTGATAAGCAGCAACTGCTGTTCAGATTATTTTCTTAACCGCCCCTTGACTTCAGCTGTTTTCTCTTCAGTGAATATAATGATCTATGAGTGTTCTCCATATATATATATATCCTTTTCAATATCTGAAAATACCCTTTGTTATTTTCCTCAATAAAATATCATTACATTCATTTTCAACAGAGGTTGAAAAGGAACTAAAGCAATGCTGCCTATTGTGAGAAATCTCGTGGTAATGGGATCTAGGAGGTGACACAAATAACCTCCTGGGCTTTAGGAAAATTGCTCTGCAGAGTCCTGGTGACAGCAAATGTTCCTCAGAGATGATGGTATTGCCTTCCTGATTTGCATTGCTCTCTGACCGGTAATAAATCTCAAGCCTACATACATACTCCCCACCTCTCTTTGTCATAGGAGGTATTTCTGTTTTGAAAGGACAATATAAACCAGCACTGGGTTATAGAACAGTAGCTCATTGGCTTAAACTCTTGGCCCAGGAAGTTTGGGAGCAAGACCAACCCTTTGACGTTCTTCTTTGGCTGGACAATGACATGGCAATTTGCTGCTTCTTAAACATCTCTTGCTTGCTTGACTCCTGTGCCCATCTCTTGGAATGGCCCTCCTCCCAGCCACGAGTCCATGCAAGGATTGTCTTACAGCGGCAACGGGTTGCGTCAAACATTTCCCTCAAGCCAAACTGAAAGCATCTTGATCCCCCAGTGCAACCCATCTGCAGAATTATTTACATATTATATTGATATCCCACCTTTCTGCCACTGTGGAAGTCTAGGTGGCTACATGCATTTCCTAGGTGGTCTCCCTTCCATTCTCAGGCCAACCCCAGACCTGCGTAGCTTCAACATGGTGGATGCCTACATGCCTTCAGACCAGACTCTGGGCCAGGGAGGTAGTTCACAGTCATGCCCTGCTTACACGCCAGAAGGAATATAGCTCAATAGCTAGAAACAGGACCTTGGGCAAGACAACCCTCATGGGTCCCCTTCCCAAATGAATCAGTCTGTTCACCACCATCGTCATATGCTACTTGGGTTCCACATCTTCTTTCTTACTGTTGCTGCTGCTTCCTTGCTTGGTAGGTGGCGAGCCAGTGGACAAATTGGCTGTGGCGTCTGCAGCAACCCCTTCTCACCACCTCCATTGTCTGGCCAGAGTGAGAGGTGGGTGAACAAGCAGGACGCAGTGGGAACCGGGGGGAGCAACTCCCGAAGGCTCTTGCCTGCTTGAGGCTTCAGCAGGTGCCCAACTAGTTTACTCTCCATGCCAGACCTGTGATGAGGTGAAGGACTTGGCCCTGCCAGCTCCTATTTTAATATGCAAAACAACCCAGGGCATTGCTGGGGCCAAAACTAGTGCAAAGCCAAGTCCCGCCTTTGCTTGTTTGGACTCCTCCCCTTCCTATTAAAGAGGCCTTTTATTTTCTGCCTCTTTCACAGGGAAGGGGAAGCGTTTTGAAGAGCAATCCCACTGGAGGGCCGAATCTCAAGCGTCAGAGATCACGAGGGCTCTTTGTTCCTCTTTTTGGCTTTAAAAAAGTAAAAGGCTCCTTCCTGGAGAGTAAGTTTTGCCTGCCCACACTTGAGACAGAAAACAACTGCAGGCTTTAAACAGCTTCTTTACTTAATAGCAACGTCCATCTGCTTATAACTAAAGAGGCAAAGTAGGGTGGGCTAAAGCGGCACTGGAACTCCCTGCTTGCATTAGCTGTTTAGTGGCCTTCCAATTAGTCTTTTGGAACTCTAGCCCTAACTCTGGTATTCTCAGGAGATCATGTGCCACCAGGTGGCCTCCTGAGCATTCAGAAACTTCTGTCCAGCTGAAAACCTCTGTATGCAGAACTGTGGGACACCTCAGGAAGGAGTGAATCTTCCAGAGCTTTCTGTTGCTGTAAACTTCCCAGAGAGCACTGACTCTTGGGTAGCATAGCCACCAATCGATTGATCAGTTGACCAATAGCACAGTTCTTGCTGCAGGAGCAAAGGGCTCTCTGAAGAGTGACTTTCAGCACAGCAGCATTTCTGAATATTCAAGAGACCATGTGGTATTGCGGAGGACATTTTAGCCATTAAAGAAAACCTGAAAGAAAACTTCCCTGGCCAGTTCGATGGCAACAGGACTTGAGCCCTCAGAACAATAGGAATATCCTTTAAAATGATCCCCTTTCCAGTCTCTTTCACTAGAAATTTTATTTCATCCCACAGAGCTTGCAGTCCCCCTTATGCATGAGGAGTAGACCATGCCTGGTGGTGGGTTTCTGCTTGCTGGATTTTTTTTTATGCCCTGGGATTTTTTTTATGCCCTGCATCACATCACCGGCTCCTCTTCTTTCAAACGCAGTTTGCTATTCGTCACGTGGAAGTGTAAATCCAAAACCTCCTTTGGGCACAGGAAAACTAGCGGCGTGGCTTTTTGGAAGCCTGCCACAGCAATTAATTAGACCAAAGAAGACAGAAAAATAGGTGAAATATAATAATGAGCAACAAAGACTGCAAATAAACAGCACTTATTCTTATGATGTTCCCAGCAATTATAATTAAGAGCCAACCAAATGAGTGCGATGTTGGGTAATTCATGAATTATGCCAACCCATCGATGAGATAACAGCTCCATTTCAAAACG
The DNA here is from genome assembly GCF_004798865.1 of Varanus komodoensis. Lineage (NCBI taxonomy): Eukaryota > Metazoa > Chordata > Lepidosauria > Squamata > Varanidae > Varanus > Varanus komodoensis. Next base: position 7,910,349 of record NW_025335780.1, read on the forward strand.
TTGCACTGCAGTGCAACACGCCCCCTGTGACCATTATGTTAACGAAGCTTGACAGTCCCTTGAGAGCCTCAAATTAAGTTTCAAGAGAAAATTGTGAGAGATGACAGGCAGACTGGACGGAACAATTGCCTCAGGGTGCCTCAGGGTGATTACCCTGCTTGGATTCCTTCCTAAAAACATAAGCCAGAGAGAATTGAACTGCACAAGCAGGATTTGGAAAATGCAGGCTGCAAAAAGGAGAGTGTTGCTTTGTGTCTGTTGCACTGAAAGCCAGTGCCACATACTCCTGGGCCGAGACTCTGAGATCAAGGTCCCAGTCCCCACTCAGCCATGGAGCCCGCTGGGTGACTTTGGGCCAGTCACAGACTCTCAGCCCAGCCTACCTCACAGGGTTGTTGTTGTGGGGATAAAATAGAGAGATGGAGAACTTTGTAAGCCACCTTGAGTTCCTTGCAAAAGGAAGAAAGACAGGAAGAAATGTAATGCAGCAACAGCTTTTGACCCTGCATTTTTGGCCCATCTGACCCATCATGGTCTTCCAGGTGGAGTTGGACTATCGCTGCCATCATCCCTGTCCATTGGTCAAGCTGAATAGGGCTAGTGACCACTGGAGTCAATATCATTTGGATAGCCAAACTTTCCCTACCAAACGGACCTACACAGATTACTAGAGGTTCTTCAGAGCTTTAGAAGGGTCATCCCTAATCTTCCTGGAGATGCTACAGATTGAACCTGGAACCTCCTGCCTGTAAAGCCATGTAGGGATTTAAAGGTGAGAACCCAAGCCTTGAATTGGACTTAGTGATGAGTAAGCAGCCAATGTTGCTCTTTCAGGACTGATGTGATAGGGTTCCTCTAAGGCAAAGGCTGAATTGTGTGCTACTTGCACCTTCCGAATAAGGGCAGATCGATGCATTGTACATTGCAATAATCCAGCCTAGGAGCTACTAGATGGTGGATCACTGAAGCAAAGTTCTTCTTGTGCAGTGGATGGATCAGATAAAAGTGGTAAAATGTGCTTCAACCCACCAAGACCTCTTGGACCTGAAAGGACAATGTCAGATGTAAGAGCATCCTCAAGCTGAATATCTGTTCCTTCCACCAGGTACATCTCCCTCTGGAACAGGTTGTACCCCAGCATTCTGAAGCTGAATGAAGCCAATGCACGGAGATGGAGATCGTTCCAACTGCACCTCACCTCCATCGTATTTGTTACCCTCAACTCACTGGAGGACACTAAGAATCAATCGTATCGGCATCCTCGGCATTGTGCTGGGTCAGGCTGGCTGGTTTCAGCTCTCTGTAAGCTGGCATCTTGGATGGCATCCCTTGAATGTTGCCAGAGCACCTCTTATCCTCCTGGCAATCCAAGCCTTCCCACTCTTCCACCCACTGGCAGCTGTATCCAGCTCAATGAGGAGCAGCTCGACACCATACAGGAATTATTCATAGGCTGAAATGAATGGTCTTAGCCAAGCCGTCCAGCCAGAATGTTATTGATCTGAGCAGTAGAAATATGTCAGGCAAGTGGGAGGGGAACTGCTCCATATGGTAAATCCCTGCTGTGATCTCTGATTAGAAAGCAGAACCTTCCCCTCTCTTCTCCCCTAGTCCCTGGTGGCCTCCAGGTGGCAGATACTGAAGAAGGGGAGACGCACAGGATGCTGAGGGAGCGGTGCCTGTGGAGGAAGCCCGACCCTCCGCAGGCCAGATTAGGCTTCCAGGCTGGAAATCCTCACCCCTGCATTAGACAATGGGAACGTGCATCCATTGATGTACTCATCCTTCCATCCATCTGAAAAATACGCACAACTGCAGAAACTTTTTTCCTATTTTTTAAAATTCTACATAGAACCAGCAATGAACGGGTTTTATGGTAGGAAAGGAGGACGTGTGTGGAAATGGGCTTGACAGATACACTCATGGATGAAAGTGAGTGCACATCTGGCCCTGAGTGCAAAACACCTGTTTTTTGCACATATGCGTATAGTGTGACGTCTACTCTAACTAGTCCAAGCAGGGTATGAGTCCATAGAAGGTTCTCCTGTTCTTTATAACATTCTAAGCCTCACTTCTATAAGCTATTGGAAAGGCTGCCTCCTTTTCTGCCCCTTGCGAGACCCTTGGGCATATGGCACATTCAGTCTCTCAAAGAAATAATGAAACTTAAGCCATGATGGAGAGTTTTTGCCCAGATTTCTCTCTTTCTCCTTAAACAGATGCTTTTCCTACACTATTATTTCTCAGGCCTACCATGGTCATAGATTTCCGATCACTATGGTTCTCATTTGGTAACACGTGCTGAAAGGTTGTATCCTGTTCCTTTTTCCTCTTCCAATACAATAGAGATCGATAGGAAGCCATCTCCGGCGTTAGCACTCTGAACTTTTGTAAAGAAGCACTAGGGGAAAAACCATTTGGTTCCTATTAAAAGTTTTGTTGAACTACTCAGAAATATTCAAATAGTCAGCCACCTGCAGGTTCCTGAATACATCCAGATGTTCAAAACTGCACATTTGCTAGTTTTCTAGCATTCCTGCCCACATGTTTCCTAGCAAAATGGCTAAAGGCCAGGCCATTCAAAACAATTATTTTAAGGGTACGGTTCTATGCATGTTTAGGCAACAAAAGGTCCTCCAACTTCTAGGATGCCCCAGCCAACCATGCTGCTTGGGATATCCTGGAAGTTCGGGGGCTTTTCACTGTCTAAATGTGCATAGTCCCCCTTAGTCATAACAGGTTGTTTCACAGGCAGTAAGACTTCCTAAGTTGGGCAAGTCTTCCGAAATGAAGCTCCCTACCATCACTGTTAAACCACCCCTCATCCCTGCGTGCATGTAATTTAAAGGCCTCTCCACTGTCCCAGAATGTCTATAATGTTGTTCCTATTGCTCCTACTGCTGGGTCATGGGCATAAAATGCCAGCAGCTATAGAAAGTGGTACAAAAACACGTAACAGGGCTTGGGAAACTTGTGGACAATTTTTATTTTTATTATTTTGGGAGGAGGTTAGCAAATGCACACATCTGTTAGCATGCATTATTGCTAGTGGAACAAAATTCTTGTACATCCTGAAAAACAATGAAATCCTGTCATTGAGCAGATGACAAATTGAAAGCTACCTGACAATGTGAAATGTGGACACGACAGGACAGATTGAACAAAATCCATTCTTCCCCAGTGGCAGGCTGATTCAGGTATTATTCTAGGATCTATGGGCTCTGGATGCCAGTGGCATTATGGCACTGTGGTAATTTGTCTGTAACATGATATTTCAGATACTTCATAGCTATAGCGCTAGACCTCACAAAAGATCGCCCTTCTAGGCAGGGGAAGAGCACGTCATTTGCGCAAGGTTCTAGCACAGGACTCCTCCAGTCTGAAATCCAGGAGAAATCAGTGTGGACCATGAGTGGGCAATTTGTGGTCCTCCAGATGCTTTGGTGTGGCCCTGCTGTTCACTGTGCTTCCCAGGCGTGATTAAGGCAAACGAAATAAACCACTTATCCAACTCCATGTAAAGCACCTTCTGATGTTCCAGGCATCTGCTTTCAGTGTTAGGAGTCAGGTTTGAACCCTAAAATATGTAAGAAATGATGATACCCGAATGGCTCTAGAGGACTACTCCATGAGGGCACATACACAAATAACTCTCTCTTGCTGGTAGGTCTTTCTCAGGCACTGGTATTCCTATCTTCCGTACAGGAATACATAACAAAATCAAGCACAAGGGATCAGGAAGCATGAGGTGTGTGCCTTGGCTCACTAGTTGGTCATACTTCTTTTCTGAGCTGCAGAATCTCTGTTGGTGGCATTTTTCAAAGAAATGACTGTGTGTGTCTTAGGAGTGCAGCCAACTCCTTCATCCTAGTCAAACCCAAGGCCCATTTAGCCCGGTATGGCTGACATCAGCAGCTCTCCAAGCTTTCAGCCAGGTGTTCTTCCAGCCTTACCCAGAGAAGTCAAGAGATCCAACCTGTGACATCCTGCATGGGTTCTACCATCATACCTTAACACTCCCTTGTCCTCCCTTAGGGATAACTCAATGGATTGGATGACTAATGAGATGGTTTTCACAAATGTTAGGTCTGCCCACTGCAGGTAGAAAGGCCTTCAGTTTTTAATACAACCGCAACCATTCCGTTCAAGTTTGAACAAAATGCAAGTCAAATCTGTTCACCAACTCTGTTGATTTTTAACTCCTCCAGCACACTTTGAGTAAAGTTCCTCTTAGTATCCCTCAAAGTTGGAAAACTCATGTGGTTCAACACAGAGCATGAATGAGAAAATGGAGACAGCCAAGTTCAAGCCACTGAACCTAGCAAAATCTCCTTGGGTAGACTGAAGTTCTCTATTTCAACCTCAACCTGACAGTGAAAATAGAGTCAGTGGGACTTGTGTGCAGAGTTGTTCTGTGTGGGTATAAAGTAACAGTACAGCACATTTTGAATATCAAAAGTCCTTAAAATGTATTAATACTAATGCCTTGATATCTACAGTGGATTTGTTCTCTTCTATGAGCCTCTTGATGTGGGTCAAAGAGGAGAATGCAAAAGTTGGCTTGAAACTCAACATTAAGAAAGCTAAGGTCATGGCATCCAGTCCTATCACTTCCTGGCAAAATTCCTGGGGAAGAAATGGAGGTAGTGACAGATTTCATTTCTTGGGCTCCAAGATCACCGCAGATGGGGACTGCAGCCAAGAAATTAAAAGACGCTTGCTCCTTGGGAGGGAAGCTATGGCAAATCTGGACAGCAGAGACATTATCCTGCCAACAAAGGTTCATATAGTCAAAGGCATGGTTTTCCCAGTATGTATGTCTGTGAGAGTTGGACCATAAGGAAAATATGGGATCGTGACAGGTCGGATGCAACTTTGCAACTGAACAACAGATCTGTCAGGTCCTGCATGGTCCATGCTGATTTAGGAAGCATGTGTGTTATACAGGACCAGCTGCAGGATGCCGTGTGTCTTCTTAATAGGAAGCAAAGGCATAGTCCTGTGAATAAAAGCCCCCATGGTGCAATTAGGGTTGCGTGAGGCTGTACCATCTGCCCGAATCCTGAGGAGGCCTGCCTTTGCCAGCCCTGATATGGCTACATGGAGCACGGATGTATGTAGCATTCCATCTGCCTCTCTGCAGAGACATCCATGCTTGACACATGGGCACCTGGGACAGGGAAGCCCTGTGATGTTGACCAAGGACACAGAACTCCTTTCATGGATTTGTCACATGAAGAGGGCTGTAAAGAAGACATCCTTCCACCAAAGCTGTTCTTATTCCAACAAATTTTTAGTTTCAGAGTGAACTAAAAGAAGGATTTAACAGGTGAATGCTGTTTATTTCTTTTTGGATTGGTGTGTTTTTAAGCAATTTTATTTTCACATTCTAATTAACCTAGGAATCGGTTATTAAAACTTGTATTTTATGGCTGTTATTACTTAGTGCACTATTTAACTGTGTAAAGTTGGGATATGCATTTAATAAATAAACAGATCATGTCAATAGTTATATATACACATGATATATAATACGCATATTAAATGTATATATATCTGTACGTGGGTCTGTCTCTGTGTGTGCTTGTATTGTTATTGCTATTGCTATTGCTATTGCTATTGCTATTACTGAACCATAAGTTCCCTCGGTAGAATGGATCTGAATGCTTGGCTTGGGAAAAAAATAATGCCCATCTAGCTTTTTACATAGCTAGACTTTCTTGCCACATCTGTTTGTTGGGTTTAAGAGACCAATCTGAAAAAAGAAAAGAAGCCTGGCTTCCATCCAACAGGTCAGTGGCTTTTCTAAGACTAGAAATTTCAGTTTCTTTACCCCACCCCTAATAGAACAGAATGCTGAGAGCATACATTTTAACAGCTTTCTTTCAGTGCGTTAGTTTTTAATCATGCTGCTTTTATGCATAATCACCTCCACATCTGCAAAAGAAAAACAAAGCGAAAAGGGGGAAAAAACCCTATTACTTTCTCTGTTTCAAGCACTTTATTTTCTTTGGAATTTCTCTGCTCTACTTAAAATAGATGTTATTAACCTAACTATATCTTCCCAAATGTATAATTATAGTGCTTTTATAATTGTAGGGTTTATGAGATGTGGAATTTGAAATAATTCCATGACCAGCAAGCTGAATGAGGCACTGGGAATAAAGTAGGTTGATGGGAAATCTAAAGTTATGCTTTAAAAAAAGGATCCTGCTATGCTTGTGTTTAATTTTTCACTGTGAAAGTGTGTAGATGATGAGAAGAAAGCTTTGGGGTGGCCAAGTGTCCTATGTTGCAAAGGACAGTTGTCTGTTGGATGGCAGCTTCTGTTTGAAGTACTGTCTAGCCCAAGTCTGGATTAGATATGAGGAATCCTAAGAAGGGAGAGCAAAGCCTTGACCTTCCCCGACAACAATTAGCACCTGGAACATAAAATGTTCAGGGATGCACACCTGGTAACAGGCATCCCCACTATTGTGAAATGTGTAGTATTTCTATTGCAATTTAAATTCATAGAATCATAGAAGAGTAGAGTTGGAAGGGGCCATGAAGACCATCTGGTCCAACCTCCTGTTGTTGCAGGACACCAAGTTACACCATCCCACTCAGATGGCTTATTTCTAAATTTGCATACACACACACACACGCGCACACACACACAAGCATAGGTCAGTTGTGTCCTGTCTTATTCTGCTTTTGTCAGTGAAAATGAGGGATTTTTCTAAATGCTGTGGGGCATTCTCCTAAGGCAGGCCTCTTCATCTGAGCCGCTCCCCATGGACCACCACCTTTCGCAGCCTGCCAGATGTTTGACTAGCACTCTGTTTTAGCTCTTGCTCGTCCTTCCTTTTTCTGATACTAAATAGACTGCAAGCAAGAACTTTTACTCTGGCCTCTGACCACGATACATGTGACTGGTGCACAACGTTGAACCCCACTAAGGTTGTGCAGGTTTGGTGGATAGTATGAAATTTCCGATGACACCGAGAAATATTCGCAAAGTGATTGATTATGACAGTGCTACTGACCTGATCATCACATAAGCAATGGCGCTGGTTGAAACAAGTCCAGCCTGGTTTGTTAGCAGCTCAGTCACGGCTTAAGATGCCAACCATGGGGGAAGCATCTCTCGGACTGCCAAGTCCCACAGGAAAAAAGGGAACGGAGGAGCACCACCTGCAGTTAGGCGTGCTTCTCTCCATATCTTCCAACTGTGGAACGAGTGGTGGCATGCCCATCACCGCTTGTGCTTGTAGAGCAGGCTTCAGTACGGACAAGTCCTTTCCAAAGTGTGGCTCGCGTCCTGAAACAAGGAGCATCCTAAGCCCCCTGATCATGGAATAAGCCGCCATGTGTTGGTTCTTTGCTGAACAACCCACTGTGTTCCAGACAAGACAATCAGACTTGCTATGGCTTGTTTCTGCCTACCCACATGCCATTCCTTCTCAGTCCTCCTATTGGCTCTAGCAAGTATCCCAGCTACCTGTGAGGCAGAACTGCTCATTGCCTCAGTCCCTACATCAGCATCCTTCCTGCAATTGATCTACTGGAGGTGCCAACTGCCAAAGGAATCTCTCTCTCTCTCTCTCTCTCTCCCCCTCTCCCTCTGACACACACCCCAGATCACTAAATGGAATTCTGTATGAGTCTTCCATGCACTCTAAGATCTTCTGCAGAGACCCTACCCCTGGTCCCACCATCCTCACAGGCATGTTTGATGGGAACGTGTATTTTTGAAAAAGTTTTAATTGTATGAATTTTACTGTTGTGTCCCAGTCTTTGGAAATAGGCAGGCTATAAATAAATACAATTGACTGATTTTCAGAACCCCTGTGAATACAGAAAAAGGTTTAAATAATCCCCCCTTGTAACAGTGCAAGAACAAATCTCCAATATGTAGCTCAGCATTGTGAGAACCCCCTGCCATCAATATCCTGGGCAATTTCACCCACCATTTTGGTGCTTGCCTTGCTAGGGAACACTTGACCGAAAAGGCTGGTTCACGTTACGTGGAAGAACAGCTGCACAAAAAGCACCTTTTCTCCTCCGGCTGCCAGCCAGTTGAGTCCTTTCTCCCCACCTTCAACAGATTACAAAAATGAGACAACTTTCTGAGCCCCAGTGAATACATTCACCAGTTCTTAAACATTATTTGTGTTTTCAGGGACTTGCATTCCTGCACAAGGGCAAAAGAACATCTCCCTGACAGTTAGATAAACACAGGATTCAGCACGGGACAACCCAAGCATTGCAGGGGAAAGGGTTTTATTAGAAGGCTAAAAGATAGGGGTGGAGGGTAAGAAAACAGCTAAAACGCACAAGTGCAAACAAGGAAGGAGGGGAAGGGGAAGGGGATTTGGAGAGCAGCACTGAAACACTTTGCAGCTCATCAGAGCCCTGCAAGACCCCAGGTCCCTTGGCCAGCTTGAACTCCAAAATAGCACAGCTCCACTCCTCTAGCTCTACCCGTAGGTACTGTGCCAACTGTAGGATCAAAGACACATGGCAGCACCGTGTCCTTCAGCAAATCCCCCAGCAAAGAAGGACCCCGAGCCCTTGCAGGCTCCCTTCTTTTATTCCCCCTCATTGATCAGGGAGCTCATGGGGTGATGACGCAGGGCAGATTCCAGGTGAAGACCATCACCCCAATCTCCTGTCCTGTCCTTGGGAGTGCAAATTCTCCTGTCCAAATTATAATTTACGGTATCTCTCCCTTGTGTGTTCCCAGGGCTTGTCTGGCCCTCCTGCAACCTGTTCGCCAGCATCTCCTTGAATCAACACCTGGCACTTGCAACAGTGCGCCCAGATTGTCAGTTAACTCTTCCGCTGCACACCTTGCAACTGAGCCCGTTCACATCACCCTGCCACAGCGGCATACAGAGCGAGTAAGATTGCTGAACATACACAAATCTCTAAGCCACAGTAGTCCCACAAGGAAAGAAAAGGCACAAAGCTCAAGCGAAGTATTAACACTGAGCAAGAAATCATGAAGATCTCAACGCAAAGCAATAAACCAAGGTGGAACTTTTGCAAATCTCAAAGAGGAGCGGTGAGTGGAGGTGAGAGCTGCACCAATTTCCAAACAGCTGCCAAACAAAGGTTCAAAAGGCACCGAACCAGAGCTGAAGAAGTGCTCAGACCTTTCTTCAGTACTTTCAGAAGTCTTGGCTGGGAAGGGATCGGGGCAGATGGTGGTAGCACTACTGAGATCACAGAGGGAGTGTTGCTGCTCTTGCGAGGCAACTCTTGACAACCCAAGATGAAGTCACCCGGCTGGGTTCAGATGATGTAGCAGACCACCGTGGCTATTAACCATCAGGGGTCTCAGATCGGTCTGCTCGTGAAAAATAAGTGTGCTGAGCGTGACGACTCCCTTGGCCAGTCGTCCATTGAGGGTTGCCCTGCTGTGCGAACGAGATCAATGTGCACCCCGTGCTGCCCAGCCTGCCAAGGCATGACCACGAACAGCTGCGTGTGCAGAGACCAACGTCTGTGCTAAGCAGGTAAACACCCTGGGACACAGCCAGTTGGCGCTTGACGTGCCCCAGGTCCCCCCCCCCCTCCTACACTGTTTCAATGCATGAGAAGCGCTCCGGAATGGAGTTTAGCAGAGCATGACTGCAAAAAAGGCTGTGGGAATGGGCTGCCGGATGCTGCCACTCTTCCAGAGTTTTCCAGTGTTACCTTGAGCCATATGGCCGAGCAGCCGTAACTTAGCATTCAATTCAAGCGTGCCTATATGGAATCTGCTCAACTTGACATCCATGTGGGTCCCACCTTTGCTTTCCCTACCATCTCTGGTCTCTCTTTAGTTTCTGGAACCAGTACGAAACATGTGGAGATACTTAATGGCTGAAAAAGATGATAAAAGAAGCTATAAAGAACTATTAGAGTGCTTCAGAAGTGGATGGCTCAGGACAAAGTATGATGTAACTTTTTCCCACGTTATCTGCTATTTTCAATGTTGCAGATGGCACAAAATATATATAGTTTGAATTACTGCACAGCACTTGGAAGGAAGAACAGGGATCTTTTAAGAGCAGTGAAGCTCTTTTATCTACCCATCCTCTTTCATTTTCTTAAACAAAAACATTGCCGTTATTCTCACAGTGTTGGCAATAATCCAGACAAGAAGAATGGTTTATGCAGCAGAGCTTTTATTGTTGCTGGATAGGGAGAGATTGAGAGTCTGTTCTCCAGCTTTGCTACTGGAATCCGAAATGGTCTTTTGGCCCAAGACCTCTGTGCATGTTGTCAATGTGCCCATGTAAAATGCAGAAAGTAATGAACTCGGCAGTTTTGGAGGCAAGGTAACTCGAACAGCGGTGAGCAACCCACAGTTCACAGCCCAGCAACAAACCCAGGGTTGCTCATATAACATGCCATGGCTTGCTACCACAGCTGGCTTCAGGCAACACATTTCAGCAGCAACCCATGCTTCAGATCAAGCCACACTGGACCACGCTCAACCCCTAAGTGTGGGCTATAGCGTTGTTGGAGCCCCGTCACTGTGTTAAGCACACGGTTAGCAATCAAACCATGGGTTTTAAAAAACTAAATATCACGGCCTGGATCCCAAGCCAGATCTGTACCTAAACTCACTGAGATCTCATCATGGTACTGCTATATGCACTTCCCCAGTTGCCTGCCCATAGTGGACGAGGCGAGACTTTTCACAGGATGCCCAAACTTTCCATCCCATTTTCCGGCAACATGCAGGTACCGCCCAGAGCAATTCGTGGGGGCACCAGCTCGGTGAGGTCTGCTATTTGAGAACACGTCAAAAGGAGCTAGAAAGGAGGTGCACACAAGGAAATGGCCATTCAGATCCCTTTGTTTTTGTTTGCTTGTTTTCACTTGCTAGGTTTTAGCTCTGTTAGGTACCTGTACGTGCAAAGGAGAGGAAGAGCTCAGACATTTTGAAAAGGGGGGAACAACAGCTCTTCTGGCCAGCCTGCACAAAATTATGATGAAAGAGGTTTCCCACCTTCACACACTTTCAAGGCCACAGACCTTGCACATTCTTGCAAAATGTTCTTTATTGACCAAAGCATTTTCCAGAAGTACAAAGACCCTGAAGGAATCTCTGGGTGTGCACAGAGCAGTTAATTGAACCCAATCTGGTATTCACCTCCAGGAACTCTCCTTATGAGCATGCCTGGCCCCATCCCTTAGGGAGGGCCCTTCTGAAAGCAAACTCCTCCCCTTTAACTGGTCCACTCCCATCAACTGCACACTTTGGTCATTCCCAGAGGGTGTCTGCCACCTGGAGAGTCTGGTCTTGAGATAAGCACTCCTGTGCCCCTCATCTCAGTGTCTGGCAAAAGCCACACTCCAGGGCCATCTCCTGCAGCTCTCCAGGGTCCCGGTCAGCATGCCCTGGGAATGCACCCCCGGAGCAATGGCCCTTCTCCCTCCCAGCAGTTTTGGTCCTTCCAGGCCAGTGAGGCTGGCACCACCTTTCCTTCCACAGAAAAGCAACCAATTCCCTCCTCTGTGGAATTTCTCATGTGTTCCTGAAGCCCCTGAAATCTTTTGGTTAAGGTCATTGAAGATAACTTGATTTTCTTCTGAGCAGATATGTACTTAAGTTAGTGAGGATCAGGAAGAAGTCGCTGCAAACTTTATCTTTTCAGAGGTGGGGAGGGGGATTTGCACACCCGAGAGAGAAGTTGAGGAGGGGGAGCTGAAGAATCTCTGAGTCGCTGCTCTGTTTTGCCAGCCTCCCAAGTCCTGATGGGATACTCCCCCCTCCCCCCCACTCACACGTCCCTGAGGGAAGGCAAGGACAGTGCACAGGAAGGGGAATTGCTGGAACAAGCTGGTCCTACATATTGCCGGTACAATGGAGGTGGAGAAGGAGCAGCGCTGGGTGCCCTGGGAGGGGCTCGGGTGATCCAGCACTGCAAGAAAATCTTCACGCAGCTCCAGTGGAGATTTAGACATGTGCATCTGAGCTGGAAGGAGTGGTCTTCCACAACCCTTCTCCCCACACGAGTCCCTCTTTGCCACTTTTGCTCTTCAGAACGCATGGCCATGGTTCATTGGGTCACCTTCGTATCCAAAACTGCTTTTCAGACAATCCCACATTCCTTCCATATTCATGTTGATCCAATTTGCAGGCGATACTAAAATGGGGGCAGTGGCCATAACTGAGGAGCAGGTAGTCTGGATGCAGAAGGATCTGGACAGACTATGGAAGGGGAAAGGGGACCACAGGATGGCGTTCAGTGGGGCAAGTGCAAGGTGTTGCACTTGGGGCATAGCCATGGGTGTCACAAGGACAGTTTACAGGAGAGCAGCACTTGTGAAAGGGATCTCAGGGTGCTGGTTGACTGTTGCAAGCCGCCCCGAGGCTCTTTGCGAATGGGGCAGCATAGAAATGTTTTAAATAAATAAACAAACATGAGTCAGCAGTGTGATGTGGTGGTCAAGAGAGTGAACGCCACCCTTGGTTGCATAGCCAGAAGCGTGGCTTCTAGATCGAGAGAGGTATTACTACCACTATACACGACTCTGGTGCGCCCGCAACTGGAGTATTGTGCTCAGTTTTGGGCCCCTCATTACAGGAAGTATATAGTCAGGTTGGAGTCAGAGCAGCAAAGGACCACAAGGTTGGTGGCCAGTTTGTAGGGGAAGCCGTATGTGGTGAGACTGAGGGAACTGGGTCTTGTCAACCTGGAGAAGAGGTATCTCCAAGGTAATCTGTTGGCGACATATAGGTATGTGAGGGAGTGTCACACAGAGGTGGGTAGAGACCTGTTCTCCCCTGCAGAGGAGGGCAGGATGCACTCCACAGGAGCGAAGCTCAAGGAACCAAGGTCCAATTTGGATGCCAGGAACCACTTCCTGACAGTTAGGGCCCAAAGATATGGAATGGGCTTCCAGGGGAGGTGGTTGAGGCCCCATTGGTGAGGGTGTTCAAGGATAGGCTGGACATGCACATGGTGGGCATGTCATGAGCGGAGCTGGCTGGAGCTGCGGATCAGACTCGATGGCCCGGGAGGCCCCTTCTGACTGGCTCAGCTTCTACGTTTCTGTGTTTCTAACACCTCCAATAGGCAAGGTGCCATGGGTCCAATTTTTACAAAGCATGATTTATGCCAAGGAACAGTTTGCACAGGTTTGCTGGGAGTGTATGATCAAAAGAGCATTTGCAGTTCATTCAGACATACAGGGAATGCATGCAGTGCGTAGGCAGCCCCCCAAGGGACCTCCCAGACCAAGTCTCTACAAGATGCTTTTATAACCCCTCAGTTACATACACAGTTTGGAGGAGGGGTGGGGGATCCGTACCCCCCATTTGCTAGAGGCACACGAGAATAAAGCAGCAGGGATTCAGCCAACACAAAGGGAAGAAGCTTCAGGGCAGGTAAACGGTTAGCATACCTGGGAGTGTACCTCCAAAGGAAGGCCTTTTGGGACAGGGAAATTAGCATCTCAGAGGCGTGCATGGAAGGAAGGCTTGCAGCATGAGTTTCTAATCTGATCAAGAATCCCACCTCAAGCCTAAAGCTGTTCTTACAGTGTCAGGCTTTCAGCAGCCCTATTATGGCAGAGGTTTCACTTGTTTTGTCCTGACAATAGCAACAAAACTGGCTCTGAGCATCACGTCCCCCTGTGCTTACCAACTTGCAGCGCACCTTACAAGGCCGGATATGAAGCAGTTCTTCGTAATCTGCGAATGTAGGCAGATCCTTCTCACTCATTCCCTCCCTAGTCCGAGCAGTGCTTTTCCTCACACGACTGGCACCTTCTCCTCTGCCCCGGTGAGCCGGTTTCTGGGCACACCATTCATGGTTTCAGGCGAATGAAGCGGTAGGCTGTGGCTCCAGAGGCAAAATGCCAAGCACAGGAAGAGAAAGTGAACTTCTGGCTGTCTTCGGAAGGTGCCTAGGTATGCACCCAGCATCCAGGTGAGATGCCAGCAAATGTGACAATGTACAAACCACATTGATGCATTTGCCAAAAATGCCCAGAAATGTCCTGTACCCCAAAATGTTCAGGAGACTATCTGATTTTTTAATGAGCTCCGTCAAAGCATCTCAACACAGGCACAAATGTGCCCCGCTTCCCCGAGCCTCTTAAATAGCGTCAAGTCCAGTCCTAGTTGCCGTAGAAGAAAAGGTTCTTCTACTGAAATGGGTGGCAAGAAGCACTGGCGGCAAGAGAATTCTCTTTCGAGTGGAAAGGAATTTTGCAGGGTAGTGCTTTTCTCATCTGCTTGGCACTGTGCCGTGACCAGCGCTCAGCTCTGAAGTGCAAACTATGCCCCTGGGAGAGTCCAAAGAAGCAGGCAGCTGCACTGACCCACTACCACAAAACAGCTCTAACCGGGTTCAGCTCCACCAGGGGCAGGACTTTGGTAAACTGGTGGGTCTTAATTTGCCCTTCAAGACCAAGCACGCACCCAAACTGCCTTATAGTACGAGAGAAGGCAATGTCTCTTTCCCCTATCCCCATCCTTGCCCAAAGGCCTTAGAAACCTTGGTAAATCTGTGCAGGGGAAACCTTTTGGTTTCTAGAAACTGTTGCCTCATGACCCCAGAACTGCAGGACAGCCTGACTCCATTCTGGTAATACATGTTGATTTTTTCAAGTCACCTTTAAAAATCAGGCACATCTGAACAGTTGCAGACAGATCTGATGCCAGCTTCAGGGGCTCCTTATCCCTTGCAACCCACTCACTTCAAGCCACACACACACCCCTGACTTGTTCACGAGTAGCTTCATGGGCTTTTAATAAGCACAACTCTGGAGCAAGTCAGGAGCAAATTGCATCCACTGAGAGCATCTACTGGTTTTAATAAAGGATTCATTTTCACACCGCCGTCCTGGGAATGTTCAGCGTTAGCAAAATAGGAGGCTAAACTAATCTCCAGGCATTGCATTTTATCTACACTACTTCCATATGTCTGTACCATTTCCAGTAACCAAAACATTGGTCTGGATGATGTATGAAGCAAATTTATGGGTGGCAAATGCATCAGAAAGCAGCATGGGTTGGGAGGGGGATGCAGAAGGGGCTGAATAGCACAGTATAAATCCCAAACAGATCCTTTTGACTCTTTGTTCCTTTTTTCCCTTTTAGTTAAATAATTTAAATTAAACAGATTCACTGTATGCTGTAAAATGTTGCCATGTGAACCCTGGACACTTCATCCAAGATTTAAGAGTGGAGCCAACTGTCTGAGTCCCTCAAAGAATAACAGATGCGCCCTTCTTTCCAATTCTCCTGTTAATGGCCCTTAGCTAGAGCAAGGAGCTACAATTTTAAAAACACAGTCGGTATCTCACAACTTACCAGGGCCGTCTCTTGACGTGCTGTTGTCTCAGCAGCCTGGGAAAGAGAGCTGAAGTCATCAGCTGCTTGTTTGCAGGGATCGTAAAAACAGCACCTTCTGAAGGGTCGTGTCGGTGAACACAGGTCATTTCTAATAAGCGCATGTCTCTTGAGCACCCAAAGCTGACTCAGCCAGGTAGGACAGTTCAAGCGTGTGCAAACCCCGATCTCCCATCTCCCCGAAGGGCCAGTCTTTCAATCTTAGTAGCTCCACACTGCAGATGAGGGCCAGACATGCAAGAGGTTGCACGAGGACTCTCAGCATGGAAGTATCCACTCTTCCAGTGGAGGAGGGTGGGCAGAATGGGAGCCAGGGTCCACTGGTGTTTTGAACTGGGATGGCAAAGCAGCATGGGCTGTGCATTCGTGATTCCTATGATGCACCTTTGTGGGACCTTTTCTGGCAGTTGCCACCCACCCTGAGCCTCTGGTGTTTTCCTGCCTCTTTGCAGGGGTTTTCAGAGCAAGGATGATCTGGTATTAAATTTTAAATTGTGACAACGGGGAACGCAAGGCACAAATCCACTGTAGTGCAGCTATTATGGTTCATACAATATATAGAATATATGTATTCTCTCTCTTCGTATAGATCGAAGAGAATATACAGTTGATAGAAAGCAGGGGAGAACATAGAAAGGGCACATTGTTCCTCCAGTAAAGAAACCAGCTTGAGTGCTCACAAGAGGCAAAAGGGCAGGTTCTGAACGCAGTGCGATAATGATAGAGATAGAAGAAAAGGCCACAGTAAAGCAGCTGTTTAAACCCCCAGTGGTTCAACAAAGGGAACAGTCACAGGATTCCCAAATGCCTGTAACAAAATGTGCTGAAGGATTGCGAGTTTAGTTCACTGAAAAACTAAACCTCCCGAGCACAGCCATCCTGAGTGCCATGTCCTTTGCACCTGGATCTTGGGGCTCTCAGTAAAAACTGCATCATTGCTGCAAACCTGAACGCCACCACTGAGACGTCCTCCTGGGAGGGTTGGCCGTGTCACATCTTCATCTTCTACACAGCATTCGCTTTCCAGGGCATCAGCACGCCCCCTCTTTTACTCTGAAAGCAGAAGGCTCTGCATCCCATGGGCAGGTCCATCCTTCCTCCTCGACTTACATTCCAGCACCATTCCGGTTTTGTCCCCCACGCTGCCTTTCTTTGTAGCACACGCAGTAGCTGTGTGCAGATAGAACAACAAGGCAGAATTGCTGAGAACTGTGGCCTGTCGTTCAGAAAGAGCGCCCCCCGTACGCAGTGCCCAATGGCCCTGATCCACTTCTTCCATTAGCTGGCGCATCCAAGTAACCAGGTACTAGCAGTGAAGCAAGCGCTGAACCTGGCCTCTCGCTTCCCTCAAAAACAAAACAAAGCAAAGCAAAAACCCGGAGTAAGAAACCAATGGGAAAACCTGCCTTTCGAAGCTGGCTTACCGTGGGAGCGAGACACCCGGAACCAACTTTGGGGTCTCACGGGAATCTTCCCACTTCTTTTTGCCTCCCCCATGATGGGAGGAGCCAGGCCAGCCGTGCGCACAGGCATCCTGCTCAGTGATGGAAAGCCACCCTTTGCAGCCACGGGCACCTCTGATTAGGTCTGCTGGTGGCCGGTGTGTAGGACAAAGGCCTCACAGGCAGGGAGGGGAGAGGGGCACCCCCTGAGAAAAGCAGTTCCCTTGCAGGACCCATGCTACCCCTGGCTCTGCCACCCAATGTCCTTCCTGCCCCCACCCCCTGCCGGTCCTCCCAGCCCTTCAGCCTGGCAGTGGAGAGAGAGCAGCTCCACTTCCTTGAGCTTGGCCCTTCCCCGAGGCCAGGAGGTGGCCTCCCTCTTCCCCCTGGTGCGTCACTCATTAGCAGCCCCCACAGCCTGCCTTGGGGATGGGGGCCATGGCCAGCAAGCGCACGGGGACAGTGAAAGGACGTTGCAACGCTCAGGGAACCAAGATTTAGGGTGGATGCCAGGAAGCACTTCCTGACAGTCAGGACCCCGAGGGTGTGGAGCAGGTTTCCATGGGAGGTGGTTGAAGCCCCATCAGTGAGATTGTTCAAGGATAGGCTAGACATGCACATGGTAGTCATATCATGAGTGGAGCTGGCTAGAGGTTGGGGTCAGACTAGATTACCCAGGAGACCCCTTCTGACTCCGTTTCTATGTTTCTGTGATGTTGCCTCTCTATACAGGCCAAGCTGGTGAGAAAGAGAGGACTATCAGAGCTTCAAGGGTTTATCTGGGGCCCTTTGGACATCGGACCCTGGAGACCAGCCCTGGCCTTGACAATGAACACAGGGAAGGAAAATGGGAAATAGGACCAAACGACTCAGAATATGGTATATGGCTCGAAAGGAGAAGGACTGAAAGTCGCTGGATTCCGAATGACCGGCTCAGACTCTTGACAATTCCAGTGTATCCCTGCAGCCACAGGTGGCCAGTCTGCCTGCCCCGCCTTGCCCAGGTGAGCAATACTGAAGGTGAGCACCAAACGGAATGACAAAGACAGCGCTTCCAGGGGGAAGGGGGAGAAACTGGGAAGCCAGCCTGAAGCCATCACAGAGAGTGGTGAGGCGGAGGAGCCCTTGGAGAGCTTCACATTGTTCCCATCTTACGTTTTGTCAGCCACTTGGCAGGCAGCGCTGCCTTTCCTGAGAAATGAGCACTGCAATACCTGACAGGAAAGAGAGGAAATCTCTCTTCTCCTGCCAATCACATTATCTCTCTTTTATTCAGCCTCTTTCTCAAATATTCCGTCTTCAGAATAATCTTCAGGCCATTGTGTGATGGAGCGAAGAGCGCTGATCGTGCCACCCCCTTTCCGTGCTGCCTGCATCCATTACCCTTTCTAAACCAACCGCCACAGTGGATCCTTTTATAGCCACCACATCTGCCTCCAAACAAAAATTCCGTGATCCTATTCCCCACCCGCAGCCCCACACTCCACAATTTGCTTTAATTCGGCTTCCCCGTCCCCTTCCCCTTTCTAATTCTTTCAACATGTCAGCTCATAGTTTGTTTCTCTTTCAGATTCCTTCACTTCCTTGCATCTCTTCCCATATATACTTCTCTTTCCTCTTTCCACTTTTTCCACTGACAAGTTGCACTGCATGCATTCTTTCATGAAAAGTTCTCATTTATTCTCCAGGGAGATGGCCATTATTTATGCAATCCCCCTCTCACTTTCCTCAGCCAATGTTTATTCATGACTACAGGTTTCTATTCCTATTTATCTTATTTTCATACAACACTTCATTGTCAAACTCCTTCTTTCATACGCAGCGTTGATTCATCAGTCCAAGGTCCAGCAGCAGGGTTTCCCTTACCTTCCTGTTTGCCCAGACTCCCATGATCCCCAGCCAACATGCTCAATGCACTATCATGATGGGTGTTGGGGACCCAACACACTCAGGGACCCAAGGCTGGGAAGAGCTACACGGTTGAAGTTGCCATCAAAGAATGTCTTGAGAGTCCCAGCTTTCCTACACCATGATACAGGTGCTATTCTCCCGGAATATTTTCCTAACAGGGCATCTTTTACACAATTGCTTCCTTGCTGGCCTAAAAGCAAACAGAGGGGAAAGGAGAGGTGGCTCTGAGATGCTTTGGGGCATGAAGACCTTTGTTTTCAAAACTCTGCAAGTGTCCCAGCTGAACTAGGGACTGTCCAGCTTTCCGGATTTCTCATCTTTTGACTCCATGTGAATATTTGGGCACACAGAAATTTAGTTTTGCACATTTTTCCACCCCCAACCCCAGTTTGGATTCTCAGTTCTCTTTTTAATTTGAATCCCCACTTTTCATGCCCCTCTGACCTAGACCTCTAGTTGTCCTTCCTCTCCTGTTTAGATTCTCACTTTTCCCGCCTGCATGAGTCATACAGTTTCCTTCAGTGGTGTCAGTTTTCCAGTGATTTTGGATGCTATTTATCTCATGGATGAAAACAGGGCATCTAGAGATGTGAGGCCTTCCACCTGTTACTCAGGGAATAAATACCTCGTTGTGAGTATAGATGGCTTGCTTAAAGGGAGAGTAATAACACCTTTGTCAAGGAACACCCCTGATTCAGCCATGGGAGTAGAAAATAATAACATACATTTCATATTTATGTTATAGGCAAAACAAAACTGTACAACTTTCTGTTTGATTACTGAGCTTCTGCTAACTTTGATTCATCTACTTTTATGCCAGTAATTGGCATAACTGCCTTAGTACTGCCTCTCTGCTGGACTATAGTTCACAGTATATAAATTTAAAAGTCAAACCATAAATATGGAAAATCATTCTCAACCAGACATCCTAATTATTGCCCCAGCTCAGTAGTAACTATTCAGTTTCAAAAGAGCAGATGCTTTCATTAAGGTTAGTCCTTTTCAGGTGTTTTACCTCTAAACACACGAGGAGCAACTTAAAACCAGCATTCAAAATCACGGGGGGGGGGGGGGGGTGTTCACATAGGGATGTACAGAAATCCTGTTGGAGCCTGGGGGCTTGCCCTGTTTGCAACCTCCAATATGAGCGTAAGCAAGAGAACAGGTTTGTCAAAAATGTTCACAAATGACCAAACATCTGCTCATGTTCATTCTGCAATTTCCCCCTCTTTGATTTGCTCACATTTGAAAATTCATACAGATGTCTAAATCAGACCAGTTTTCGTTTATGGAACAAGTTTGTGCAAAATGGGGAACTTTTGCACAACTTTCACATTCAGTCACTGCTCATTTTCCCGTTTCCACAAAATGAGCAGCAACTGCAAATGCGAATGTAAATCGAGCATCAGATGTGTGGATGAGCTTGGTAAGCTCAGTCATCATTTCTTCAAGCGTTTCCACCTCAATAAATACAGCTGCCTGTCCTCTTTAGAAAGTCACCTTCCATGAAGCGCTCAGGGAAGGGCTGGTCTGAGGCATCCTCCTTCTAACACAATTGGTACACTCAAATGTTGAGGCCACCAAATGAAAAAAACCTGCTTTCTCTTTGCTTATGAATGAATATGGTGAACATATGTTAAAATGAGGTTACTTTTGAGCAGTTGCATGTGAAAAATCTGGCCACAGTCATGATTACAGCATGCAAAGTCAAGTCCCATTGCTAACTGGAAAGAAGGATACGCAAATAGCACAAAACCGCTTCTTAGGACCCAATTATATGCATATTTACACAGAAAAAAGCCTACACCTCATGGCGTACCACAGCCGTGCTTCAGATGTGAACCAGGGCTGTTTTTTCTTGTGCAAAACCTTTACAGGATAAAAAATAAACTGTGTTCAGAGAGGCTGCTTCACACATGAACTCCATTTCACGCAATTAATTGTGCTCATAGTATGTCTGGAAGTGCATAATATTTTTACTGCCCCCTCTTAGCTTCTGAATGGCTTTCTTGTGGTAAAGAAAGCACATGTTTTTGGGATGTCTGGTTTATGTTTTTAGTTTAGGTTTTGTTAGTCTTAAGTCTGGAAGATGTTATGATACCAGAACAAGAAATGTTTTGTGCTCATTGAAATAAATGTGATGAAGAATGTTCAGGAAGGAACTGAGCTAGCAAATGCTATAATTCTTGTTGTATTGATTAACAAAAGTAAATTGATAGCCTTTTGAAGGAAAGACAGAAGCTGTGAGGATTCAGACTTGAGCTTTCCTTGCTTCTTTAGTCCCAAACCAGTTGCTTCCTCGCATGGTCTTAGCCTTCCCAGCTTGGTCCCCCTTAGCTGCACAGGGATACAATTCATCGTTTCCAACTAGCATGGCCATTTGTTGAGACATGTTATGAGTTGCAGCCCTAAATGTCTAGAAGGCACTGAGCAAGGGAAGGCTGGCTCTCTTTCCTGTTGGAATTACTTTTTTCATGGGCTAACCTTCTTTCAGTTCCTCCCAAATAGAAATAGACAAATGGAATGTCCTTTTTTGTACCGCCACATTAATTTGCATTGATTTTCATGATCAGCAGTGAATCAACGTTGTTCCAAGCATTGACCAAGTAGGTCCAACATTCCAGCTGCTTAAATATTAAAATTTAACTGTTCAAGCAGCTGGCTGATGGAGCTGGGTTGTGCAAAGGCTAAACAGCCTTTGTATAGTCTATGGTCTGTTTCAGAGCTCTGCAAGGTTTGTTCAACCCTTGCACAACCCAGCCTGCCTGGTTAGGACAACACAAAAAAATCTGTGCTCATGGCTTGAATACTCAAAATGCCCAGCTGCGTGTGACATAGTGGTTAAATAAACCAGGATGGCTTGTTTGATCCTGAAAACTGGTGCTGAATAGGTAATAGTTTGGTTTGTTTGTAAATTCCTGTGGGCTTGTTTTGCCTAAAACATCTCTCCAATCCTCTCCAGCAAGCTACACTTAGTAATGGCTTAGTAATGGCTGATAAGACTGACTGTGATCAGTCTTCAGCACCTTCCTGAGCAAGGGGGAACAAGATGAGAAAGATTATTAAGCTAGAATTTAATTAAATGGTTGCTTTATTCTTTATTTTTCCAAAACCTTAGGTTTAACCTGTTATTAAGAATACATTGAAATTGAAATCCTAAGCACTATTGCATTTAGGATAATCCTATCCATCCAAATCTAGCTAATAATATTTCTAGGTTATTTAAAGAATAGCCTAGAATCTAAAGAATTTAAAGAATAGCCTAGAATATGCATCTCTCTCATATATAAGGTAGTGTACAAGATGAAAACCACAGTAAATGGATATGATAAAAGAAGTATTTTGAAATATGTTGTTATAAAATCCATAAAACAGGGATTGGCAATAAAATCCATAAGAAACAAACTTACCAATAAAAGCCAACAGCCCCAACTTAAGAAAAGGCCAGGAAAAATGTATGAGTCTTCAGAGCTTTCCTGAAGACTTACAAAGAAGAAGCCTGATGACCCCTGACAGATGTTCATTCCAGAGGTGCGGCATCATCACTGAGAAGGCCCTTCTTCAGCTGTGGTGAAGAAAGGAGAGGTCTTCCACATCGGACTGTGGTTGCATCATCCAAAACTACCTGTTTTGAGATGGTTTGCATTTTGCTTCAGTTCTCTGACTGTGACTTACTGTGATCCTTTCATCTGTGTGAAAAGATCAATGGCAAAAAGGAAGCTACACCCTTGAGTTTACAGGAACTGTGAAGGACAGGACCTTCCATAGTGCCTCAATTGTGGAATATGCTCTCCAGAGAGGTTTGCCTGGCACCATCACTTTATTCTTTTCAGTGCCAAGCTAAAACCTTTTTATTTTCCCAGAATTTTAAGGTCTGACTGTCATTTTAATATGGGTTTTATTGTTGGCTGGTTAAGAATTTGATTAGAATGCTGTGTTTTATTTTATTTTTATCTTTCTCTTGCTGTTAAACTGTCCTGAGACTACGGTAAGGGATGGTGTAAAAAAGTTTTAAATAACTTTTTTGGGCGGCATTCATTCATTAAGTCATTCATTTGGAGATGACTTGACAGCTCCACAGGAGCAGCATATCTGGCTTGAGGCCAACAATTTTTCCACTAAAACAACTGGAGTCTTCTTGCTCTGTTGATTCTTTTTAATTGTGGCAAAAAACAAAAAGAGTTGCCCACTATAAAAATGTTTCTTCTTTTCAAAAAGCTCATTTGGCATGAGGAGGGAAAGTAGAAGTCTTTCCAGACAAGAAAGCAATTTCGTGTTCTTTCATTCTGTGGGGATTATTATTACTATTAAATAATAGGATGGCCTTTCATCTTTAACAAATTACTTACTCTTAATTCTTCAGGAAATCAGTTTAGGCCTTGGAAGCAATTAATAGGCTAACATTCAAAGAATTTCCTCCAGTGTAACACTTCATTAATCTGTGAGCTCAGAATGTCTTTTTAAGAGTCAATTGTACACTCCATGATTTCTCTACATTTTTTAAGGATCACGGACCTAAAACAAAGCCTGGGGTGACAAAATATGAAGACACAATTTCCCAATAAACATTGTAGTCTATGAGGCAGAAAAGAGCATCAACATGAACAGATTACTGTGTTTAAAAAAAAGTACTGAAACATGTCAGCCTTTGCCAGAATATGTTACCTGGTGGATAAACCACATGCTAAGCTAAAGGACAGCTATACTAATAAGTACTGTGGTTATTTCTGAGACTCCACAAAACAACCGTTCTGCCCAAGTGCTCTCCTTGATTATTGGGCTTTGATTGAGAAGCAAATGTGCACAGCATAGGAATCCGGTTCAAATCCAGCTCAACCACAGGATCACTAGAGCCAAAGGATCAGCCATAGGATCCCTCGAGATCCTTAAGCAACAACAAAATTGTAGACATGTCTACTCAGAAGTTCTATTAATTCTGATCAAGCTTACCTGAGGTAAGTATATATACTCGTAGGATTAAAGCTAATGCTTCTGGTCCTTTGCCACAAGTACCTATCTGTAAAATAGGAATGCCAGAAGTTTGCTTTTTAGAATTCTTGGTGGAATAAGGGAGCTACAACTTGTAGAAACCTTTAAACAAAGGAGATACTATGGAAAAAGACCAAGCAGAAACTCACTGATTTTTAAATCAAGGATTCATTGATTCATTCGTTCAACTTAACAAAAGCCCTTTTTTGGTAAAGTTACAAATAGAAGCAAACACTTTTTTTAAATTAAAGTTACGAACAAAGCAATCCTTCAATTCTTCTTCCCCTTCCCCATTGCCCGAGATATATAAGTTGACAGGGAAAGGGGGAAATAATCCACAGATAATCTGAAAGTGAGCACTATATTTCTTTAGTAGCATTCACAGATATCATGGCCACATAAATATTTTATCTTTCTTCATTCCCCCCTCTCAAAACTTCAGATACAGAACATGAAGATATATACAAGCATTCATGCACGCACACGCACACATACACACACGCTCCCCTCCCACCCCACCCCAGTTAACCTGCAGTAATGCGAGGCATGCAGGCTTGGACTTACCTTGGCAACCATAAACAAAAATGAACCCTTTGTTTACCAGAAATGCCCCCTGTTCCCATTACATGGTTGACTGGGGAATGTTCTGGAGTAGGAGAGTTCTTCTTTAATTTGTTTTAGAGTGGGGGATACAAAATACCAGTTTGGTATCATATGCAATTTGCTACATACCTGTGCACAATAAGCCTCTCTCTCTCTCTCTCTCTCTCTCTCTCTCTCTCTCTCTCTCTCTCTCTCTCTCTCTCTCTCTCTCACGCACACGCACACGCACACGCACACGCATAAAACAACTAAACTTAAAAGAAGGAAGAGTTCCAAAGTTTGGAATTTTATTTATTTATGCATTGTAGGTATATCCCACTTTTTCCTTTTAATGAACTCAAAGAGGTTCTCTCATAATTCTCTTCTTGATCTTATCTCACCGCATCTACCCGCTGAGGAGGGTGGGGCTGAGCACCTGGGACTGGCCCAAAGTCGCCCAGAAGCTCCAAGGACGGCTGGAGTCAGACCCAGATCTCCCAAGACCCACACTCTTAATGTGCCATGAGGGGGTCTACATGTGGTTCCGAAGGAAGAGAGAAAGAAACATCCTGCAGAGAAGAGCCCAGCCCACCTCTCAGAGGACCCCCACCCCGCCATTTCTGTTCCTAGCTTTGGCACAGTATTTTCCCCATTTTAAAATGTTAAAAGCCCTCCAAAAGCTCATTCACCAGCAGAAAAGTCTCCAAGCTGAAATAAGCTAGTCTTTTTCGGCCACCCCTTTGCCTTCAGACCCAATAGAATTAGCCCTGCAGCTTCTCTGCTTCTTCCTCAGGCTGAAAGACGTCCAGCAACCCTGACGTACTGAAAAAATAACCCTTTATTTCAACAACATCACTTCATTATGAGTTTGATAAATGAATGGCAATCATTTTCACAACCACAGGAACAGGATAAGAGCAGAGCAACACTGAGAAAGCCTTATTTATCATTTCTGATCTTTAAAGCCTTACTCAGCTTTCTTATTAGCAATAGTTCAGACACTGTTATGATGAGAACAGAGACAGGTCTGATTCAATTGTTCGAGTGATTTATTACAATTTAAAACAAAGCTGTCTCTTCCCGATAATATTATCTAGCTAGATAGAAGTAAATCTTTTGTACAACACAAACGTTCACCCACTTGATTCATATATGAAGATGTGTAAGAGACAAAGATGGTCCTGAGAACCATGTTGTTCTCTTCAATGTTATGACTTCCTGTACAGTATCACTGAGATTTGTGATATTTTATTTTGAGTCACAACTTGTTGACTTGCTGTCTATTGTTAGACAATGAACTGCATTTCTAGATTTGTCCCTGTCAGTCATGCTGGGTGACTGCATCAAGTAGCACATGTATTGCTAAAAAAATTAGCTGCTGACAGTCTTCCAGCCTCCATGAGTCAGTCTCTGAATTCCTGTGATGACATAGAACGTTCACATAGAAAAAGGCCATGGGATGATGGAAATCGGTCCAGCTTCTGTAAGGGAAGTGCAAGGTCAGCTACGCTTTGGCTCTGCTCTGTAACTGGAAGCCTGGGCCCCAAATTTGGGATAAAGATGAAGTAGTAGAAGAACACTCCACAATATTTGTTATAATATGAATTTCCTCTTGACGCTTCTGTTGTGTCTTCCACAGGTCCAGTTCAGTTGGTCCACCTAGAAGGCCTACATGAACCGAGCGCAGAAGCAAACTTGGGCCTCATACGTAGGTCCTCTTCCGCTCAGCTGTGCACCTCTAAATTAACATAGACTTACACGCATAAATCCATACCCAAGAAGCTATTATTTATTATTTATATTAGAGTTCTAGCCCACCTTTTTCTTTTTGAGAGAATTCAAAGTAGCTTACATCATTCTTCTGCTGCTTTCAAACTTATCCCCACAACGAAAACCCTCTGAGGTTGGTTGGGCTGAGAGTTTGTGGCTGGCCCAGGGTCACCCAGGGAGCTGGATGGCTGAGCACGGAATGGAACCCAGAATGCTTGAGTCCCAGGAGCACACCCTTAACCACCAGACCACACTGGCTACTAGCAACCTGAAGCCTTGTCATTTGTAGGAAGCAACACATAGGCTGGCCCAACACAATTTGCTGCCTGAGACAAGGACAAGAGAGGGAGTTCCTCTCTTCTACATACGGAATGGACTGGCATTTAAATCTGCTTCAACACTGGTCATGAGGCAGAGTTCTCCATGACACCTGAGCACAGCAAGATCGCTTCTAAGCTGCATAGCATTTCCTGCAGAGAGGAAAAGTTGTGGGGCTCAGGAGAAATGCCCGGGGTATCGCCACCACATGATCCCCAGTATGCTTTTCCCAAGCCCAAGTGTGAACTAGAACTCAGCATTCAGAACCTCCGCTTGCAATTCTTAACATGTTTTCAAGAAGCAGAACATGCTCCAAATTCTAAGTGATTCCACATACAAAGGTCGCCTCTTCTTTCATGAAATGTAATTGCTCCAACATCAGGGAGCCATGACTGTGCCTAGTGTTTGGTCTACTTTGTGATCCTGGACATGCTTCTTTCTCCTATTAATGAAAGGAAAAATATATCACAACATAAAACACAGAGGTGCATCTAAAATGGAAACATGGCTGCATGAATTTTGCTCCTCTACTTTAACTGTTGCTAGTGTTCACAGGGGTGCATTCATCCACACATTTGATTATGTAATTATTCCACTGCACAGAGTCTCTCCCACATGGGAAGTGTTGTTCACAATGGAAGCAGTAAAATAAGCAGGACGTTGCCCTTTCTTAAAACATACGGCATCTTAGAAATGATTGCCCTGTTTTGGGGGTTACTGCTCCATGCTGAAGGAACTACCACCTGTGAGGCAGGATCCCCTCTTTCGTCCACTTCCCCTCCATTCTAAAAGATTGAAATGCCACCCTGAAGCGATCCGTTCCATTTATGATGGAACGCAGTTGTGGTATTTATGAAAAACTCACTTATCACATCTGGGGCATGTGAGGTGCCCTGGTGTCACCCACAGATGCAACTAGTAGAATTCGGAGGATTTGGAAAGGGTTTTATGGAGGGAAATGGCCCATTAGGTTTCCTTTGCTTTTGTGTTTGCTTGCTTTTAGCTCACTTAGAAATACAAAGCTGCAAAGAAGGAGAAGAGCACAGACGTTTTTTAAAAGGGGAAAAATAAATGACAGTTCCTTCTGTCTCCTCTCAAAAAATCATGGAAAAAGAGAAAGTGCTGCTGTTTGCTCCTGTCTTCTCAAACTCCAGGCAAGTAGGTCCAGCGCCCCTATTTTCCTCCACCGAAAAGCAAACCAATGGATTCCTGTGTGAGCTTTCCCACATGCTAGAACCACTGAAGTGAATGGGATTTGCTTGGGAATAAGGGCATTTCCTTCTGAGCAAGGATGCATGCTCTTGAGCAGGTGGACTAGGACTTCATATTGTAAAGGAGAGGGAAGGTGAGGGGACATTTACAGGTCAGAGAGAAGCGAAACCCTGCAGGGTGTTGAGGAAGGCAGGAGAGCAACTGAAAGATCTCTGAGTTGCTACGGAAGTTCTGATAAGGTACTTCCTCTCCTCTCACCCCTGCACCCAGCAGAGAAAACCACTCTTGAAAGCACTCCTCCTGGCCTCAGAAAAGCACTAGAAGTTTTGGGTGCATGTATAAATAAATTGGGAGAAAGCCTCAATGTATAGAAGAAGTCATGATGGAACAGGACCTAGTGGCAGAAAGGAGGTCAGGCTGCGGGGAACGTCGTGGGACACGCCAGGCCAATTAAAATGCCAGGTGCAGATTGGCCTCTAGTTACTAGCAGCAAGAACTTTAGGCTAAAATAAGACTTAGGATTATTTGCGTTGTTTTTGTTATCTTTTGCTATTTTGCCCCCCTCCCTTTGCCTTTGGCACGAACCACCCTGGAATACAACTCTCTCCAGAGCTTCTCTGAGGTAGCATTTGGTCCCCAGGCTGGAAAAAGTTGCCCACCCTCTTCATCAAAAGGTTTTAATGGATCAAACTACAAAACAACATTAAACAACTTTGTTGGCATTGGTGAAATGTTGTGCAAGAGATCTTAGAGCAAGAAGTTGCTTGGACATTGCAAAGGAAATGGCGATGCCACTGAGTTTCGCCAAAGCATGAATATCAGCTCTTTTTGTGCAATATCTGAGAGACACCAAGGCAAGCAAAAACAATTTTTACTATTCTTCATTTGGGTTTCACAGGCTCCTCCCAACCACTGATTGGAAAGAAACAACACTCATTCATTTGCAGTGCTTTCTGTTGGCCCTTCTTTTTTTGTAGACCAACACTTAAAACAGTTGTTAATTTTTTGCTGCAGGAAATGTCTTATTTATTTATTTATAACATTTTTATGCCGCACCCATCGCAGAAAGCCTCAGTGCGGCTTACAAGGCAGATGGAACATAGAATAGGATAACATTAAAAAATTCGGAGTGTCTCGGTCATAATTTAAAACCAATAAATAAGAACAACAAATTAACAATTAAAATATCGTTTAAATAAAAAGGTCTTGGCCTGGAGCCAAAAAACAAATAATGACAGCACCAGGCAGACCTTAATTCCTGCCAGATCCATCTCTCAGGACACCCTGCTCACTGCCCCGCAATTCTGTCCAAAGGTATCTATTATTTTTAGTGGGATTGGGATTTGGCAATTGCACAGCCAAGCGAGGTGCAAAAATATGACTGCAGAGCAAAAAGAGATCTTAGCTGCAGACTTATAACCTCTGAGCATTTTCAGGGTACATTCCCTTAAATAGCTAATAGCAGTGAGCAACATCAGCAGATCCCAAGATAGGGGAAATCTAATAATCCAGGCACCAAAACTGGTATTTTTTATACTATCAGCAGCATTTACGACTCCCCGACCCCAACTGATGGATTCAGTGGCTCTCTGAAATGAAGATGAAGAAAGTTTTCTTTTTGAGTCGTTTGAGATGACTCACTCTAAGGATTGCTTTGCCTGTACATCAAGTCTGTAGAGCAAACAGTATATTGTGCTTTCCTTAGTCCAATAAAAATATCTCTACTTAAGAAGGCATTAAAATATTTGAAAGCATAGACATTATTAATCTTTGTTATCCTAATGGTGCAGTTGCTCCTTATGGTCCCTGAACACCAGCCTTCTCTTTGGCCTCTTGCACTCTTCTGCATCCGCGACTGTATCACATTTCCTGACATTTCATTTTTTAAACAGTCTTCTGATTAGCTTATCTGGGAGAAATCATTGCTAAAGTGGATCTCGAGTTAATGATGCCTCTTTAAAAGTGGCAATAATTCCTGAACAGTTTAAATGAATACGGATCATTGAAAGGCTTAAATGAATATTGCATTCATGGCCAAGTTAACTTGTTCCATAATCGTTTTCAGTAATTTTGAGAGGGTTAACTTTACTGACAAATGAGCACAGGCTGTTTCCGTGATGGTGCAGCTGCCCTTGCACAAAGAGGTTGGCACGGGGCCTGGCACAGCCAAGCTGCCCCTCCCCGTTCTCTTGCCACTTACACATGGTCCAGCTGAATGCCAGGCCATTGCCAGGGCTGGCGGGGTGGGGTGGATTATGATCCAGGTCAGCCCTCCCCAGTGCATTGCCCTCCAGATGTGTTTGAGTGCAGTTCCAATGCTGGCCGGGCATCATGGAAGTTCTCTGAAGGGCGCAGAATGGGAAAAGCTGCCTTAGCTTTCTATAAAAAGATGACACTTCTTGTGATAGAATTTTCTTCCTTCCTTTATAGTGGAACTGTGCCACAGGATCCCAAAGCAGAGTTATTGCTTCGCTTTCCTATTTATCTCCAGAATGCCAGCGGCACTGCAGCACGATCCAGAAGGATTATGCTCTCTCTGGTTTTTCCATTTGTACTTGAAATGCCTTCCACCCAATTCAGCCAGTATTATTCTCTGCAGAGCGCATGGTTGCTTGTATTTCTGTAAACACTGTACAGATGACGAGATTACATAAGCAAGTTACTCCTCCACCAAAATGCATTTGCAAAAGGCAACTGCATAAGCATTTATACCATGGGATACAATAGCCTAATTAAGTAAGTAGAGGAGGACGGTGCTAGCGATGAAACATCGCCTTTTCACAAGGCTGTTGTCAGCTTCAGACCTGACTGAACAGATAGAACGATTCAGTATGTTTCTTTTCAGTATTTACAAAATACTTTTGACACAGCAATATTTTTTACCTAGTGGGGAGTACTGCTGTCAAAAGGAAGAAACATGCATTTTTAAAAGCCAATAGGCACTGTGCTCGTGTTACCACCAGTGCTGGCGTGAAAGCAGCCGAGCGACCTGCAGCAGCATCTGTGTTGGTAGGGATGGGATGGGCAAATCAGAGCCATGAAGCGGGAGAAGAAGCTCATTCACGGGCACAGCAAAGAAGGGGAAGGCCAGAAACCTCCACAGTGGCAACGGGTGGGCCAAAACACAGGAGCTGGGAAAGGGTCCACGGAGCAGACATTCTTGGAGCTTGGTCCTTTGCAGGGTAGAACATCCTTATGAAGAAGGGTTGCCATGAGAACCTGTTGACGGCCACACTCTGACCTGGTTTGCACTTAATGTCCCATGGCTTGGTCATCGGTCTGAAGGACATGGCTTGTTGTTGGGTTAACTACTGGGTTGTTGGTTGTTTTGCCCCTTGGGGTCGGGGGGAAACAGTGGTCCGGTTTGGGCATCACACTAGTCATGGGGTTCTGAGCTGACTGGGGGTGGTGGAATAAAATCAAAGAGGAGGGCACGCTGCAGGCCATGCACCCCTGTGCTCCCAGCAACCACAGTCCTTAAATCAGTGGGCTGCCATGACCTGCAAGCTGCCTGATTGGTTGCTTTCAGGTGAGGCTTTTGCTCTGCAGTCTCTCTGCTCCATTCACATACCTTTGACCCAGAAGACAGGGCCTTCCATTTGAAACCCAGCTGTGCTTTCCCACCATGTTTACCATCTGTTTTCTTACTATGGAAAATCCATCAAGGAATAAAAGGCAGAATAGGTGGCCAATGCCATTTGACTCATAGCACCATGGACCATCAGTCGGGAAGCACCCCACATCTGTCGCTTTAGCATCCTG
Organism: Varanus komodoensis; assembly: GCF_004798865.1. NCBI lineage: Eukaryota > Metazoa > Chordata > Lepidosauria > Squamata > Varanidae > Varanus > Varanus komodoensis. The sequence goes on from NW_025335780.1 coordinate 7,941,678, forward strand.
TTTTCAAAGGCTGCCTGCCACAAGCCTCTGGGAAGTTATCACCACCCTCTTCAGCATCCTACCAAGACGGCAGTTCTGTGGTCCTGGAAGAGAAGCATCCCTTAATTTGTCTAAGCCCTGAAGCAGAAGAAGATGGATTTTCCAGCCCAGAACATGGCCAACACCCTTACAACATGTCACCTGCAGTAACAATGCATCCCCAGCAAGTGCTCAGCAAAATTCATCTCCAACTCGGCAAAGATTGGGACATTAAATTCTGTAGGAAACCAATGGCAAAGATGAACACTAGCCCTCTTTTCACCTTCAGGTAAGGTTTGTGCATCCTAATTGGAAAACAAATTCATCCAGAGTCCTTAAGCACTTGATTAAGTCATGTCCATGCACCGAACCAAAAGTGACATATTGCAGAAGACATCATGTTCAGTCCAAATGCGCAGGAGCGAATCATCAGAAACAGCTGGGGAATTGGTTAGCAATACTCATTATGAGTACGTTGTTCGTAGAAAACAGCCTCCTGTTATAATAGGTGAACATGAGCACAGCCAGTGAGATTTGGGGTGAAATCGGGAGTTGAAAATAATTACATACAGCATCTGCAGTCATCTATCACATGCAGAAAATTGCCTGTCACGCAGGTTACTAAGAGAAAAACAGGAGAACTTTTTTTAAGTAGTAATAAAAATTCTAATAGGCTCTGTAAAACTTTGAAAAATTGCTACCTAAGCCTTTAATACCAAGATCTTTGTGCAACCTACTTGGACAAGTCTCTGGGGACCAGAGGGATGGAGATGGACAGAAAATCAGTACCAGGTCTTGAGCTCCTCATCAGCACCCCCAGGTTTCTGCTTAAAGTACTTCTCTACTGCTGGACTGCCGACTGAAGGTGAACTTCCGCTGCCTTATCCTTAGCACTTGTCAACCTAGCAATTCGGATGCTTGTAATGCGAGTGGATAAATAGGCACCTCTTTGGTGGGGAGGAAACAGATGTCATGTGACCACATGACCATGGGAACATCTTTGGACAGCACTGGCTCATGGCCTTTGAGATGGAGATGGGTGCCACCCCCTGTAGCCATTCTGACAGCAGAATAAAATCTGCAGGAAGCCCTGCCCTGCCCTGCCTGTCCTTCCACATGACCCACGCTACTGCAGTCTCCCTCAGGCTGCAAGCTGCTAAAGGTGGCATGAGACACTCCTCATTCAGTGATCCTATTTTCTGGACACCACCATCACCCTGCTTCCCAGCATTGCTATTTCTTGATTGTTGGCCAGAGAGCCAGTGAACAAGGGGCCAGGGCATCTTGGTCTTCCAATGGTCAAGAGAAAATGACCCTCCAGGGCAGTTCTCTCCTTTTAGTGTCTTATTTATTTATTTATTTATTTGTCTTCCGATTTATATCCTGCCTTTTTCCTAAAGGGCTCAAGGCAGCTTACATCATTCTCCTCCTCCATCTTACCCCCACAACAACAACCTTGTGAGGTAGGCTGGGCTAAGAGTCTGTGACTGGCCCAAAGTCACCCAGTTGGCTCCATGGTCGAGCGGGGACTCGATCCCGGATTGCCTGAGTCCCAGTTCCATGTTCTTAACCAGTACGCCACACTGGCTCTCCTCTTTATCAAAATTATCTATCTATCTATCTATCTATCTATTTTTCGATTTATAGCCTGCCTTTTTCCTACAGGGCTCAAGGCAGCTTACATCATTCTCCTCCTCCATCTTATTCCCACAACAACAACCCTGTGAGGTAGGTTGGGCTGAGAGTCTGTGACTGGCCCAAAGTCACCCAGTTGGCTCCATGGCTGAGTGGGGACTCGAACCCAGATCGCCTGAGTCCCAGTCCCACGCTCTTAACCACCACACCACACTAGTGTTAGTATCCTGCACAACAGGAAGTTTTTCCATGCACTAAATGACTGTTGCTGAGTTTTGCTCCTGTCACTCAGTAAGAGCCAAGGTAGAATAGACCTTTTAGGATTGCTATCAGATGCCATTCAAACTATGTGAAGTTTCCACCAAGCAGTCTTAATGGCTTCACCACTGTTCATACCAAGGGTAATGCTTTAATAAATGATCTAAGGACCAATGATAATTATGTGCCACTGAAATTGGGAAGTAGGAAACTTACAGTACTTACGCATACTGACAATATTATTCTCCTGGCCCAGGAATAACAAGGGCTGAGGAGATTATTGAAAAACCTTTAATCAATTAGTAGAGCAAGGGAAAGTAAAACTTAATTACAAAAGAAACAGATTTTTGCTAATAGATTTAAAAATATAGCTGGCAAATCAGTGGATACATTATCCAGCAGGCAAAGCTCTTGAAATATTTCTATTTAAGTTTCTCTTCAATGGAAAGTTGCATCAACCGTTCGGAACATTCGGAGCAAACAGAACTGGACATTAATACCATGAACTCCTTATTCGAGTTTTCCCGGGGCAGGGGAGGTAAGCAGATGCTTCCAACTGTGAGGCTAAAGCTATAGCACAAATTTGCTATCATGCTCACTTATGGCCGTCCAATCAGAAAGTGTACCTTGAAATACTCAAAATTAATGTTTTGCAAGCTATTCTTGGTCCTAAACCTCCTGGCACCTGCTCAAAACTTCCCAGCAAAGTCCATGGGGCTTAAAAACATGTTCCTGTGGCAGGATTAGGCCCACTGTTTGCCATAGACCTCCTCTTATTGCTTATTGCCTATTGGATCGTTTTCATATTTATTTATTTATTTTTGCATTTATATGCTGCTGCCTCCGCCTAATGGAGTCTCTGGATTATATAGTCCCATAATAATACAGCACTGGCTAGGCTAACTACTCTGCTACCTGGTGGCCAGAGTCTGGTCTGAAGGCATAGAAGACATCCTCCATGTGGAAGCTAAGCAGGTCTAGGGCTGGCCTCAGCTTGGAGGGGAGACCACCTAGGATGCGCATGTTGTCCGCTTGAGTTCCACAATGAGATAAAGGTGGGATATAAATATAATAAATACATACAGACATATATCCCTGCAGCTTTCCAAGTCACCATACGCTTGCCGTCATTGGCAGAAATGTGCTTAAGGGCAGGTCACTAGACTCCACGGTTACAGAGGTGGGTTTTCAACTGTGAGAACAAAAGTTTGATGTGAGCCCCGAGGTCAAACCGTGGCTTTCCATGCCCCGTCCCAACTCTGGAAATGTCAAATGCTTCTGCCTGGGATGGACGCTACTTTCAATTAAATCGCATTTGACTCCTATGTCCCTTCCATCTTAAATTACAGCCTAATTTTAGCCAGTTGTCAGAACAGTTTCCATAAAAATGAAACATGTATGTCAACCAAAATGCCAGCAACCCTTTTTTAATGGTAGAAGGTATTTCCAATGTAGATAAGTATGAATTTCAAGGTTGCTATAATGACGGTACAATTCTATTAGAGGAGCAAAATTCTGATCAGAATAATTTTAGTTGCAACCATGGTTCTAACTGAGTTCAGGTTTTTCATCTCGGTATATTTTTTCACCCGTTCATTTCTTTCCGGTCTCAATTTGTAAACACTGTGGCTGAAAACCATTCTTCAGCATGTTGACGTGGCTTGTGCACAGTCACGCAGCAGGGAAGAAATGAATATATGCGAACTCTCTGACTGTGCTCAAGATGGGGCAGAGACGCATGCTGTAAGCACTGACTCCAGCGCACTGAACTGTGCCCTAAAAGGGAATGATTTGTGTCAGAGTCAGTCTGCTTTCTGCCAGACACACAATCCTTTTTAATGGAATATTTTCTAACTGGAACCATCTTCCAAATTTTGATAAGGTTATCATCACCATCACAATTTAACATCATCATGATTGTCCCTTGATATTCACACATTGTGGCACGGTTTTCAAATCCCATATGGTATTTCAGGATGCCTCGCAGCACTGCAAGAGGGTGATATGACAGAGCGGCTGCCTGGCATGCCACACGCTCCATGGAACAGCCTTGTGCTGAAAATCATCCCTCCCCTTCATGCAACCTTCAGCTCCCCCAGAAGGTGTGAGGGAAATTTCAGGGCCTTCTGGGGAGGCACATTTGCTTGGCTTCCCGGGATGCTTTCAGTTTTGTGACATTGCAAGGGTGGCTTCCTTGCTCCCCTCTCTTTCTCCAAGTTCTAAGATCCTTGTCACCACCTCCGACTTCAGATTGGCCAAGATGGGCAGTTTGACCACCATTTGCAAATGGAGCCAAGAAGGAGTGGCCAGAAAAAATAAGGTGCCATCTCCGCACCTCTGCCTTACAGTGTGAAGATGAGGAGAGATGTGATATCTTAAAAGCAGTGGGTGCCAGCTTAATAATGCTATGTGTGCCTTCTAAATAAAGTTTTCTTTTCTGTCACACAATAAACATCACAGCTTTCAACATGATTTCATAGGAACCGGGGGGAAACGAGCTCTGACAATGCCAATATGAACACTCACTCACTCTCTCATTCTCACTCTCATTCTCACACTCTCTCTTTCTCTCTCTCTCTCTCTC
>NW_025335780.1:7946272-8136673 GCF_004798865.1 Varanus komodoensis
AGAGAGAGAGAGAGAGAGAGAGAGAGAGAGAGAGAGAGAGAGAGAGCGCTTTATTTATTTTTTAAGCCAGAAATTGCAACTTGGTTTCATTCTACATTGGATGTGAAATTTTTCTCCAGGGACAATATCTAGCGCACCTGTGTCATTATCTGTTAGGCACCAGGTTAATAGGCTTTTATTATTTACAGCATTTTAAATGAATGGTTGTTTCTTTCGCTCTGAGGGAGGAAAGAGTTATGTTTTAAACACTGTAAAGATGCAACCCTTGAAAATTTCCCTGGTTGCGAGCAGCACCAAACACAAGGGAACCATGTCTGAACAAAAGGCATAGGATTGTGCAATAAATCATTTACCCATTCTGCCATCTGCATGAAGTTGTGATGAGTTTGGGAAGTATTTTGTTTTCCCTCTGATTTTCAACCATTTTAATTATGGAATTGTAGTCTATCGTGCATATAACTGCCCTATTATAAACTGCCGTAGGATAACTTCGCATGACAAACACTATAGTGCAAGTACCTTAAATCTATAATAATGAAAGAACATCACTCTGTCTTTCAGCACCAAAGCATGAGGAATAAGAAACCTGGGGAACTGAACCTTGAAATGTATACTAAGGGACCTTAGGGGTGTGTAGCACAGGATAATATTATCTTTAAGGTGCATTAATTAATTGTAATTAAATGCATCTCTGCCGCTGAAGCCTGTAGTAACATCTTCAGGGACAAGGGCAGACTTTCTTAACCAGCACACAGGTCTGCAGTCCAAACCGTTGGACACCAGGGAGATCTGAAGGCCAAGGGACAGAAGGGCAGTCCAGCCGTGGGGCAGTCCCCTTAGGGGAACGGAATGGATGGAGCCAGCCTCAGGGGGCTGAAGGAGTGCACCATGGCGCCGATGTAGGTGGGGTGCCAGCGAACATGCTTTATTCAAATACAGCAGGCACACTGCGCCAGGTCTGACAGATGTGCAAGTTTTCTTGCAAGCTTTTCTGTATCAAATTGCAGGCTCTTCCAACCCATGTGAAACTGGGTCTCTTTGCTAGTAAATAAATAAAAGAGCCCACTGGGGTTGTATTCAAAATGCTGTGTCTGCTTTCACCTTTAATCTGCCTAATGTGAATTTCGATACCGTTACCGGCAGAGTAAGGTCTGCACTTCATTTATCCCCCCTGGGGCTTCTGAAGATAGCAGAGCGTGTGTTCTTTTTTACGAAACCAGTCCTCCAGTCTACTGACAAAATTACTTTCCTCCTATTTAAATCATGCGATGCTCTTTGCAGCTTCAGGATCTCTCGTATAAATCATTAGGAGAACATTCATCTGCTGTGCCAATGCAGGGAGCAGAGAGTTATAAGGGATTCTCAAGCTGCTGAAGATATTGCACCCTTGAGGAAAAACAAAGTTGTTAAGTTTAAAAATGAAACGGTCCTTTCAAGCATGCGGCAATTCATTGTAAACAAGTGGCGACACTTAAAATAGTCAGCTATCTCAGGACTGCATTATCCCAAAGCATCTAATTCCAAAGCCCCATCAAAAAACAATGAAGTGCAGGGACCATTTGCTGCGTAGCTGGCATCTTTCCTTTCCATCCCAGCAACATGATCAATCTCTCCTTTACAGGCCCAGCTAATACTCTTAAAGTTAAATAATAAATGGGAGGGCAATGGGAGGGAAATAAAGAGATGTTTGTGATGGAATATCCGGGTGGCAGCAGATGCAGAGTGGGAGGGAGATGTCAAAGACGGTTGCAAAGCAGCTTATGTAGGGGTCTCTCGTACTCCTGCACATCTCGGCAGCAGCCTGTGGAGAATGTTCTGATGATGAAGGTGGAACCCAGCCTCCTTGGCAGGATCAGGCCTTGGAGGGATTCATGACAAACGGTGAAAGGTGCTTTGAGACAGAGGGTTCCTAACAATCAAAAAGCACTGTGCCATTATTCCCTCTTCTTAATGGCTTTTCTTTTCCTAGTCAGAAAAAAAAGAAGGAAAAGCAGTGGGAAAACCCACTGTGGAAAGCAACAACATCTGGACCCCAGCAATATTCTGTGGAGGCTTCTTCTGGATGCCTCCTTAGTTTCAACCTGTCTGGAAGTCTGTGCAGGTAGTGTGTCCTGGAGGTGTGTATTGCAAAGGAAATGAGACAAGCTAGAAGAGAAGGGGGGGGGGAGAGAGAGAGACAGAGAGACAGACAGAGAGAGAGAGAGTCTAGCAGTACATATTCATATATTCATTCCGTAGGGAAGTAGTCAGATGTGAGTAGGACAAACAGCTGATGAACTTCTAAGGCATCTTCCAGGGGTCAAAGGCCTACATTGCTTTGCACCTTCACCCCACCACCAAAATTCAGTGGTGCAGCCAATGTGATAGGAAAATGGCTCCCTTTAAAGGGGCTACCATGCTTTAAAAAGGTCCCATTTTTGCTGGCGCTGCTTTCAGGCCACCAAACCACAGTTTTTCACTTTTAGGGCAGAGCTTTTCCCCCGTTGTGACTGTGAATGTTGCCAATGGCATTTGGACGGACCATAGACGAAGGCAACAATGCCCAGGCATGGTGCGCAGGGAAACTATTGCTCTTATCCAGTATTTGAAAAACAGTGTTTGGGAAATAAATAGAATTTTGGAGCAACTGTTTTGTTGCATCAACCCTTTTTCTTATGCAAAAGTATCTTAAAGTAGATCTCAGGCTATATCTTAAATAACATCTTTGCTTGCATAATAGCTATTATATAATGGGATATCTGACAGATACACTTTATCCCCAACATTCAGCATAATATCAACTGTGTATCAACATTGGACATTTCACTGGAAGTGTTTATATTGGAGGTTTTATCTTCAGCTTTCAGTACATTATACAAACATCAAATGGCTAGGTGAAAAAGTACAACCCATGACATGAACCTAAAGATCAAATGCAGCTCGGATCAAGGCCAAAATACAATGACTTGAGCAGTCAAGAAGGTTCTCTAAGCTAACGTCAGGCGGCTAAAGCCAAACACCGGAAACTGTAGGCGTGAGCCATTTTACAGTCTTTCGGAAAGAGAAAAGGTGTGAGCATTAAGGGTGCTGTTTAGAGACTGCATTATCGACCCCAGTGACTCCACCCCGCTACCATGTTTCAGACCACATATGATTATCACTCCAGGATCACTGGCTACAGGATACAAATTAAAAAATGGAGTGGGGGTAGAAACAGGGGTGAGGGGACATCACATAGGGCCCATGCATTTTGAAGAAGATCTTCTGTAAAGCACAACATTCTGCGATCTTCAAATACTTTCTGGCAAATGGATTCCAAATAAGGTCTGGCACACACCATCGGACCTACATGGCTTGCTAACCATGCCTTGTTTGCAATGCACAGGAACGAGTGAGTGCACAGGCTCCTGGCTACTCAAAACAAACAACAACGTCATTCTCCAGGACATCAGAATGAGGGATCAGAGGAACAAGCACTCCTTGGACTTCTTCCACATGCTCAGTTCTGTCCAGGAAGTGAGCCAAGCCAAACATTGGCCCACAAACACTCAGGAATACTCGCTGCTTCTTTGTGAGGTCCGTGGACAGAAGCAGAGCTCCACTTGCAGAGTAGGTATGCAGGTGACATGAACACAAGCCAACCTCCTGGACTCCCCTGGACTCACTTCCTGCTAGACTCCCATGCAAATGTTCAGTGTGAAACAGACCTAGGACAGAGAGAAAACTGGCTGGAGTCTGAACAGCCACACCAAGGAAATCCGTTGCACCCCACACACACTGCTAGTCCGTCCTTGGAACTCCAGCTTTTGGAGGAGAAACAACCAATGGTTTGTCCTTGGGGTGAAACACTGGTTCCTTCTCCCTCAAGAACCCAAGGTTCTGGGTTCAGACATTGTGGAAAACAACCCAGCAATGGGGAATTCCTGGGTTGCTTAGCAAAACAGGAGCAGGCGAACCATCATGAACCTGCACACTGGCTTCCTTCCATGCTAACAAACAGCCAACAAACTGTGAAGTGTTTAATTGCCTGTACATCACAAAGTGTTTTTTACAGCACTCCAAGGAAGACTTTTATTGTTCCTGAAGAAGTTTTTCCCTTCCTTTTGTCTCTGTATACTAGATTAGCCTTTCCAACTTGAAACCTCCAAATGTGTGAGACTACACCTCAGCCAGCACCACTAATCGTTATAAATAGTTAAAGAGGCCATGAGATGGATGCCAAAGCCAAACGTTCGCTTGGTTTTTCCCTCTCCCACCACCCCATGGAACTGCTTGAAATGAACTGATGGCATTCTGTAATACCAGCTTTCAAGAAGATCTGTGTAGAAGATGGTTTCTGTCCCTCTCAGAATCTCTTAGACCTCCAGCCCCTGAATCGGAAGTATCATCCTTGGGAAGTGAAACCTACTGGTATAAATAAACGAGCCACCTAGAAACAGCAACCACCATGTCTGCTTATATTACAGATCTTTTCGTAAGCCACCAAATGCAGCCATCCATCAGTACTTGAGTCATGCTCCCGGTGAGTCACCATTTTGTAATAAGGTGCTGTTGGCTGGCATGCAAGTCACAGAGACACTCAATTCCCATTAGCTTTAACGGCGTTCTTCTCCCTTGACTTTTGGGCCCATTTCCTATGTCTTCTTCCTGTCCGAAGGGCTGTGTGAGTATCTTGCTTTTCTCTGGACGGTGTCAGTGTGTGCAGCAGATGCCTGATTTATGCACCAGGAGTAGGAGGGAGGAGCATTATCCTTCTTTGGACACTCGTTCTCCTAAACGGACAGCAATTCCAGTTGATGAAAGCTATCCTTGAGGCATCCTTTCCATCACTGCCTCGCTCAAAAGTCTTTCACGGCCATCATGATGGTGAAGATCAATCCCACAGCCCAAGGAGCAGGTCAATTTGTCAGTGACTTGCTTTCAGCAGCTGCCCATAGCAGAACATCCCCAAAAGTCATTTGGATCCTCTAGAAGCCCCTCATTACAGAATGTATCCATTCTGCCTGCATCTCTGAAGGCTCTGAATGAGAGCGGCCACTCGAAAATGGGCAGCAAAGAGAACAGGCATTCCCCCCAAAAGGAGGACAAGGGGGGGGGGCTTCTGTTTACATGACATTTGCATACACTGATGAATAGGTGTAGATGCAAATTTGGACATCATCATTATTGAAATACAGAAATATGGTACATCTCATCACAGTCTGGGAAATTATGACCAGGTGCCCTGTGTCCCTACCTGTGCCGTCCACAGTCCAGGCCCAGCCCTTGGATAGTTCTCTGTCTTCAAACTGGACTTCACCTGGACAGCCCCTCAGATAGAGGGAGCCTTCAGAACAGAGGATGGTCCATCGTCAGCCCTTTAAATAGGGGACTGTTCCTCTATAAAAGGCAACATGTGGTTACTCTGATTTTTTGTCGGGAATTTGCTGATCAGTTGGAAGGCTGATCATGAGGAGCACAGCTTGATAAGTTTGTCTTAACACTAATGTGCATAATCTGAGCGCTTTCTAGGGTTGCTGGGAACCATGGGAGCTGCTTCTCCCACGTATCCCAATATATCTGGATAGCATTCCACATGCTTGCTGTACAGATGTCTGAGGTCTGCAATTACTGGAAACTCTCCCCATCTCAGTAAGCTTGGAAAAGGAGATGAATGGGAGATCTCCCAAGAGGAGCGTATGTGCAAAACTGGTCAACAGAAAACCATCCCAGATTCTGGAGAGACCTGAGCCTATTTCCAACTGGACCTGGAAGGGATTGACCTACAAAATCTGAGCCCCTCCAATTTCAGTCTGCCCCATCACTACCACCACTGTAAACGTGGACGCGTAGCTAGAAGCAATTCTCTAGCCAATAGTCACTCAAGAGGCCACAAAGAATTCTCAACTAAATACTAAACAAATTTGCTTCATTTTTCTCCCATTTTCCCTCTCCTTTCTGACCTATCATTGCAGGGCTGTGAGCTCGCCACCCAGCGGCTCATCGTCAAGCCAGATCAGTGGACCAATTAAGTATTGTCTGGCGTTCCTACCACGTCACCCACAAGCGGCACGAATTGGGGCCACCCCGGTCCTCCACAGGACTGTGTTTGTCAGGTCTCTGTTCCTTGTGCTCGGCCCTCCCTCGGGGAGTGAGCCAGGCCAAGAGCACATCCGCGAGCACTCCTGAGACTCCAGGTGCGCCACTGGCAGTCTTTTTCCACAGCACACGCACCACAGAGGGTGCAAGCCACGTGGATGGAAGGGGGGCAGTGCCTGCACAGCATTCGTGTGGGCTGGTTTCTGGACAAACGCTTGGTGTGGCTGCCAGGAAGTTAAACTCCTGGTCATGAGGAAGTGGGCTGGAGTCCAGAAAGTCATGCCCAGGAACCCAATGGATTCTGGTCCCTAAAACATATTCCTCACATCTCCCCAGCATGAACCTCCTCAAGGTTAGATCCAGACTTCTCTGGCAAAGAGGTGAGGAGGTGGATTCAATCTAGAACCAGCAGCTGACACGAGCAAGAGCTAACTCCACCACTATTTTTTTTATTTTTTTTATTTTTATTTTTTTCAATTTATATCCTGCCTTTTTCCTACAAAGGGCTCAAGGCAGCTTACATCATTCTCCTCCTCCATCTCATCCCCACAACAACAACCCTGTGAGGTAGGTTGGGCTGAGAGTCTGTGACTGGCCCAAAGTCACCCAGTTGGCTCCATGGCCGAGCGGGGACTAGAACCCAGAACGCCTGAGTCCCAGTCCCGTGCTCTTAACCACTACAGCACACTGGCTCTCTTTTTGATATTTTGATAAATGCTACTTGTTAGCTACTGTATTATTATTCCCCCTGTACAGTAAAGCCAACCTAGCTCAATAAAGAACCATATTATGGAAACTTTTGCCCTGATCCGATGGAAAAGGGGAGAGATGTGCTCACAGCAATGGCTTGTGTTGCCATTGTGAGCATTTAAGCTGCAGTGGCTGGCATCACAGTTTACAGTGACCTGCGAACATGGTCAGGAAGCCATTAGCAGATCTGGCATTCTGGATAGCTTATTAACCACAGTAAGAAGCCATTCTGCCTGGGTTAGCATGTCATGACCAGCTGTGGAGACCACCCTCACAGCACAGCACAAGTCATTGTGGCTTGTTTCTGTCACACCATTGGCTGCTGCTCATGTGAACGGGCCTTTTGTTTTTCAACCACAGTCCTTAAGAGCTGTCATGGGGATCCAGTGGGAACAAATGACTTTGAGTGCAGTTCTGCAAAGAAGAATGCAATCTATGCACAATACCTGTATTTTTTAAAACTCTGTCATGTTAAGAAAGGAAGATCTTAAGAAGGAGCCAAGCTTTAGCCTCTTTGATTTCTGCTATGGTTCTGATTTGAATCAGGCCCATGGCAGCTGCTATTTATATGAGGGAAGCTGCCATCAACACAAAAGAAGCCACTGACTCTTATATGACCTCTGATGCACTGCTTGATCCTAGATTTAGTGACTAAATAGTACTACCTAGTGGCCCAGAGTACGGTCTGAAGGCACATAAGGAATCCACCATGTGGAAGCTAAGCAGGTCTAGGGCTGGCCTCAGCTTGGAGGGGAGACCACCTAGGAAGCGCATGTGGCCAACTTGAGGTCCATGATGGGAGAAAGGTGGGACAACTGTAGACCTGTGGATAACTGTAGGTCTTCCCTTTTTATAAGAGCTACGCTGGTGTATAATAAGCATTATGACAGCAATGAGTAAGACATATTACTGAAAGATGAAAGTCCGTTCTGACATATGACCCTTACCTGCCCTTGGAGTCACTAAGGCCTCCAGACAATCCACTCACTCCGTTGTCCTGAAGAAAAGCATATCATTTTGGAGGGAATTGCCAAGCACATTATGGCTTCTATTTGCAATGACATTTGCTATGATCGCTTCAAGGAAATTAATAATGCGGGTAATAAAATCCTTAGCAACATGAGAGTTATGGTGGAAATGTTAGCATGTTCTTCAGCAGATGAGGAACTGCAATGATTCATGCTGAGATTAACTGCTTATACATTCTCCCAAGCGGGACGAACAACTTATAGCAATGTAATGACAGGCATCTAATTATCTGATGTAGTTATCAGGGATGTATAATCTATGGGTATCCTGAAATGAACACCAACATTAATCTGTTGGAAAGCTATGTCAAAAATATCATTTTCAAAGCAGTATTGCACACATTGGCCTGTTCACTTAAAAGCTGGGGGAAGCGGAAAATATATGCAGCTGATCTCATATTGTTCAATTATTACATCCTTCTGGAGAAATAAACTTTCCTTTTCAAGCCTACTAAGCCTTACAATTATCCCACTACTGAAAATGGCACCCTTGTGTCAACATTTCTGCTTAAATACAGATATTGAAACTAACTTACTGTTGGCCTCCTAAGGAAACCAGGCCATACATGTTCCTGTCTCCACCAAGGGCAGAGAATGGCTATTGGTAGGTCGGTAAGTTGGTTGGTTGGTTGGTTGGTTGGTTGGTTGTTGGTTGGTTGGTTGGTTGTTGGTTGAAACACCGAATTAGGTGACAGATACTTTTTGTGGGGGCTTTTTTGTTTTTTACCATGATCAACCTGACAGGTGATCATGTGGTTTGTATGTTATCATGCTTACCATCCTTCCTGTTCAATCCTCTTATTGTTGGCACATATTCCAACAGCAATTGTGACTGAAATTCAGTCCCAAACTGCATCTCTCCTTGCCTACATCTTGCCTCTGCCTCACTCGTCCACACATCTGTTACTACACAGAGAACCAAAGTAAAGGCTGGTGGCTGGAGAGGCTCCTGAAGTGACCCCCTTTTCCAGGATATCCTGTGGTGGTTGCACACCAGGACCATGAAAACCATGATGCCAAGTTTGAACGACACAATAAGCAAAGGCAGTACAGACAAACCATAGAACAAACCATGGTTTCTTATCATGGTTTCTAAAGACCAAACTGACCAATGCTGAAATATCACAACTGTGTTGGACGACATGACAGGCCAGAAATGGTGAACAGTCACCATGGCCTGTCACGTTGTCTGAACTCAGCCTATTGTCATGTAGGCACCAAAATGTAGGGCATTCCCTAACCCAGGTGCCACCACCAAAAGATCTCTCTCTTCTGTTTCAATCAGTCCCAAAGCTACTGTTCCTTCTATTGTCCATATAACAGTCTTAAACAGGTCATCTCCCACACTATAGTCCGTTGTTTTGACTCCTGGCATGAAACAAGGTATCCAAGTGCTGGTGATTCTCTATGGTTTAGGATCTAGAATATTAATATTAATGCCAGTGTTGAACACAGGAAAAATCCAGAAAGCATGTTTGGCTCAGATGAGAAATGACCTTTTAAGTTTTCCTTGAAGTAAACAAGCTTAATTGGATGTAGAGGTCTGTTACAATAACAATAGAGAGAAAAACCTGCTGTTAACCTTGGGGTTGAGCTCACTTTAATCCCTTGGAGATAAACAAGGCTTTGTCATTGTTGCTGTTATTGTTAACTATCATTCATCCCCTTCCCCACCCCGGTTGGATTTAAAGCTCTGGAAGACACTGAGCTGAGATCTGCGATGCAGTTCCAGGACCTATCTAGAAAGCTGCTAAAGCAATGCGATTGTTTTCCCCTTCACCTCATGATCAAATTGACATGTTGCATCGGTCAGCCAGAGCCCATTTTCAAATATACAACTGTTATGAGGAGCTCCTTTGGGAAAGTACATATGGTATGGCCAGGGTGTAGGTTCTGGTCCCAGCCCACCTCCACGCATCACTCCTGCCTACACTTATTCAGGATAAATTCCACTTAACAAAGCAGATTCTACTTCAGAGTAAACTTGTATAGGATTGACCTGATTATACATAATCATGATACACACAATCTTATATCTCAGCAGTTGCAGTAAATATTCCTTACGGTGGGTATTGGTCTATAGAACTGTTTAGCAAAACATTACATAGATTAAACCTAACCCAGACATTAAATATGGGTTGGGTCCACAGGAAGAACTGGCAGAGAAACAGGGACACTGGGCCCCGTTTGTGCTTCTGCACAATTTGCCAAAGATGGATGAAGTCTTTGGTTAACAATGCTAAAAAAGACATATTGATAATGAAAGAACCATCCGGAGAAACCTAGTTTGGATAACTTGTTTACAATATCAATAAACTGCCTTTCCGAGATGTTCAAGGCACTTAGCATCCAAAAACTTTACCATGTTTGCTTAGCCCACAGGGAGGAAAGTGTTACATTGCCCCAGTCTGATCAATTTCCCTTAGACTTGTCATGGTGTAGCCAATACAACCAGCCATACAGCAGCCTGCTCCCCGATTGGCTTGGATTACACACATGATTAATCCAGAAAAAGAAAGCAGACCCATCCAAATGAGGTAGGAAAATGTGAGCGTTGAAAAAGCAAGCGCAAGAAGGGTAAACAATGGCATTAAAAGCAGTGGACATTTGCAGAATCTTACCCCAAGCAAAGCCGCCGATTTTGACTCAAAGTCAAAACAGTCTCTCTGGTGCAGCCCTTCTCCATGCAAAAAATGCACCTAATACAAGGATTTGGTTGGTTTTAAAAACTCTGTTTCATGGCAAACTTTCAAATTTAGCATTTCCAGCTTGCTTGCTTTCTCCGATGGTGTGGGACAAAACAGGCAATCTGTGAGCTTTATTATTGCTTCGTTTATAGACGCCATTTCTCCCTTCCCCAGACCATCTCCCAGCTGTTGAGCATGGTAAATGTGAAAGCTGTCACAGGGTGACAGGAGGTGAGACAGAAGGTAAAAAAAGATACTGGAAAAACCTCTCTAACCACATACTACTGAGGAAAAAAGCTAATTCCACTTTGCCCCTTGTTTTCATGAAGTTGAGCCAACCTTTGTCCTCCATTGATTTAGCTATCCCATAATGCAGCACTAAAGAATTCTCCTTGTCAAGTCTGCAGTTTTCTTTCAGGAAAACAGGAAATACCATTCCATATAGTCAAGTTATAATGTTAGGCATAGACACAAAGACAGAAAGTTGCAAGAGCTGGGAGCTAGGACTCTGTGAGACTGCTCAAACTTGTATGTGCTTTTTTCACAGATGTACCTACCATTTCTTTGTGTCAAAGCATCTGCAATGCCCGTGTGTTTGCATGAAATAGGGCATAAGTTTGCATGAAACCAATTGATGCATGCAAAACTTATTTTATGTTCCTGGTATGTCATGTGCCCATATAATGAGAACAACAAAAAGAATGAATTTTGGCTAAATTGAAACTTGCCTTAGACCTTTTGCAGGAATTCAGAAGGGCACTTCTGGGGATGTTTTTATATTATGCACATTTAAGTGTGATTGATTTATCCATTCATAATTAGGAACCATATATCAGTCAACTAGGAATTGGTTCACCAGTGGCCAGTGCTGTGTTGATATAACCAAGGGCAGATGGACATATATCCGCCATGACTGTGCTTCTCTCTATTCCCCTGATTACCTGACACTTGCAGTGAATGACTCAACTGCACCATTCATCACAAGCACAAATTTACCCACCCCTGAAATGTGGACTGACTGAATATCTGTAAAATTCAGAAAATTCCAAAGCCTGAGGTGCCACATGGTGCGGCCAGATGGAGAGTCCCTTCCTACTTATTAGAAAACGCCATGTAGCAATTCCATCTCTTTTACACATGGATTATGTGCAGTAAGGAAAATGAAAGAATAGTGGGAAAGCACAGGAGCCTCTGAGTCGAAGACAATGTCATCTGGAAAAACCATCACTCGTCCCTGTAACATTCAATATATGAAGCAGGGTAATGGAACGACACAGGGTCTGAAAAAGAAAGTGCATATCCATAAACGAGCTGGAGCTGTCTGGTTACAGACCTTCATTTTATGCTGGGTATAATGGCAAGCAAAAGTGAAAATAAGGGAAGACAGATCAAGGGCACAAAGCAGCGGTTGTAGGCAAGAATGGGTTAACTGAGATATCTAGGTTTCCAACAGTTTTGTTTCTAGTTCCTTTTTTAGAGGGATCCTTGTTCCTCTTTAAAATGGTGCAACAGCATTTTCAGACTTAACTCCTGGGAGAGGGTCCCAGAGGCTCTGAAAGAGTTTCAATATCAGTATTGTGAAACCACTCAGACAGAGAGCCAGAGACCAAACTCATTGGCAGAGCATTAGGTGTTCATGCAGAAGGTACTCAGATCAACATAGCAGTGGAAAAGACTGCTGGAAAACGGCTGCCTTCAGGGCCTTTCCCAGGCTGGTGCCATTCAGAGGTTTTAGACTGTCACTTCTATCATTCCTAACTATTGGCCATGTTGACTGGCGCTGTTGAAATCCGTAGTATGAAATATCCGGAGGGCACCAGGTCAGAGAAGGCTGATGCAGAGACAATGTTGAGCTAGATGAACTTAATGATCTGTGCTAATTTATCCATATAGCTTCATCACGAGTGTCCCACTTTGAAATTATGTGCATGTTGTACATCGGAATGAACAGAGGCTGGATTGAGAGTCATGGTGGTTGTTTTCTGGTCTGTCATGTTGTATGCCACCAAGATGAATTTGGTCTTTAGCAACCATGATAAGAAACCATGGTTTGTTCTATGGTTTATCTGTACCACCAAAGCTTGTTGTCTTTTCTGAACCCAGGAGCATGGTTCCCATGGTCCTGATATGCGACCACCACAGAGTCCTCCGGAAATAGTCAACTGCAGGAGACACTCCAGCCAGCCAGCGTCTATGTTTGGACCAACGAGGAAGAGGCAGGCGATGTAGAGTAATGAGCCAAACCCTTCCTTTCTTGCCCTAAGCTCCAAAACACCAGACAGTCCTTTACATGCAGATCTTTACTGCTACCCCACAGCTAACAAGACCATAAGCCCTCCAGAGAGCCAAACAATAAGCCTTTGCTCATGCAAAGAGTGAGCGTTGAGCCCAAACTGGAAACGCCTCCCCAGTCCTTTCCTTTCATTCATGCTGTGGGCTCCACCTCCAAGGTGGCTTCCCCTGGTGGAGATCCAGCCAGCAAAACCTTCACCAGCCCTCTATGTGGGTGGCTTGTCTCTCCAGATGCCTCCTCATGGGGTCAGGAACTAGGCAAGGCAGCAGCTCCCCCTCCTCTCCTGGTGCCTAGAACATGTCTCTCCTCACAGTTGGCCTGGGAAGCTGCGGACAATGACCTTGATGGAGCTTCAATGTCTCCTGCCTCCAGCCCTCCTGCCCACCCCATCTCCTCTTCATTGGCATCCTCTTCAGAATCTAATAACACAACCCCTTGGAAAGTCAAGTGACAAGGTGTGCCTGGCCCACTCACCACGTCTAGGTGGGGAGCAGTGCAGCTTGGGATGGAATTTCAGGTGCAGTGGCTGATGTCAAGAATTGGAGGACAGAGCAGGGAGGAGGGGAACCACAAAAACAGTAGAAACCTCTTGACTGCCTGTCAGGTAGATCGCGGGAAAAAACTCTAAACCATGGAAATCATGCAGCATTGTTTGCTGTGTTGTGTGAATGCAGCCAGAACGTTTTCAACCCAACATGGATTCTCTGGGTCAGATTCTATGGGGCACTCTTCTGCCCACCACTTGTTGGGGTAATCCCAAACAAGTAGAAACACGTTTCTGGAGGTAAGCGGGTCAGCAGAAACCACACAAGGGGCAGACTCCTTCCAGAAACAAGCATTTCCACTTGTCTGGGAGCTCTCCCTCGGAAGCACCACATCTCCCTTATGTAACTGGTGGATCTCACTTGTGCCGGGGAACAGGCAGGACCCACCACTAAGAGAAGGGACTGGTGAGGCAGAAAAGGCTTGGCTGTGATGTAAGTGCCAGCCACTGGATCAGGATTTTGCACACAGCATAGAAGGCTCTTATTCAGGACTATTGGCACAGTTTTGTCACATGACCTTGATCTCATGGATACAATTGGGATTCCAATTTGGTATCAATGGCTTCTAACCTCATTATGGAGACACACAGCCTGGTCAACTGCCACTTAACTCATTCTCTTGAGTGATGGTGAGCACAGTAACGGCAGGAGCTGCTCTGAGGCTTCGTACGCAGCTTCTCTGCTCCTCCTTACCATACACAGAGTGAAAAGTTCACACCTGGCAGTCCTCTATCAAACGTTTCTTGAGCTCAAAGAGATCCCACATTCAGGCAATCCTGCTGCGTCCCTGCTTGTCTTATAGGTCTTACTACTTTCATGAGCATGAAAGCACAAAACATTGCTCAGAAAGGGCTACCTCTTGTCTGGCCTATTCATCTTTGGGTGGTAACTAGCCATAACCAAGCCAGCTCTTTCCTTGCTTCCATAATGGAGAATTAGGTCATTCTGTCCATTCTATGTTTTACTAAAGACAATTTCCTTTCCGATGGTTTGCAGAGAAATTTTATTGCTGTAATTATTTATTTTTTTCTTCCTGTTGAAAAAAAGAAAGAAATAGGAAAGAGCAAGCAAGCAGACTGATTGCATGCTTACCTAGAAATAACTCTGTGTTCCACAGAGCTCACTCCCATGTAAGCATGTATTGGAGTGCAACCTTGGTGTGTAATCCTATTTTAGAGAAGAAAAAGAGCAACAACTCTGGGTGTTTCCTGGCTAGCAGGGCTGGCCGGGAAGTGCTGGGAATTTTAGGATGTTTTTGTGTCTAACCTTGCATAAAACTGTGCCCTTTGATTCTTAAAGAAATAGAAAAACAAAACTAGGAAAGGGATGATTATACAATGGTTCTGCTTATATTAGTCGGTTCTTAGTAAGCATTCAGGTTATAGATTTTTTTAGTACATTGAAGGAAATATGAGATGGACTTACAAAGCTATTGAAACAAAATGATTAGTTTTAACTGTAGGTATGTAGCTATAGTACATAGGAGATGTATGCACAGAATGATTAATGCCAAACAGAAACAGTTTGAATACATCAGATATTTCTAATCTCCAATGGGACAGCAGTTAAATGAAGTGCCAGTCACAGAGACTGAAGTCATTCAGACTTTCATTAGCTCCAGAGAGCTCCGAAACATCTCTTTTGCTTCACAACATTAGTTTTCCAATTTGTTCATTCTCTCTCTCTCTCTGCCATATTGACACTTTCACTTAGCAGTAACTAATGGGAGCCAAAATCTGAATCAATCCTAAAACAGCTGTTTCCAGTCTTGGAGTTGAAACTGTTTTTCGCTGCATTGCAAAGCAAAAAAGGATGGCTTAGTATCATACCAGAATAAGCCCCGTGTACTTCCCTTTGCTACTTTGAAGCTGGAAACTGTGCTGGTCACAATTTCCTGATGAGTGAGCTGAAGCTGACTTTCGGCAGGGCAAACACTCCTGAGTTAATTCTGTTCAAGCTGGTGAACATATCTTTGCTTTTTTTAAGAAAAAGTCACTTGCAGGGAAATCCTACGCAAGAAGAATGTCAGCAACGCCAAGCATGCCTCATCCAGCATCGGACAGCCTCCTTGAAAGGAGATGATACTAATTCTGTCTCTGGTTGGTGTCTCAAACTGGGTTTTGAAAACAGCCAGCTGCAGAAGAGAGGGACAGGAATTATGGGAGCCTTCCCCAACCTGCTTCCCATTCCAGTGAGGATGATGGGAGCTGTAGCCCAAAGAGCACAAGGTTGGGAAAAACTGGATCAAGTGTGAAACTAATTAGGCTTATGTAAAATAAAGAGAAGCTACTTGGGGGAAGAAGTGGACAGGACTAGCAACCTGGTATGCACACATTTAGGACTGTAGCTCTTATTATCCCTGACCATTAGCCATATTGGCTGGAGCTGATGGAACCTGTAGCCGAACACATCCATGGACAGGTTGTCTACCCCTGCTTTAGGGCAATATGTCTGCTCACCACTAGTTCTTAGAACCCACCAACAGTAAAAGACACATAGAATCATAGAGCAGAAGAGTTGGAAGGGACCTTGAAGGCCATTGAGTCCAACCCCCTGCTGCTGCAGGACACCAATTTGCACCATCCATTCAGATGGCTGTCCAGTTTCTTTTCGAATGTCTCCAGTGTGGGAGACCCCTCCACCTCTCTAGGCAGCTGGTTCCATTGTCATATTGCTCTGACAGTGAGGAAGCTTTTCCTGATGTCCAGCCTGAATCTGGGCTGTCACAACTTGAATTGATTATCAGCAAGAAGGGATCTTGACCTTCCTATTTGTGACAGCCTTTGAGGTATTTATAGAGGGATATCATGCCCGCCCCCGCCCCCCAGTCTTCTCTTCTCCAGGATGAACATGCCCAGTTCTCTCAGTCTCTCCTCATAGGACAGTGCTTCCAAACTCTGGATCATTTTTGTTGCCCTCCTCTGGACCCTTTCTAATTTTTCTGCATCTTTCTTAAATCTTGGTGCCCAGAACTGGACACAGTATTCTAGTTGAGGTCTGACTAGTGAAGAGTATAGGAGAGCTATTACTTCTTGTGATTTGAAAGTAATACTTCGATTAATATATCTCAAAACAGCATGCGCGCTTTTTGCAGCTGCATCACATGTTGGCTCATAGTTAGCCTGTCATCCACAATAACATACATGAAAACAAACCGTAGACAGCTCACCTGCCTTGAGCCGACTTTTTATTCCAATTTTGTGACCTTACACACGCATGGGTAATACATAAAGGGGCCAGCTGCTAATGAGCTGAATCTATGCCAAGATGGGGGCGGAGAGATTGCTTCAGGATTCGGTTTGCTGATATCTTCTGTGAACCTTGAACATTTTCAAAATCGCATGAGTAGATGTTGCTGCAATGGTTTCTTTGTGCTACCCAGAATTGCGTGCTGCCAGCAGCATTCTGAGTTGTCCCACACTGGACAGTTTTATCAGTACAGAGAGATCTTGTGTCTATTTATTTTTAACTTTTACTCTTACAGGTTGGCAGATTGCAATATGTCTTGGACAAAACCACAGGAGTTGAGTGCTGAGGTATTTGCGCTCTTTATGGCAGCTCGTTCTCATCCTTGACATTTAGCAATGTTGTTCCTGTCCAGGAGCCATCTATTAAAACCCCTGGTGCCTAGTATCATGCAAAATTCACAGGAAGAACTTTACTGCTAGTTCCATTTTATGTCAACTCATAAACAATGGCTTTGCATAGAAAATCCGTTTGCTAGCAGAAATCCACCCCATTCACTGTGCACCTTCTTTCATTCCCCGCATTCTCTGTTATTTGGTACAATCTGTACTACTGATGTCGTCATACTTGTGATTTAACTCAAGTACATGCTGCACCCAGCTTGACTGACCTTGTGCATGCACACATATGTGCACAGATACATTTGGCTTCCCGTATCTAGTAACTATTATTATTATTATTATTATTATTATTATTATTATTATTATTATAACATTTCTATGCCGCCCCTTGCCGAAACCTCGGGGTGGCTTACTAATATCTGATATCAAAGGAGATATTAGAGGATTTAGTGAGATTGCAGGAATTATCTGGTACTCTGTAGAAATGTTATAAAGTATACCTTTCAGGAATGTTTAATGCTTCTCATTGCATTAATGCTGCTTAATGTGTGAGGAACAGTTTGTGAATCAGAAGGTGGCTGGGAAATGGAGGAGGAGGGCTCTCCTATAGTGGTGGTTGTGGGTGGAGAATGTGATAGCATGTTATGTGATTGGAGTGGTGGAGGACCTAGATGACTGCAAGCCACCCCCTTCTCAAAATCCCACCCTGACCTTGCCGGTTCCCAATGTCCTGGCTACATGTCTTCGCATCTGGTTGTGCTGTTGGCGAATGCCTTGTCAGTCGGTAAGACGTCACTCATCCATGAGCTCATGGACAAGGACGTCTGCCCGACATGCGTTGCAAAGGGTAATCCCAAGCCAGTTGACTTACCCCAGCATTCTGTACAACACAAGCCTTGGATGCGGGGTCAAGGTAGAGGAGGTCACCTGGATCTGTGAAAGCCCCATATTGCTCCCCAGGAAATCCTTCTGTCTTGGGCTAGGAAGCCTGTACCACACATTGGGCCAAAAGGGCAGTGGATGTTGCCCAGTAGACTCCTTGATCTAGCTGGGTGAGACAACTACTCAGATGTCGTTTGGAAAACCCTTGGACTCTGGTCTTCGGAAACTGCCCTATCCTTACTGAGGCTGTCTTAACCAGGCTGGCTTGGAACGCCGTAGCTTCCACAATAACCACGGGGTTATCATTGGCCCATCACACCACACTCTTGATTTAGCTTTCTCCTCGGGCTAAATCTGGATATTAAGGGAAGAGGACTTCTTCTCCTGGACAGACCACTTTCTGCTAAGGCTTGCTCTCATGGTTCCAGTCCTTCCAGGAAGAGATGATGAGCCTTTTAAGATGACCCATTCCCAGAGAGTTATGGAATCCAATGGATTCATGAATGCTCCGAAGGATTCTTCAGCAGCCAAAGTCAGCAATTTGGCTGATACAGTGTCTGTTGAGGAATTCAGTGCATTGTCTTGTCCTGTTTTGTGGGTTCAGTTGCAGGTTTTGAAGCCTGAGGACAAGATGCACGCATCCGTGTGACCCATCATGTGTTCTCTCAGCACTTGCTTATCATGGTTTCCTTGATCTGACTAGCTGGAAAAGAGAAGCAGTGAATGGATTGTCCTCGAAGGAGGCAGTGACCACCACTGGGGAAAAAACCACCTTGTACGTAGAGATGTAGTATAACTATTGTCTGGTCACAAATACCTCTTTCTGGGACAGGGAGCTTGGGCAAATGGTGCATTCTTGGATGAAACTGATGGATGAAATGTATTCCAGTCTAGGATCAGACTTGGCTTGGGACAAGATTGGTCTTGCTATCCTGGAGTATATTTGGGATATGGGGGGTGCAACTCTGTTACATCTTCTGGACCTCTTGGTGGCTTTTGATACCATTCATCTGTGTCCCTTTGGAATGGCTCCATGAATTGAGAATTGGGGCCACCAAGGTGCTTTAGTTATCACTTTCTTGGCACCGAATTCACTGGAAAGACAAGGTGCCGATCAGATAAACAGCGAAGATGGATCTGTTCACAGGGAAGAACCATAAAATCTAAGCTTCTGATGCCAAACATATATAGTTCTTGAAAGCAGTCAATGCATGTTTAGATTAGCTCCCCAGCTGACGTAAAAACTGACACTGAGACACAGTACACAAAAATTGAAGTGCGGGGAGGTCAAAAGAACTTTCAGCTCCCAAACCACTGAGTCTTTCAAGTCGCTAATGCCCCTTGATTCTAAAATGGGTTTTTGACTCATTTCTTGCACAATCCTAAATGTGCTTATTCAGAACTAAGCCCCATTGGAATGCCTCAAATTTACTCTCACACAAATGAGCAAAAGGATTACAGACTAAATGTTTTCAAATTTAAAATTCTATTTGACACTTCAAGACTTAATTAATTTGGATTCTAGACAGCACATAATAATGCAGAGACTCCAACTTTATTATTTTTGCCTTTTCTTGGATAACTACTCATCATATGGAATTTGGGTCTCTTCCCATTTATAGCATAGTGTATTAATTTGAAACACACTTATTTTTCACTTGCAAAGAAATCCCCCAGATTTCTAATTAATTGCATGAGGGAGTGGGTGGTCTTTTGTTTTCACGTTCTGCTATGATTGCAATGAAAACTAAAAGCCAAAATAGCTTTCTAAAAAGCCTTGTCACTTTATCATTGTCAGACATCCATAAGGTTTCGATTAATCTTGCCAGTCTAAAAGTCTTTTTTATTGTCAGGCAAATCAAGCACTGCGTAGACTGCAGATTCTCTGCCCTCCATTTTGCTTTGCACTGTGAGATGCCGTGAAGAAAATGGTGGCAGGGCCAATATGCAATGGTGAATGTGTTTAAACACAACTGCCCACACCCAGGGGCTGAGAATGGGCTGAATCCAATTTGTCTTTGAATGGTAGGTCATTGCTCAAACATGAGTTTTCCTATTCTCTGACCCTGGTCATTGTAACAAGCCATGGTAAGCCAGCCCTGAATGAGCAAATTCAAGATAGCCAAAACGATCACAAACTCAGCCAATGACTAAACTATCAGTGCAGCATCTCACCAGAGAGCACCAGAAATGTTGGTTGTGCATACACTCTGTTGCAAAGATTGACACGTAGCAGTTCCCAGTGTGTGTGCCGGAGTGTGAGGATGCGGGAGCAGAGGCTGCTGTCCTGATGTGTTCAAGGAGAATAGCAGTGAAGCCTTTGATCCAGTTGTTCACTCGCTCCCATTCACACAACCCTCCCCTCCTTTTGCCCTCACTTTAGCCACATGACCTTCAGTGCACTCACACACCTCTATACATCCCACATTCCATCTACACAGTGTGTGTGGTGGTTAAGAACGAGGGACTGGGACTCAGGCGATCTGGGTTCTAGTCCCGGCTCAGCCATGGAGCCAGCTGGGTGACTCCAGGCCAGTCACAGGCTCTCAGCCCAACCTACCTCACAGGGCTTCTGTTATGTGGATACACTGGAAAGGAAGAGGAGAATTATGTAAGCTGCCTTGAATTCCTTGAATGAAAAAGGTGGGATATAAATATAATGAATGAATACATGCATTAAATCTTATGCCAACAGCTCACCAGTGCTAAGCATCAATTTACCAGGCATGGTTCAGATTCATAACATGGGCCTCCTTCTCTCCTCCACCTATTTCCTCACAGCACTGGTGACAGAGAAAGGGCTTCGCCTGCTTTAAAAATTGGATGGTGACCTTTACCTTAAAAAAAGATGTTCCATTTCTGGCTGCCTGATTTGCAATTATAGCCTGAAATGGCAGGAGTGTATGCCTTGCATATTAAATACAATCAATGAGTTTAGAGCAGGGTGGGGTGCCATTTTCCTCCCAAGGACTGCATCCCCTTGGGAATAATATTGGAGCACCACATGCCTGGGGGGCGAGGCATGTCTGGGACCAACCCTGCACCCTCCCTTCCCCCTTCCTCTCTCCCTTCGCATCAAAGAGAGTGTGCAGATTGTTCTGATCTAACGTGAGAAGAGATCGTGCCTGGAGGGCGACCTCAATGGCCACCCCAGCGCTCTCCAATGGCTCCCCAGGCGGCCGCACACACATCCACCCCTCTATCCACCCCCACCTGTGCATGTTCAAGAGCCTTCCCTACTCGTTTCATGCTTAGCTTCTCATGCTTTCCTCCCAGCCACTCTCTCCGGGGAGCCTGTCTTCCCCACTGCCCCCTGCCACGTTCTCCCTCGTTGTGTTTTGCGCCTTCACGCCTTTGGTCACCCGATCCCGTCCCCTGCCCACCTCCTTTCTTTGGTCGATGCATCCCTCTGCAATGCACCATCCACCTTCTTCCTCCACTCTCTTCCCCGTTTCTGACTTGCTTCCTGCCTATTTTTATTTCTCCTCCTCTCATCAATCCATGCCCCCTCCTCCTCCTCCTCTCGGCCTGCTGCTTCCCCATGATGGTCAGTCAGCTGCCCTGCCCAGTTTTCTTTCCACTTCTCTCACCTGCCATTTCTTCATTTCAGCTCCCCTACCCCTTTCCTGCCCTTATTTTTTCCCCTCCAACAGGCTCCCCACACCCATAGCTCATGTCAAACCTACCTTGGCTCTCAGGGAAAACTCTGGCCTGGGATGATGTGGAACAACAGCATGACTTGGTGGCGATGCAGAACCAAGGAGATGCAGCCAGTAAGAAGAGGCCCTGGAGGTAGAGGCTTGCAGACTAGACGGAAAGCCCCATTGCAGGCAGTTCTTCATTCCCTCTCAGATAGAGTTCACCTTCCCTGGGACACGTTGTTATGTCATCTGCAGCTGATGGTGACCTGTGGATGAAAGCCCTCCAGAACATCCTGTCCTTGAGGGCCCCATTCAGCTCTTTCAAGTTCAAGGCTGTGGCTTCCTTTATGAGATCAGTCAATCCATCTCATATTTGGCCTTCCCTGTCTCTTCTGCCTTCGACTTTCCCTAACATGATTGTCTTCTCCAGAGAGTCTTGCTTTCTCATTATGTGCCTGAAGTAAGACAACCCCAGTTTTGTCACTTCTGCTCCTAGGGAAAGTTCTGATTTGATTTGACCGGGGACCCACTTGTTCACCTTTCTTTTGGTCCGGGATATTCTCAAAGCTCCCCTCCAGCAGCATATTTTGAATGCATCAGTTTTCTTTCCATCAGTTTTCCTGTTCTAGGAGAGTACAGCTTTTATACCCAGAGATTGCGGTTGAGAATACAATAGCATATAGAGATGTACAATTTCATCCTTCAGTGCCAGGAAGACCAGCTTATGTCCATCCAGATGTTTTGGCCTAAAACTCTCCATGCCTCACCACTGACTATACTGGCTGGGAATGATGTGAGCTGCAGGCCAAACTTTGGAAGCCCAAAGGTTGGCCATTGCTATTATTCACTCTGGAGAGCAGAGGACTAATTCTCACATCTCACATCTGTTCTGGGACATGTAGCAACACAGGCTCCCACGGTTCCCAGGATTTCTGTGGTCCGGATCACATGGTGTTTGCCTCTCTTTCCTGCCACCAATTCCCTCCCACATTCTCTTGGTGCTTTCTGCCAGTACACAGGAAATATCAGCTTGAACCAAGTTATCCTGGGATATGCAGTTTTTTCAAACAGGCCCTCCAAATGCTCTTTCCCTCTTTTCAAGGGGAGGGACCCAGTGCTGGTACTTCATTGTTCAGGATGTGGCCAGCATAATTTTCCAAAAAGCACTCACAGGATGTGGATAGTCCATACAAACATGTTTTAGTGTGGTTTTTCTCCCCTTCCTGCTAACAGATTTCCAAGCAAACTTGGACTTCTGGGTCTAGAAAAGGTGTCCCCCCCACACACACACAGACCTCCACCCCCATGCGTAGATTCTAAACCACACACAAATCTATACACACATACACAGAGAACTAGAGTGGTGTTGTGTTAAGAAAGTTGGACTGGGGACCTGGAAGATCCAGGTTCTGGTCCCCACTTGGCCTTGAAACTCAGTGGGTGACTTTGGGCCAGTCCCAGATTCTCAGGCTAACATTTTTCACAGGATAAAAATGGAGTGGAGAACTGGATAAGGTGCCTTGGGTTCCCCACAAGAGGAAAGAGGTGGGCTATAAATGCAAATGAGCGTAAACTTAATACAGTCTCAGAAGCCCTGTTCAGGCATTCGAGAGAACATGGGAGCATTCATCAAGTGTGCTGGGATGGAGCCACATGTGCTGGGCCCTCATCCTTCATCTCCAGGTGGGATCCTGCACCCTCAGTGCAGACATTGCCTTATCGGGGTTCCTGATCCTACAGGGACTTCTGCAGGGAGTCCTACTCTTGTTCAATGAATGCAAGTGAGCACCTGTCCAGAACTTGCAGGATCAAGACAGCAAGCTTTGAACTGAAAGCGGACTGGCTAGAAAACCCAGAGATGGCAGGGCAAGGCCAGAGTGCAAAACCCCACCCTGGTGCATCACTTGGGCCTTCAAGAGTCCCATAAATGCCTCACAGGGCCACGATCTTCACTCACTTCTGAATGCCCGGCACTCACACAAATATTCGCACCCCTGTTGCAGTTCTGCAGATTCCAAAGACTCAGAAACTGGCCAGCTGGCGACCAATACTTGACACAGCTGCGATAAAGACAGCTTTCATCTCTCTACAAGAAACTTTTCTCAGTTCTCACATGGTCTCACACAGACCATGAATAGTCTGACAAGAATGTTGCCTCTATCACACTTGTGCACTTGTGTGCCTTGCTTTCATTTCCTTCCGAAGCGGTCCCTAAGGATAGAATTCATACAGCAGCATTACTTGCTCATCACCCCCCTGCAAAAAAAAAAAAAAAAAACCCTTATAATCAGAAAAGTACTTTAAAGAATGAAAATGCTTCTCATCTTTCTCAGAGCTCAGAGTTTCCTGGCTTTTCCGCTTTTCATGCTGGCCATTTTCAAATGGTGGAAACTGCAAAAGGTTCTTAGAAGCCAAATATGATGCTGGCTAGTCTGAGCTGTGGTAATTTTATTTCCCTGTGGAAGTGCAGCTCCATAATAAGGATAATAAGTCTCCAAACTGTTGTGCTTTAACGTTTGTATGAAGTCCTAAATCAACTGCATTTTCCCCGAACAAGTTTTTAATTGGCTCATCTGTATTTATTGAGGAAACTTGATGTATTTGAAAGTAGACTCTATGTACAAATTTAATTGCAATGCTAATGTTAATTGCTAGGGCATAAATAATATCTGAGCACCTTTTACCATGAAAAACCTTTAAAATTCAGCACCAGTTAATAGCTGCTTAATCCCATTAAACATGCTCCCAGTATTAGCAAAAATCAGTTATACTTGGCTGATAGAACTATAAATATCATTTGTTTGTTTATAAATTGTATTAGTCATCATATAGCATATCGCTCTCAGGGCAACCTACAATAATAACACAAATAACATCCAAAATGCACATAAAACAGCTATCGCACAACAAAACAATCAGCTCAGAGCACAACCTTATGCAAGTTTAGGCACGAAAATGGTCATACAACTTCCAGTCTTATAAGGAGAATTTTTATTCCTGTCAAAACATGCACAGCATGGCACCCCCAAAACCACAAACAGTTAAAAGCAGCAGGGGCTAAAATAGGCATTAGCAAAACAACTAAAAATACCAACGTTAGAAACTGCAAAAGACACAGCAAACCAGCAGAACTATACAGAGTTTAAAAGCCTGAGAGAATATAAAAGGTTTTTTCCCCTGGTGCTGAAAGGATAACAACATAGAGTTCAACAGAACCTTTCTGGGAGGAAATTGCAGAACAGGTACATGGAGTACTACTAAAAATGCTGCTATCCATTGTCGGGACAAGATGAGCAAAAGCTTTGCCATAATAGGGCTGCTAAAAGCCTGACACGGTAAGAGTAGCTTTAGACTTAGGACGGGTTTCCTGATCTGAGCAGGAACACATGTTACAAGTCTTGCTGCCCAGGTCCACCTGAGAAATGCCAGTGTTCCTGTCCTGAAAGGCCTCTCCTTTGGGGCACACCTTAGAGGGACTCATGTCTGCCTTTCCTGGGGGTCTTTTCTGCATTGTGTTGCCCTAACCCTTTGTTTTAGTCTCATGTGCCTCTGTCATACGGGTGCATGTGATCCTCCACCCTCTTCCAAACTGTGTATGTAACTGATAGGTTATAAAAGCGTCTCGCACACGCTCCGTCTCAGTGGTCCCTTTGAGGCATGATTTCCTGTATGGCTGAATAAACTGAGTAACTGGATTTACATCCCCAGCAGACTCTCAAAGGATGTTTTCTTTCACTCCGGTCACCATCCTACTTCAGCATTAAAGGCATTTGCTGCAGAACTTCTGAATGCTCTAACTTGGGTAGCGATTGCCAGGAAGCCTCAATGGTATCCGCATGACAGGAGAACCAGGTTCAGTCCGGAAAGACCCCTTTCGCCTCGAACCTCAGCAGTTTCATTGGAAGATTACCCAGGACTCCCACATGCTACTGGGTCATGGTTCTCACCTCCAAGAACAAGTTTTTAGAACATACACAGAGTGTTTTATGGATTCTGAGTCACGTGGGCCCAGCGGCTGGGCAGTTGATGGGGAAATAAGGGGAACACAGTCAGAAGAAGGGGAGAGGTGAGATTAACATCAGGATCACTGATGCACAGGGATTATGGTGAGTCTTTGCATGCAAATGAGGGTGATTGCAATGCTGATAACCTGGCAACTTTATCAGTTCTTACTGACCAGCAAAACAATAGCCTTGGCAGCTTTTAGGCAAGCTATCTCTTCCCACTTCTTAAAGTAACAGCAAATGTCAAAGAGTAACCTGACTTGGAATTTTTGGGTGCTTACTGAGAAAGGGGTGCAGGTTTGATTTTATAACACAAAGGCACATACAGTGGTACCTTGGCTCACGAACTTAATCCATTCCAGGACTCTGGTTGTGACCCAAATTGGTTGTGAGCCAAGTCAAATTTCCCCATAAGGTTCAATGTAAATAAGGTTAATCCGTTCTGTAACTATTTTTTTAATCAGAAAAATGTGAAGTGAAGTGACAAAGAACAACAAAGATCACGGCCATCTCCCCCCGCCCCACAACACAACCGCGATTGCGCCCACCAACCCTGCACGCTCAGGTGCGCTCGGGGGGGGGTGGAGATGGGCACGATCACGGGTACGCTGGGGGGGAGAGACAGGTGCGATCGTGGGCATGTTTGGGGGGGAACGGGCGCAATCGTGCTGGGGGGAGATGGCCGAGATCGCAGTTGCACTTGTGCAAGAAAGAGGGGCGTGATCTCGGCCATCTCCCCTCCACCCCCGAGCATGACCGCGATAGCACCTGTCTTCCCTGCACGAGCGCGCCTGCGATCATGGCCATCTCCCCACTCGAGGATCGGGGGAGATGGCCATGATCGTGGTCACCACCCAATATGGAGTTCACAATCCGAGTCAACATTTTTATGCAATTTTTGTTCGCAACCCGATTTGGTCGTGAACTGAGGCATTTGTGAGCTGAGGGACCACTGTATAAGCAACCCTTTTCTACCAGGATTCATTTGAATTTTCCCAACAGTATATATGGGAAGAGGGGTTCTTTCTTTCAAGTTTGAAATGTCTGTGAATGCAGGTCCAGCCTCGAATAAAAGACCTTTGACAATTCCTATCCTGGAAGATGATACTGTTGTTTTCTTGGCTGCAAAGACAGGTTGGTGGCACTGTTGTTTCATCTGAGATCCTGGCCTCAGAAACAGAGTTTCAGTGGTGTGGAAGCTGAACCAATGCTGTGGTGGGCTAGCATCCCATGCATTTAAATCTACTTTTTTATCTTTGGCTTTCCTCAAACTTATTGTTTTCTTGTTGTTCTGCATCACACTTTGAATCTTCAGGACAGACCATGTTAGTGCCATAACCTAGTTTAGAGATTTCTTCTACTTTGGAAAGCAGTTAGAGTTGGGCTACCAGCCTCTTCTGAATGAAGCCACGTGTTATTCAGGATGTAAAAATGCAGTCATGGAACCTCTAACCATCGTAACTATTTTAAATAAAAGCATTTTTATTTCCTTTTGCTTACTCTGAATAGAGTGATCCGACTCCAGCAGATGCTGTATCAGTAGCCATTTCTGAGGGTGTGTGTGGAACAAGTACACAACTTCTGCAAACGGTTGGTTGTTGTTTTTTGACCTTCTGCCATTTTTTTTCGTTTATTGTTGGAGCAAATATTTCACATCAAGTGTTTTTCTAGTTATTTGTTATTGCCTTTTAAAGTTTTCCTTAATCTGTGATTGTGTTCTTATTAGTGTTACACATTTCACAGTCTGGTAAACCTTTCTTTTTTGATAGATTTAGTATTTTGTATTCAGCTCTCCTTTAACCGTTCAGCTGTTTTCCACAGTTCATTTGTTTAATTCGTTCTGTTGTATTTCGCGTCATATTCTGTACCCTCGTAAAAATGATTCAGGATTTTTATAACGTATATCTTCAGAATTTGCATGCATCACTCATCTTGGTGCCAGTGTTTCATGACCTTTTGTAGACCTCATTGGCCATGTTCATAGCTAGCGCCTGCTTGCTTCAGCTCACTGCTACTCAAGCTTATTTCAGAAGGACTTTGCACCCAGAACTTTGCAATGCCAGCAATAGGTTGGCCGGAAAAGTGGGAAAAGACAACACCATCCACAGAGTTACTTCTTCATGGGTTGCTTGTGGTTCCTCTTGGACCTCTGCTCCCTGCTACAGCCTGCCACTGAGTTCTCCAAAGTTGCATTTCCCCTTTTCGTGTGCTTGCTACAGCATTAAAATGCTATTTTGAGGGACATGCCCAAGCGAAATTTCTAGAATTCGTCTGCCTATCTATCCAACGTGGCCTGCTTTTCCAGTGTGAAAATAGACTGGATTCACACATCACAACAAGCAATTGTTTATCCTTTGTTAACATTGTGGGCTTTTTTTGTTGTCTAGACACAGGTGTGGTGTAGCACAATAGCTACCTTTGGACCTGGAAACAATGAGAAGAAATAACAGTCTGTTGTATGGTTTCTGCTTAATGCAATTATCTATTGTGATATCCAAACCCAAAATCCCCAATTTTCTGTTCATGGCAAGAAGTATCATAGAGTCCTCTGGAAAGAGCAGCAACAGAAAGGGCCACTCCAAGCATCTGATCTCTGCTGCTCGTGGTCCCCTAATCATCACTTCCTTTGTTCTTACTGGCTGAGTGCTGTTGTTGCATTTTATTTACTTTTTGAAGAGAAAAGGGTTAATGCATGGAGGAAGATGGGGCAAGTCACCGAACATTATTTATTCTAATGTAAAAAATACCATTTGAGGCTGAACTGGCTAGGGAATGTTAACGAGATGGAGTCACAACCAGAAAGGGGTGGGGGAGAACCCACCTCACAACCTCGGTGGACTATCCAGGAAGAAGCAGCTGAGACTGAGAGGGCGCAATAAAGGATCTTGCTTTTATGGGCTGCTGGCACGTGAGGCAAGTCTGGCAAGGGGCAGAAAATAATGGAACCAGCTGGGGTTTGTGACCGCCTGTCCAGGAAACCCTGGTAAGTTACCACCATTCGTGACAACTTGCTAATTGTGCCATTTTGAGCACTGAACGCACAGACCGACTCCGCTGAAACATGTTGCATTTAAGGTAAGCTAAAGACGAGAGACAGACAGTCCAGTCTGTGATGTCTGCATTCATGTGCAGATCGTCAGCCACGCTGGGCACAGGTCTTTGCAGAAAAGTGGGAAATGAGAATAGTACATAATTACAGTCCTTGAGGGGCATGTTTATGCAAACTGACACGAAGGCTGGTTAACATCTCCCTGAGCAAGGCTGCGGGTTAAATGGAAGATCTGTGCTTCTGTGAAAAAAGCTGCCTCTTTCAGCATTCACAAGTTAGAAGTGCCAACTTTTCAGAAATCTCAGTTGAAGCCCCACACGGTAAAATACGCTCAACTGTGTCAGCTGCATCCTCGTGTGTTGCTTTCCCAGATCCATCACGGACACGAGGGCAAGAGGAAACATGCAATACGTAAAGCACGATCGCTGTATATCTCAAAATGAAGCCACCTACGAGCTGAAAGTGCTCCAGCTAGTTCAAAATTACTGCACCCATCTGCTTAGCAACACTGAGGTCACTGTGCATGCATCAGATCCACAGTCAACTCGCCTGTTCTGCACGGACTCCAGTTGAACCCTGAGCAGTTCTAAGTAAAATGGAGGAGCATCCTCTCTTCCGTCTGCCCATGACAGCTAAGAAAAAAACACAGAAATGATCTCGTCACGATCTGTGATCTCCTGTACCTCTTCGTGGGTTGCCACTCACAAGGGTAGGAAGGTTCATTCTTGTTCCAGGCAATATTTCAATAATCAATATTTTAATATGTTTTAATATTGAATTGTATTGCTGCATTTTATTAACTTGCAGCCAGATTGGGTTGTCAAATTACCCATGTTGCAGGCCGTCCAGAGATGCAAGTAATTGGATGGCATACAAATTTTATAAATAAAATAAAATAAATAAAATAAAATATTCAGAAGAAAAATAAGTCATATTTAATCAACTTGTTCAGATGCATATGTCTTTCCAGAAACTTTAGTGGCTAATTCTAACCTCAAAGTGCTGACTTTACACAGAACACTGTAATCTGGTGATGTACTTGGCAGTAAAAAAAATATAGAGCTATTTTGCCAAGAACAAAAACAATCCCCAGACATCTTTCATAATTTCAGTTAAGGAAGCAGCAGAAATTATAGGATCAGACACCTTTTCTCAGTCTCTTGCCTTTTCTCATTGACATTACATAAATTATAATAAGTAGCATTTAAAAAGTAAGGCGAGCCAGTGTGCTGTGGTGGTTGGACCGCTGGCCTGGACTCCTGGGAGATCCTGGCCCTGTTCCCCCCTTGGCCAAAAGGCTCCCTGAGTGGCTTTGGGCCAGTCACAGACTCACAGCCCAACCTGCCTTGCAGGGTGGTTCTCAGGGTAAAATGGAGTTATATAAGCCACCTTGAGTTCCTCACAAGAAGAAAAAAAGCAAGATATAAATGCAAAATAATAATAATAATAAATCATCTACTATGAAGCATAGTTTATATCGACTGTTACATAATCTATGTATTTGTGAAAATACAATTAATACGTGCAATTCAAATTCACCCTTTGAAGGTGCTAGGGATTTTATTTTATTTTACTTTCCATTATTTTGAAAAAAGCTTACATTTCATATCCCTGCAACCGCCAGGGAGTCTTTATAAGTCACGGTAATTGCATAAATGAAAGAGGGCGCATGGAGCTGGCAATCTCCACACAACAGAGCCGCTCTCTACCAAGGCTGAAGTGGATCAGAAAGTATTGCCAAACGGGAGTCAATCATTTAGCAGAATGCCCTTTTTTTTAAAGAAGGCAAAACCCAAAGCAACCCAAACACAGCCAGAAGAATTCATGCCCTTTGAGAAGTTAAAAGAGACGCTTCAACAATTATTCCTCACTTTTGAGTAAAGGAAACAAGCACCTTTTCAACAGGGAAGAAAAAGCTCCCCTCATTTGTCTACGGGAGCTTGTAGGAATTGGAGGAACTGAGAAAGAGCCCTGGCTTGAGTGTTACCAAAACTCACCATTTAATAATGACATTTCAATAAGGCCTTCACTCTGAGTTCTCTGAGCTTTTTGCAGCACCTGCTGAGCCTAGTTACAGATTTATAATCCCTATCTACAACTTACATCAGAGCATACCAGAAGGTAGCAGACTCCTAAAGCAATCAGAGCAAGAACTAAGCCTGCATCATATTCCCAAGGGCGAAATGTACTCCAAGGATGCCTGATCTTCAGCCACTAAATCACAGATTTAGGCCAGATTTAAATTGCAACAAATGATTTGCCCATCCATCTTCCCACTGGGGAAAAGCTGACATTTTCAAGGTTGGGAGAGTGTTTCACCCCTGTGTTCTACGTAACCCCCTCCCCACCCCCTGCCAGCCCCTTTTATAATAATCAAGACAGCAAACGTGAAATGAACACCATGGCCATCAACAATAAATTGCAGTCTAGACTAAGGATTACGAAGGACTTTACAGGACTCCTCCTTCCTTCATGATCTGGACGATTAATCCTTCATCTTGAAACTTGGAATGGGAAAAATTAAATAGCAACTATAAATGGTCTTTTCTCGGTTAGAAGACAGGGTAGGAGTTGCATATAAATAAGGAATTTGGTATTTTCTGTAAACTTGGCCATCTCCCTACTTACTCATAACATTAGATCATTTATGAACACGTTAAAAAGCCCTTGTCCCAATTCAGTTCCTTCTGGGACCCAACCGTTCACATCCTTCCATCAGGAGACTGTCCCTTCCTCCCACCCTCTCTCTTCTTTCTGTTACTTTACTAGTTATTTGATCCATGTGAGGACCTCTTCTCTTATCACATGACTACTTAGTTTCATAAGAGTCTTTAGTGAGAGACAAAAGCCCCTTGAAAGTCATCGGAAAACCATGTCTACCAGATTACCCATATCTACATGCTTGTTCACTTGGGGGAGCCCTGAAGGTTTAGTGAGACAAGGGCTTGCCTTGGCAGGACCACGTCTATTCTAGACTGAAACTGGTCCTTCCGTGTCAGTGAACACAGAGCCCTTCAGGTGTTGCTCCCAGCATCCCCCCCCCCCCGCCCCGCATAGGCTGTGCTGTCCAGAGCTGACAGGAGTTGCAGTCCACCAACAGCTGGAGAGTAAGCCATTCCCCACTTTTATGTGCTTGATAGTTCATCTTTAATAAAGCTTTCCACCAATTTATGTGAAATAGCTGTAATTTACAGCTGCCTAAGCCTTAATTTCCTGGATTCTTTTTAGATCCATTTTTAATCACTGGCAGTACATTGATCACTTTCCAGTCCTCTGCTAGGTGATTGTAGGGACGTGTTCCATATTTCTGTTGGAAGGTCAGCAGCTTTACATCTGAACTCCTGAAAAGCTGTTGCATTCCATCTGGGCCCAGTGATTTCAGATAATACGAGCCATGCTGGATCAACCAGTCCAACAGCGGCCAAACAGCTGTCCGTCGGAAACCTACAAGAAGGACGGGGGCATGACCACACCCAGCCTCCTGCCTTCCACAGCCACTGGCCAGAAAGGAAATTGTTGGAAGCAATATGCTATTGAGTTCTTTCAAATTAATTTAACTTTAAAATATGTATCTCTGCTTGAATCATAAACCAAATCACAGTATGTTCCATCTCAAATGTGGTTTATTTAATTTTAATTTTATTTTTTTGAGCAGCTGCAGAGAGTATGGAGAAATGGAGGGGGAGGGAAGGGTGTTAAAATGCAGGCTAGAACAATGAATGCACTGTGCAATCATTCACAGTTATTACTGAAGTAATGACTTCAGTGATTAATGAAAAAAATTGTGTTAATGAGATTATCTGATGTCATGCTATAAATCACTTCATATTTGTTTTATGATGCTAGTCTAATTCAAGTTTACATGATGTAATTCATATGGCTGCATCTTCATAAATACAATTCCAGTCGCAAACAGTACCATGATGTTTGGAATTATCTTGCACACTGTATGTATGAACTACCCAGAGAGCTTCAGCTGTTCGGTGGTATAGAAATTAAATGAATAAATGCATAAATATGTTCATATACCTTCAGGTAGCTATATAATGCACTGACATCATATCTGTTTTAACGTATAGCTGAAAATGACGATCCATACCTGAAACTGATCTGCAAACTTTAGTATATTTAATTAGCAAGTTACAACAAAACTCTTAGAACCATGCAATCCTGTGCACACTTATGTGAGAGTAAATATTATCAAATTCAAAGAGGCATACATTTGGATGGAAAAATAGGATCACACTTAAATTACACAGAATTTTAATAGTTGAGGCAGAGAAGGACACTGTTGGTGGGAGTGGATATTGTGTGCTTCAATGACTGGGGAATTTTTAAAAAAGGATGGCTTTCCTTCAAAAATAAAAAAAACAGGTTTATTTGTTTGTTTATTACTAAGTTGCAAGGGCTGGACCCAGACCTAGCCCTGCTTAAAGAAGACCCACTGAAATAAATGGGACTTAAGCTGGTCGTGTCTAACTTATGCCATAGGTTTCCACAAACCCATTCTAAGCAAGCCTAAGTCTGGATGCAACTTTAAGTTCTTACACTGTCTTTAAATTAGTAGGTTGAATAAAGTTGATCAATACACTAAAGTTATTTTATCACTAGACATCCCTAAATTTAAGCTTATGCGCATATTTAATCCATTTTAAAAATCCAGAATATTCAGGCAACCATTTCATGTCCTATTAAAAATGAAATTATGTAATTATTCTCTACTGCTGAGTTAACCATTTTCCTAAACATTTTGTAGAAGTGGTCACTCCCAGTTTAGTCTGTGGGATAAACCGACCTGGCTCCTGAACCCCTTGTTTGAATGTCTAAAAGACGGTGGACACTTGATGGGTTCCCACTTCAATCATCTTCTGACCTGTAGAAAGTTTTAAGTGACCTGTACATTCATCATGAACAAAGAGGTCCTGGGAAATAGTTACAAGTCCCAAAGAAGTCCATCTACTGACAATGTTGCTTTTTTCTTTATTTAGCCATTTAAAAATAGAAATTTAAAAATATTAATCAAAAATTGAGGAGCAAGATCAAAATCTGTTCTTTCAGAAGTGATCGTAGCTACACGGATATGGTCCCCGGGCAGGATGCACCGGTTGCCATCATGTGGATTCCTCTCTCCGAGGCTGGAAAGGAAGACAGCCTCTCAGACAAAGCAGTCCTCCCTCACCTTCCTGTTACAAGCATGGGAACCTTTGTACCTGTTCTCTTACAGCTTTGGGTACCCTACCTCAGAAAGCGTAAAAAGGGGCACCTGGTGCATTGGCCAGGGACATGTCAGAGGAAAGCTTAGAGATGCAGAATCCAAACTCTCCTGTTCCCAATGGATGGGAGAGTTATGCTTGGCCTGGAACTGGGCCGGTCATTTCACTCATTGGAACCAGTGCAGTTGGGAGATGGAAGGAGGAAAGGGGACCAACCCTCACGCTGAAGAGGACAACAGCGCCGCCTCCCACAGCTTTTGCTCTGCTAGTGAAAACTCGGGGGGATACAGGAATATATGATTTATCCATCTTAGATTCTTCCTCATTAGACTCATTAGGACATCTCAGCTAAGCATTGGAAAGGCAGCTGATTCGCCCATTCTGTTTTACAAGGAATACAGTTAGTGCCAAAGACAGATCCTGTTAACTGCTGTCACATTTTCAAGCGGAGAGCTGTGGTTACTCCTCTGTCCTCATATGCCTTTGTTTGGCTTAAGAAGTTTTATATCAAACACAGTGTAAGACAATGAATTTACAAAGAAATTTCACCACATTAAGAATTGGCATCCATTCCACCCTGTCCTAGAAATATGTTTATTTTTTAAACTATATATAGAAAGAGCTTGAGGTACTTCAGAAACTTCCGATCTATTTTGTGGATTGTGACTGTTCCTCATACAAATAAAGTGATCTTGAATGGCCCATTTCATGAACCATCCACTAGATGGCTTTGCTATCTCAGGGACCCCTACGCAGCTCTGCTCCTTGGCGCAACCAAGATTCTTCGGTGCTGCATTTTGCTAGCCACTGTCTAGGGTAACATGAGCAGAGTTTTGACTCCCTCTTTCTCTACTCAAGGAGCTCAGAAACAAAGATAAGCTAAAGCAACCCACTGGAAGACTATGCTGAGGATGAGCAACGGAAGCCATTTCGAAAAACCACAAAACCAAGAAACAGCACCAACAAATGCATGCAATGGTGGATAGGAAGACAGTATAAAATCAGTATAAGAAGGCACTAAAGAGCGAGGTGATGAAATGGTCTTTGCCCAGGGTGGAGAAAGGAGGCATAACGCCAGTCCAGCCACCCTGGTGGAGCACCCCTGAGTGCCAGAACCAAATCCTCCCATGCTCCGCCCTCTGACAGCAGCAGGGAGACGGGACAGCAGTTAGCAGAATCACTGTGAGAGAATTTCACGCCTGGGCAAGCTGACGCGGGAGCAAACCCGGTTCAGAACTCCTTCTCCTGGGGCCTTTGGCATACGGGAGCCTCCTGAGTACGTCCTGCTTGTGCTGCACACGGAGAATCCAGATGCACCCGAGAGGAGGTCACCCCATGGCTCCCCCCATACTTGTGCTGGCCCGATTTCTCAGAAACGCGAGGGGGACAGGGCTGGCCCAGGACATTTTGTTGCCTGAGGTGGAGCATCAGATAGCTCTGCATCCTTCTCCCAACCCATCAAGGTGTACGGTATCAAAGACATCCATGTGATTTTCACATACAAGATAGAAAGGCCCAAAAGCACATCTTGCCATTGTGGCAGGAAAAATCACTTTACTAATACCAACTTCCCTTCCATGACACCCAAAATCTGTTGCTCGAGGTGGTCCTTCACTACTTAATTAATGGTAGGCATGTCGTGAGCAGAGCTGGCTGGAGCCGGGTGTCAGACTAGATGGCCCAGGAGGCCCCTTCTGATTCACTCAGTTTCTATGTTTTTACTTGCGGGGCCAGTCCATGGGAGCCTCGTCCCGTGCAATTCTGGGCTTCTGGTGCAAAAAGAACATGCTCTACAGTGATGTCCATACAGTGAAAGTCAAACCATCCAAGAGTCTTTCAGATGATGGAATTATCTTGGGGGCAGAATGTCATGAAGTCCTCCACTCCATCCACCTCCCCCGCTCTCTCTGTATATATGCATACATGTATATATATACTTATCCACACACATGCACACTTACACACACAGGGCTGTGGATCCTTGTAGTATCCTGACAGCAAAAAATTGCATAAGGAAGTGATCATTTATACGCTTCCTAACCACACCATGTGATGCCACGCTGTAAGCGTTCCATACAGCCTTGGACTGTGGACCAGCCTGAGCCCAGCATAACTAAGAGGACTTTAAATGCAGGCTGATTTTTTCTTAGTTTCTCTGTAAGCTCTGTCTTAATACAAGGCTATTTTTATCCATCCTCCTGTTCTCAAACAGGTGGCCACATAAAGCCAATTTAGTTCTTGAAAAACAGAATTACAGATCAGGGCAGATGTCGCCTGCAAATCTTCTGGTTTCTTTTCCCTCTTGCATGGATGCATCACTGAGGAAGCAGAACACGGGTTTGGCTCATCAGTTGCTTGTTCCCCATCAGATTTCGCAAGCCGCACTGAACCACACCAAACAGGAAGGAGCCTTCTAAGACACAGAAGCCAAATACCTTGGTACTGTCGTTAAGGACATGTGAATGAATTTGCACATTTGGGGTTCCGAAATTTTGGGAACGAAGATACATTTTAAAAACTTGCTTTCTAGAGGCCATAGCACTGCAACATTAGGAGACCTTTAAGAATAAAAATGAAATACCGCATTACGAGATCTGTATTGGCTGGTCCTAACCATTTAATCTTCCTCAACCTCTGGCACCTTCCTTCCAGTGCAAAGTTAGGGAGAAGTACACATGATAGCAACTAAGGGGAGGGATTTCTTGGTGGTGGCTCCGAGGCCTGGCTGGCACATCTGCTGTCATATTTTCAGAACCAGGTTAAGATGGCCATCATTTCTGAAGCTTTTACAAACTTACTCAGCTTCCCAGGAGTTTTGCAGAGTCATTTTTTGTTTTTGTTTTGTTTTTGACTGCTTTTATCAACTATTTAGACTTGTTCTTTCTTTTTACAATATTTTATTGTATTTTTACCAACTGTTTTTATGGACTGTGTAAACCATCCAGAAAGCTTCAGCTGTGGCATAGAAATGGAAAGCAGGAGGAAGAGGAGGAGAAGGGAGGATCAGGAGGAGGAGCAAGAGGAAGAGGAGGAGTCTGGCATACCTAACAGCAGAGTTGACTCATTCAAAGAACACACAGTGAGGCGGCATTGCATTTCAAAGGCAAGGAATGCAGAGCAGAGGCAGCTTGGTTTAGAAGAACTTAAAAATAAAACTATTTCTGGGAGTCCTTTCTCACAGATTATTGGAGAAGATAAACAAGCGTGGTTTAGCTTTAAATGCCCTCTGACGCTGGGAGGTGAGGCCAAGTATGAGAAGGAGCAACTTGTCATTCTGATTCCAGGCTTTTGTCATGCAGGAGGCATGTCTTGCTTGCTTTTTGGCTGCAGAGGGAGAAAGGAAGGGGAGGCTGCAAGAGCAGGGCATGCTCCAGTGCCTGGAAGTGTGCAGAGCTGCTCCTCTAATCCAGCAGTCCCCTTCCCAAGTCTGCATGCTCCTGATTCCACGAGCCCTAGTTTTTCTTGCAGATGATGGTCCGTGACTTGATGAGCACGTCTCTTGGCCTGTTTCCCGCGGGCAACAGCACAACTGGCAAACCCCTGGCAGTGTGGATGTCTTATTGCATGCTGTTTAACATCAACGTGGCCGCTGCAGGCATTGTTTTTCTTTGGCAAGGTATCCTATGCAACCTGCTTGCCTTCTAGTCTGTACAGATACAGACTCATCACCTCCAGAGTCTTCCAGCAGCAGCTAAAGCTGTAAAACCTCTCTGCACGTTTTTGCAACAGATACATATTCAGCTTCTATTGCTGAGTCGGCAGCCATGGCTGCTTTGTGCCTTGCCTCTATTGCTCCACCCCGAAAGAAAGGTACATTTTCACTGGTAGAGTTGCTGTACGAAATGCCTTCCACCCAGTTAGCATCTCTTGGCCCACGAGTTTAGGGAGCTCAGCAGACAGCAGTCTTGGTGTTCAGTCTGCTGCTCTTGACTACAGCCCCATCTCTTTGGCTGGATGAGCTAGTCACTCTGCATCGTGGGCCTACTGCAGTGGATCGCTCAGTCTAGCGCTTGTGACCATGTGCCAAAGCTTACTAGCAGCCTCTCTATAACTCCCATTTCCTGGTAAAAGCTAACTTCCTTTTCTTTGGCATCGGGTAGCATCTTTTAGTCCTAGGCTGTCTAGCAGCTCTAGGGTCTTTGGGTTTTGATGCCTGCAATCTTTTTCCTTATTTTATTTTATTCCTTATATGCTGCCTAATTATTATAAAATCTCAAGAAGTTTTATATAAAAGGACAAAAAATATAACCATTTATCAAAACCAGTAATACAGCAATACAATACTTTCAAAATTCTAAGTGCCACTACTTGCTGGGGCTGATTAAAACACCATTATTAATTTAAAACCTGGGAGAATGAAAAGGTTTTGGTGTAGTGCCAGAACAAATAAAGCATCAGCACCAGGCGCACCTTTCTGGGGAGCGAATCCCACAATCGGGGAGCTCTCTCAGAAAACAGCCCTCCCCACCTCCTTCAAGGACCTCCACAGATTATCCAGATGGAGAGAGATGTTCCCTAAAATAACCAGGCCTTATCAGCTGGTATGCCCAATTTCTGCAGTCTGCTGGATTACCAAGGCGTACAATCAGATCGTCAACAGCATGCCTGTTTGAAGCCATAGATCCACTTCTGAGGTGTGCACATCAGAGTCTTTTGTTGTT
The DNA here is from genome assembly GCF_004798865.1 of Varanus komodoensis. Taxonomy (NCBI): domain Eukaryota; kingdom Metazoa; phylum Chordata; class Lepidosauria; order Squamata; family Varanidae; genus Varanus; species Varanus komodoensis. Next base: position 7,984,670 of record NW_025335780.1, read on the forward strand.
TATAAATCTTAGGAATTGTTCCATGTGAAACTTCTTTTTTCCACGCAAAAAGGCAGTCTTTACACCAAAGTGTTGTATGTGCATGTTTCGCGGAGCTCCTTGGCTCATGAGCACTTTTATTGTAGCATGTCTCACAACCAGTGCAAAGCTTCATCACTATCTTCACTATAGTTTTGGGAGCAACCTTGGGTCTTGTTGCATCATCCCTTCTGCCCTCTACTCTTCATGTCTCCCGTAGCTGTTATGTCACCTGGTAGTTTTGTAAAAGTCCACGTCTTGTTTTCGTCTGGTGCTTCTTATTCTTCTTATGATACCCTTTTCCATTTGCTTGCTTCCGATACAGATTTCTCTACTTCTTTCCATGGTGTTGGTTCTCATTGCAATGGCAACCTTGCAAAGTAGGTGGCTCATTTGGCTGGAACTGCTTTGTTGGACTATGGTGAGTATCTGAGATTTGGTTTGGCGGCATCTTCTGCTTTCACAACAGGTGTCTCCTGCTTTCTGTTGGTTCTCTGGAAGCACACGACTGTTTTAGAGGCTAGATGCAGTTTGGTTTAGGGTTAGGATTTAAAAAGTTCCAGATCAACTTACTTTCATTCTTTCATTCTTTCAAGCACACTGATTGACTTCAATCCTGATTGACTTCAGTCTACTTCTATGCTGCCCCATAACCCGAATGCTCTCTGGGCAGCTTACAAATGCTGAAAACTGCACACAGTGCAATTGATAAAACAGATAAAATAGATAAAAATGGAAAAATAATAGATTGCAACCATCTCACCATAAAATTATAAAACCACACTCAACATGATAAATACAACCAATAAATTAGCAACCAAAAATTAAATAAAGATTCCATCATATAAATTATAAATTGAATTAACCAAAAGCTTGTTTGAACAAAAAAAAATGTACCTGTCTTCTAAAGGAAAGATGAGTTGGTGCCAGCAGAATGCCCCTAGGGACTGAATTCCAAAGTCTGGGCACTCCCCTCCTCGGAGGAGGAGTTCGGAGGAGGATCTAAGTGGACGGGTGGGTAGGAATATAAGGAGAGAGGCGCTCCCAGGTGCTCTGGTTCACTTACTAGTGTGCACTAAATACAAGCTGGGTGTGTGAATGCAAAAGGAAAACACAACATTCAGTAACTTACTGTGGAGGAGGAACAAGTTGCTTGCTTCTCAGTTGCAGAGGAAGAAAGGAAGAGGAAGAGAAAGAGAAAGGTGGGGAAAGGGACTGATCCAAATTACAGGAGGCCAAGAGGACATTCCCTTCACCCAGATGCCTGGAATTATATGGAATTGGTCTTTGACCCAACAATGCATAGCTAGAAAGAATTCATTTCTTGGCCAGGCTAGAGGTCCTTCCGGTGCAGATAACCAAAGGGAAGTGATTTGCATAGTATTTGCTTATGCTGATTTATAGGCAGAGATGCAGGTTTAGAAATTATTATAATACAGTGGTACCTTGGCACACAAACGTCATCTGTTCCAGGACTCTGGTTGTGACCCAAATTGGTCGTGACCCAAGCCCAATCTCCCCATAAGGTTCAATGTAAATAAGGTTAATCCATTCTGTAACCATTTTTTAAATCACAAAAGTGTGAAGCAAAGTGACAAAGAACAAAAAAGATCACAGCCATCTTCCCACCCCCACCCCCAGCACGACTGAGATTGTGCCTGTCATCCCTGCAAGCGCCTGTCATCCCTGCAGGTGCCCGTCATCCCGGCGTGCTGGGGGGTGGGGGGGGAGACGGGCGTGATCGTGGGCGCACTGGGGGAGGAAGAGACGGGCGCAGCACAGCTCAGCCGCAGGGGAGACGGCCGAGATTGCGCCCGTCTTTCCTGCAAGAGCGTACCTGTGATCACGCACGCCTTCCCTGCACGAAAGCAACTGTGAATGCGGCCATCTCCCCAACCCACCCCGAGTGGGGAGATCGCCTTGACTGCAGTTCCTTTCGTGCAGGGAAGACGTGCATGATCATGGGCGCGATGCTGCAGGAAAGATGGGAGCAGCACAGCATAGCCTCTGGGGAGATGGCCGAGATTGCGCCCATCTTCCCTGCAGGAGCGCACCCGTGATCATGCATGCCTTCCCTGCACGAAAGCAGCTGCGATCGTGGCCATCTCCCCACTTGGGGCAAGGGGTGGGGGGAGACGGCTGCGATCTTGGTCACCACTCATTGCAGAGTTCGCGACCCAAGTCAAAATTTTAATGAAATTTTTGTTCATGACCCGATTTGTTCATGAACCAAGGCGTTTGTGAGCCGAGGTACACTAACCTAGGTGAGGGGAGGTTATTGTTTTGAGGGAGAGTCCGCCTCCATAGGGACATTGGGGAGATCTCTTTCAGGGGTTTCCTCTTTTCTTTGTGTCTTAGCTGCAGGGTCAGTTTTGGTGAAAAATCTGTCTTGTGGCCATCTCCCCACTCAGGGGGTTGGGGAGATGGCTGCGATCATGCTGGTTGGAGGGGAGATGGCCGAGATGGCGCCCATCTTTCCTGCAGGAGCATGCCTGTGATCACGCATGTCTTCCCTACACAAACGCAACTGCGATCGTGGCCATCTTCCCACTCGGGGGGCGGGGGGGATGGCCACGATCTTGGTTGCCACCCAATGCAGAGTTTGTGACCCAAGTCAAAATTTTCATGAAAATTTTGTTCATGACCAGATTTGGTCATGAACCAAGACGTTCGTGAGCTGAGGTACCACTGTACTTTAAATAAAATGACACTCAGTCTTGCTATCTTGTAGAAGACTGTGACCAAGTGATCTGGTACTTACATGTTCATCTGCTGTTCAGGTGATAAAAGTTAATGAGCAATATTTCTTCATCAATAAACTAGAAAATAAACATGTAATTTATAAAAAAGGACACGTGACCACCGTATGTGGTGCTAAAACTCTCCTACTCTGTGGTGACCACAAGCTATTGGGAATCAAGCCAGCTCTTATCAGACTTTGAATGGCCAATATCAACTTGTGCATGTTTATTTACAGCAGAATCCTACAAATATTAAGCACTTTTAGATCCCAATGGCCTTACTGTCCACAGTATTTTTATTTGTTGAACATGTAAAAAGAAACCGAAAGCAGGAATCGAATAGGTGGCAGAATGGAAGGCTGAAACAAGATGAATAAGCAAGCAAACTAAAAAGGGTTTCATAACAATAATCCAAGCTATAGATAATTTAAGTGCATGCCAAAGGGGAGCTGAAATTAATAAAGAATGGGATTTAGTGATGTTTAATAACTGAGAATGGTTGCTACAGATGAAATGCAAAGAGCAATCTATTTAAAAATGAACATAATCTCCAGCATGGAAAGAGGAGGAAATCACACTATTGCCAATAGATAAAGAGACAAAGGAAGAATAAAATGTTAGAAAGTTCTATCTCTCTGAAGGATTTAATGAGGGATGACTAGACAGTCCCTTGGAACAGGAAGGAGACCATTTTAAAGATTAGGAAGACAAGAGAAAGTAGGAGAGAACTGAGATTAATCAGAAGAGCTATTCTTATTATTACATTAATTTCCCAGTCTTTTCCTCCGGCACAAACTTTATCCTCACAGCAACCTTGTGAGGTAGGTTAGGCCATGAGTATCTGACTGACACAAAGTCACCCAGTGCATTTCATGGCAAGTGGCTATGAGAACTGATGTGAGAGGAAGAGGCCCCGAAGGGCAAAGAAAAAGGGAGAAAAGCCAAGGCATAATGCAGAACCCTGAGAAACTACGGTATGTGCGAAATGAAGGTCCTGAACAGTATCACAAAAGGCTGATGAGATATAAATTACGAGGCACAAAAGGAAGAGGCAGGCCAAGGACAGCTTTCCGTCAGCCTGACAAAGTGTGCAGAGGGTAACCAAACAATGAAAATGTATAATATTTCAAAAGGTATATTCAGCGAGAGGAAATTATTTTTCACATTGAATGACGGATTGCATTACCAGTACATAAGGTGGTTGTCTGGAGGTCTGCCTGTTCTGAAAAAGATCCAGGATTTCGAGCTTTGTATTAATAGTAATCATGATTTTTTTTTCAAAAAGAAGAGCAAGTACACAGACATTTGGAGCAGTTCTCACAAAATAAATTGCCAGGAAACTAACTTACCTCTTGGTATAATTAATGCCATTATTTTTGCCAATTCAGCTACAATCAGTCAGAGACATTTTTATACAAGAACATTATTCTTTTTATTTCTTTTTAACGAAATATAGGGAGTTAATACACCTAGCCTTCAAAAAGTCAGAGATATTCATAGTGCTGTTCATTCTTACATAACCAGAGCCTAGTAATACATTTTCAGAAGTAGTTCTCCCCATTGCAGATATATTTTTATGGCCTGCTTATATCATGGATTGCTGCAGAGAAGTTAGATTTCTACTTAGGTTCCTGATGAGTAAAAAGTAAGAGATCTGGCTGGTGTCTAGGATAGTCTGGTGATTCCTAAGTCCATGGGGGTCTTGATCCATGGCAGCTTTTATTTTGTGCTTTATAGGTTCTATTCACCGTGCTGCTGAACTCCGTTCCCAGAATAGGTTCATCGCTGTGGAGTACCATGGATCGCTCCCACAAAGCTCAAAAGAAAAGCTGCAATGGATACAGAGCCCGGCTCTCACTGGGTTTTCTCTGGGCTGCCAGAACTTCCATGTGGAGCACAGCAAGGAACCTGATCCTGGTGCGTTTGTGCCACTTCGCTGCTGCTTCTGGCATTCGGTACCAATGCACGGCCACCTGTGCACGTTGCCAACCAACGGATGAACACTCAACATCACACTGAAAGCATGCTCAGTCCTTCACATGGGAATAGCGCTCACCCTGGCGTTCACACCTGACTTAGTCTACTATACCTGCAGATTGGTGGGGTTGAAGTTCTACAAGCCTGAACAGTACAGAGTTGCCTTCTCTTTATGCACGTTAACGGCCATGGATTCTCACACAGCATCTGGGGACTTAGAGTCTGGTGAACCATAGAACAGTAGAGTTGGAAGGGGGCATGAAGACCATCAAGTCCAACCCCCTGCTGTTGCAGGACACCATGTACACCATCCCACTCAGATGGCTGTCCAGTGAAGGCGCCAAGCATGAGATTCTCCGGCCCTTCTTTGGTCTTCCAGAAGGTTCACGCTTTTCTGGGAACAAGGAATATCAGTTACATTAAGTCATGGGTCCTCAAACTACGGGCTGCGGGATGGATCCGGCCCACCGTGCCCATTCATCCAGTCGCGCCGCTGCTCACCGCCTACCGTGCGGGCAGGAGGCGGTGGCTTGCTCCCTCAGAGATGGTTTTGGGCCCGTGGGGAGATCTCCCAGTGAGTTCACAACCATCTCCGAGCAAGCAAGCTGCCGCCACTGCCTGCGTCCCCCGCGCACACGTACTCGCCGCTGCCTTGCAGCACAGGCTGGAGGCGGTGGCTTGCTCACCCGGAGATGGTTGTGAACTCGCTGCGAGATCTCCGAGCGAGCTGCTGCTGCGCGCACCAGATGCCACCTCACACGCACTCGACGGCACCTCACCGGCACACGCGCCCAGCCTCCCCCTCACCGGCCCGCGCATGTAGCCACCGCCTTTCAACTGCCCCCTAATGAGAAAGTTTGAGGACTCCTGCATTAAGTTATGTAGATCGGCCCTTGACGTCTTCCTCTCAGCTCAGCTCCCCATAGTAGTTCTGGCCATTTATTCCTCTCTAGGGAAAGATCCCCAACATAGGTATAAGGAGCTTCTGTGGCCCTGCTGTCCCATCTCCATGTCAGTGCTGAAATCTGGGGCCATGTTTCCATGTGACATCCTTCATAGGGGCCAGTGTGTTGCGATGCTTAAAGTGCCAACCAGGGACCCGGCAGATTTGGGTTCTAGTCCCCACTCAGTCATATAGATTACTAGGTGACGTTGGGCTGGTGACGATACAGCGACAGTTGTTGAGAGGATAAATTGGAGCTACGTAAGCTGCCTTGAGAGGAAAAAGGGGGGATAGAAATGCAATGTGGTGGTGATGGTGGTGGGAATGAGGATGAGGATGATTGTATTTTCCTGTGGAGGAAAGATATTTTTTGCCAATTCATCCTTATATGGCAGTGGTACACATTCCATGGGCTGTGTGAGGCCATTGATCAATAGATAAATAATGATTTCTGAATATTATCAAGGAATACACCTCCACACATGATATGTGTGGAGGGTTGCCATTTTTCAAAAGAGTATAATGCTAATAGATTATCCTGTCTGGGCATCTTTTCAGAGAAAATAAAAATCTTTGTTCTTTGGGTGTGTGTGAGTGTGCGCGTGCGCGTGTGCATCTGTTTGTGTGTGTGTGTGTGTGTGTGAGAGAGAGAGAGAGAGAGAGAGAGTCCATTTAAATGTTTGAAATTTTAGAACTGTTAATTGCCTAAAATTATTAGTTAGCAAAGATAAATGTTTGAGATGTCTAAACTTGGTCAGCTAAGAGCCACTTAAATTCAGATGCAGTGAAAAGACATTTCCCCCAGTGGGTATGTGTCCTTGATTTGAAAAACAAGGATATCAAAGGTTTGCCTCAGAACGGTAGATGTTAACATTTTGCAAATTAATTTAAAGGAGGCTATTCTGATCAGCTGCCCCTGTGCCAAACACACACGCAGTTTATGGGCTAAATGGGGCATTATCAAAACGTGCAGGAGTTGCCCAAAAAGCAACATAATGCAATGCTCAGGTGTGAATATTCCATAAAGAAAGTCTCAGGTGCACACGACATGAAGCCACATGTTTCAGGTTGCATGTCATTTGGCCCACAGAAAAAAAGAAAGCCATGGCAGCAGAATCCCACCCAAACAAACATTAACAGAGCCACGTATCAAAGCAACAACATGCTGCTCAATCAGAAATGTATTTATTCATTTATTTATTTAAACCATTTGAATGCCACCCAATTGTGCCACAGCACCTCTGGGTGGCTCACAACCACAAGATAAAAAGGTAATAAAAATGTAATAAACACCATAGCACATTAAAAACCACAATGAAATCCAACAAAACATACAAAATAAATGCCTATGGCAATTAGAGATTAAAGTGTTTTTTTAAAAAGGTCTTTGCCTGGCACTGAAAAGAAAGTAAATTTGAAAGAGTCTCCCAGATATTGCCTTTTGCCAGCACTCTAAGAAATCCCAGGGAAGGGTGAGCTGTTGTAAGAGGAAGAACCCTGACTTTAGAAGTGGAAGAAAGCTTTATGGGAGGCGCTGATACATATATCCCCTAGACCAGTGGTGACGAACCTTTTAGAGAGCGAGTGCCCAAACTGCAACCCAAAACCCTCATTTATCACAAAGTGCCAACGCTGCAATAATACCTGAATGCTGATGTTTTAGTTTAGAAGAAACAACTCACAGCCAGTCCAAACAAATATATATATCCTTGGCAGCGCACTGACCGGCCACGCAAACGCTTGGACGAGTCGCGGCTAATGAGTTGTGGCTCATGATGTCATCGCCTGGTGCCGCTACTGCTTTCCGAGCATGCGCACAGCCCCTGTGTGCACTGTGATCCGATGCTCGGCTGCTGGGGCAGTGCTGGGGCGACTTGGCTCGCGTGCCGACAGAGAGGGCTCTGAGTGCCCGCTGCGGCACGTGTGTCATGGGCTCGCCACCACTGCCCTAGACTGTGCTTAGGGGCAGTCTTTTCCCCACTGCTCATGAGAACCTGATGCAAAAAGGAAAGTGGCTATCAGAAAGTCCTTCACTGAGAGTGTCTATGAAGTCTGGCCACCTCTTGAGGTGCTTGCAAACAGCAGGGAAGGGCAGGATGCGTGGAAATATTTGCTGATGGATTGCCTGATTTGAATGTTTTATGCAAAATGATTCCAAAGAAATGCTTTGCGAGGTCACAGGGAAGGTTCCATCTAAACAGTTGGGGTTTGTAAAGCGGGATTGCAACCTTGTGGGACACCAATAACTCCAACATCATTGGTGATGACATTAAGGGAAGCGAGCAAATTGGCTGTGATGAGAAGAGGTGAGATGTTCCTGTCTGTGCTCCTTTTGTACACACAACAGACTGCGGGAATTCTGTGTCAAGCATCGGTCTCATTGATGCCCATCCCCTTATGTGCATAATTTTCTTTTTCGCGCTTATTGTAGGAGGGGTAGAATGACGCTCAGAGCTGCAAGAGTTGAAAGCCTGGCTGAGGATGGACAATCCCCAGAGGGAAAAAGCACCTTGCTCCCTTTCGCCCGCTCCCTGCGTGGCAGTGACCTGCCACGTGATTCCCCCAACTATCCCTGTGGTGCCTGGCTTCCCATGTCATCTGAACCTAGCAAATTGTGCAAGGAGGTGGTGCCAAAAAGACCCAGAACCCTAAAACAAGCCGTTGTTTCTAGGACGGTTCCGAGGCCAAGCCCATGGTGCACTGAGCTGGGCTCAGATGACAGGAAAAGCCACACACTGTGAGGAAAATTGGGAACGCGGGGAATGTTGGTGGATGCATGAATCTAGGCACTGCTTTTTCACTGAGAGACACGGTATGGCGGTTTGGCCCTCATGTTGGCTGGAACAATGGAGTGCCGTGAAACATTTATGAGGGCTCTCCTCTTCTTCCTCTTCCATGAGGCCTTCCAAAATTAAATGGATGCTTTGACCCCACCTGTCAACAAAGGAGTTAATGCCTCTCAAAAAGTGTCAATGAGCAAAGCAAGCTTGTTAAAATATAAAATGTAACAACTAGGAAAAGTATTTTTCATGTCTGCAGTTCTTTTTTCAAACAGAATATCTTGGACCACCCCACTCCCCACAAAGACGCTTTATTCAGCAACAAGCCAGATGGTTTAAAATTAAACGGATGGTATCTTTTGGAGTGAAAAGGTGGCAATATCAACATCAAAGTGCAATCAGTCTTTTCCATGACTAATCAAAGTAAACTTACATTGAATTCAATGGGATTTAGTCCCAGGTAAATGAACTGAAGAAACTGGGTGTTCTTATTAGAGAAACACTTTCATTTCTTCTTCTATTTTTGTGTCCATTTCACAAATCATTGAGCAATCACTCTTGCTCTCCAACCCTGAATATTATTGCTTTCCAGCCCCCTGTGCTGTTACTTTTTCCATTTCCAAAGAGAGATGGCTCTTCTTTATACTCTTGTGACAGCTCTCCTCCAATATCCTCTATTTGTATCGTACTTGTGATTAAAGAAGACCAGAGCACTCATAATAAAACAAACTTGTTCAGCCTATGAAGTGGCCAGATGGTGAAAAATAAAATGAGGCTGCCAACTTTTGAAAGTGTCAAACTGGATCTGTTTTAAAAACCATTAACTCTTTAATGGCTCTCTGTGCCCTCAAATGTGCTAGATATTACTACAATGTATTGTGCAGCCAACTTTTATCAGTTCGTATTTGATGTGGGGGCCTCCTCTTTTTACCTGCCTCCATCGGCACCGGTTGCAACACAGACCTGGCATCGAAAGGTAGGTACCTGCCAAGGGCTGACCGCCCAGTAGGGGCCACTTAGAGCTGAGGTTGCTTTCCATCCTTGCAACTCCTCACTGTGGCCTGGAGAACAGGGGCGTGGAGAAGATACAGGAGACACGTCTCCTGCTTGCTCCCTGGTCGGTTCTCTGCTTGTCCACTGGAAAAGCAGCAACCGTGATGCGAAAGATGAGAAGGAGCAAGAGCAGCTGGGGACAACGGTGGTGCAATGGGAGCTCCCACCGCCCCTGACGGAAGGGGCCATGTGGCGTGTCTGGTCCAAGGGCCTTCTAGCGCCTGGCGTGGCCATCGCTGCGATGCATTTTATCCACAGATCAGCAGAAATCACTGATACCCCTTAAGGGCAAGGGAAGAATTACAGGATTGCCCACCTTGTGTTTCTGTGCCTCGTTCCTCCGAAGTCTGATGGGCTCGACCTGCTTTTTTCTCCCTTAATTAAAAGCAGAGCTGGCTTAACGCCTCTAAATGTTGGTTTTGATGCTCTGTAAGAGCACATTGTTCCTCCCCTGAGTGCAGCCAGTGATGGGAAACAAGCAACTCCCAAGTTGAAAATCCTTCACAGGAGAAGAGGAAAGGACCACGGCTGTGCGTTGCTACACCTTGCACAAGTGTCGCTGCAGCTTGCACACTTGCAGCAGTTCCGAAAATCAGCCCTGCCCAACCGCACTGGCCTGAAGACCCTTGCCTTGCCTTCCCCACCCCACTGCCCCCCATCCTGCCCTGCCCCACCCCCTCCCACAACCTCGGCAGAGTCTGTGCCTGCCTCCCAGGATATCCGGTCAGACGGTAAGCCCTGCAGCAACTTGGTTGTAAAAAAATGTAGAAATCTCAACTAGAGTTGAGTTGAGTCACTTGCTCCTGAGTCAAGTCCAAGTCACTGATCAGACTTAAATCTAACTTAGGAGCAAGTCGTTCGACTTGAGTCTCCAGTCCTGTGTCACACCCTCGAGCGGGCTCTCCCGTCACACACAAATCTTTGGCAGACTTCTCCTGGACTTCCATGTTGCCTCCTGAGGCTCAAACCAGACATGCCTTTTAATGTCTGGGTTGGGGTGCAGCTCTTTCCTTTTCACTCTACTGTTAGTGTGGGAGATGCTCAGTCCAGATCTTAAAAAGCCTCCTTGCCCCCTCCCCCAACTTTAGGATTCCAATCCAGATCAGGACCTCTGCACAAACTTGACAGCAAAAATAAAAAAGGAGGGGAAAGGAAGACGCCCATTAAAGCCAGTGCCTGCTTTGGCTACAAGAGACATAACCAGGAAGGGATGTCAGAGGCATCAACCACGGAAATGTAGGCCAGCATCATGCCCTTGTCGCTGGTGAAGCAGATTAAAGCTTGGTTTCATTTAGTCAGGAAGTTCTTCAATACAGTTAAGCTTTACCTGTTTTGTTACTCTGAGCTAGCTAGTCTGGTGTAATGGGGAGAGTGCTGGGCTGGAGACCACAGAGATCTGGGTTCTAGTCCCCACTCAGCCATGGAGCTCACGGTGAGTTTGGGTTAGTTGCTGCCTCTCAGCAGCACTGAGAATAAAATGGAGAAGAGAAGAAGTTGCAAGCCCTCTTAAGTTCCTTGTAAATGGAAAACAGTGTGGTATCACTGTATCATAAGAATAATCAGGGTATCATATGATTTCCTTTCTTCTGCCGTTTCTGTACATGCATTTTAACTTAACTGACTCTTGTTTGAAGGTTAGGTTGCTGTTATTTTAACTTCCTGATGTTCAGAGGACATCCTGGCTTCCTTTTAGCTGTTACTTATGATTAGCAAAACTCTGAAAGATGTAGCCAGAGATCTTTTATCACAGAGAAGTTATGACCATTTTTATCAAATGTCTGATAAAAGCAGTGTCTCATCTGTAACTCACTGCAGACTTGCTATTCGCACAAAAGTTTTCTGTCTGTACATACTTGCAACGTCATTTCTAACAGCACTGGCTAGTGGGGACAAGGATCCCCTGAAGCGGTGAAACCAGTTAGCCAGGGCAAATTTGCATTTTTTTCATGAAGTGCAAATCAAAGCATTATTTAGCCACCTATGAAACAAGCTCCTGAAGTGTCACGAAAAATCATTTAAAACATAGTCACTGTATCAAAAATCTGGAAAGACAAACCCTACATAAAAACCCAGATGTACAAATCCCAGCATAGAATAATGCAATACAAATTTTGGAAGTTCAAAATAGACAACACAGACAATGCTAAGGGACTGAAATGTCTCAGTTCCTAAATTTATCCCTAGATCTACTGAAAAGCTCCTCATTAAGTTTCTATGGGTCTTATTCTTTAAAACTCAACACATCACTTTTATTTGGATAGGAGTTGGTCTTCGAAACTCCTGCAGTCTTTTGCATTCAGCAAGACGCACTTCTGTTAACATGAAGCCGAGAAGAGGAGGAGGAGGAGGAGTTGGTTTCATTCTGAGTTTTTGCACATGAAATAAGGAGGCTAAATGGCATTCCAAACCTAAACTGGAGCACGGCTGACTGAGGCATGCTGGGATTGCTGGCCTTTTTGTCTAACTAAACACTCATAGGATTGATGGCACCCTTAATTTCTTTTTATGCAATACAGACAGATGGAGGCAGGCAAACGACTTCCCTCTGGATCCGTGGCCTGCAGTATATTGCTTCAGAGTAAAGTCAGCCCTCTGTTTATAGCTTACTTAACAGCTGATGATCAATAAAAAATTGCCTGTGACACATCAAAGGACATCACAACGCACAAAGTACAGAAGGAGAGGAGGCTTCATTTTCTCTGAACTGTGGGAGAGATAAGGAACAGCCAAACAGCTTCCCTGACTTGACCATCCTAGAATTACCCAAAATAAAGATGCTTCGTTTTGAATCAATTCAGTAATTAGTTTAGATGGTTCTGATCAATTTTGTTGTCTCCAGAATATCATGAGTTTTAAAGCATTTGGAAAGAGTCCTGGTGGAACAATCAACCAAAATTGAGATTTAATAAAGTAATAAAGAATGAAAGGTCAATTATCTATTAGAATTCACCCATTTTAAAAAATGGCCTTTGTTATATAGGAGAACAAGACACCTCAGAAAAACAAAAACAAGACATTATTATATTGTTGGAGGCTTTTTTTCCAATGATAAACCACTTCCAAGCGAATACGCCTACAATAATTTTTGGACAGGGGCCTCCTCTACGTATGTTTTTTATGGCATGGTCATAATCCCTCGCTCACGGAAGTTTGTGGGGCTTTTTCACTGTATCATTACTCTCCAGGGCCTCTCCTGAACTTTCTAGCCCTTTTTGTGGGGATTTCTTTAGAATGAGGAAAAAGCATCATTAAATTTTAAATCTCAACAAGCCCAAACCAAATCCTCATAAAAAAATATTATAATTCATTATATTGCAGTTATTCCACAGCGCCACCTTTTGGCTGGTTAATAAAATCTGTGCAAATACCCTGTAAAGCCTATAATTTTCCTCCACAATGAAAATGGAAGAAACAGGTTACAACCCTCATGTAGAGAAATGCAGGCAGTTACTTTAAAATCCACATTCTTTTTATATATTCAAAAGCTGTCGTTTGTTAGATTTCCATTCCTTGACAAAACTATTAAGAGGCATGTAATGAAAAAGTCCAGGTAACAGCCAAATGTGGTTTTATCTCCACACAGATTAGCAATAAAACAAAAGCCAGACTTGGTACAATTTTCACTGAACTAAATGAAGCCCTTCTGTGCAATTGATAACTTCAGTGCGGTTTCATTAATTTTGTCCAGAGATCTGTGTGGAATTAAAAAAAAATGTCAAAGCCTGGCCATAAACTGAAACACTAATTTCTGACCAATGCCTGCACAAATGTTCAGTGGAAGAGATAGAATAGATAAGACAGATAACATGTCTGTCAGCTTTCCATTTCTGAGAAGTTCTTAGGGCCTGCATCCCAACGATGCACAAGCTGCAGGTCAAATAGGTTGGACTAATTTCTTGTTTTAATCACCAGCATATTTTAGCATAAAGCTTTTGCTACTAAGTCTTAGGAAATGCATTTAAACCTTATAAAAGGGGCAGATGCTGCAGCCAAGTTGGGAAATGGCGAGTGGGGAGGTAGGTGGAGTCAGGGAGTGGGCACGGCCATCTGATAATGCCAGGGAGCTGTGCTGGAACTTGGAGCTTCTTTACCCCCAACACAACCAGTATGCAGATAAGCACAAATTCTGTGTGCGGTTCTGGCAAACCGGGCCTTCTGTTACCTACACGCTTCTTGTTCATTGAGGTCTTTGCCGCAGGGTGAAATTTACACTCAGAATTTGAACCTGATCTTTCTCAAGCTTGCATTTGAACGAGGAAGGCAGAAACCCGTGTGATGATCTCACCAGTTAATCACACAACTGTTCCCAGCTCCACAGTTCTACGTACACTGCCAAGCATGGTCCATAAAACTTCTGCAGCAAGGAGAAGCTTCCCGCGTGACTTTTGGGGTGGTTCCGCTCCTATCTCAACGGTCGATTCCAGAAGGTAGTGCTGGGGGACCATGTCTCTACGTCATGGCAGCTACGCCATGGAGTACCACAGGGCTCCATTCTATCCCCTCTGCTATTTAACATCTATATGAAACCGCTGGGAGAGGTCATCAGGAGGTGTGGGCTGCGGAATCATCAATACGCTGATGATACCCAGCTTTACCTCTCGTTCTCCACTAATCCTGGTGAGGCAGTAGCTGTGCTGAACCGGTGCTTGGCCGAGGTAAGGGAATGGATGAGGGCCAATAAACTGAAACTCAACCCAGACAAGACGGAGGTCCTGTTGGTTGGCGGATCGGGTTTCGGAGAGGGTGGATTTGACCTGGTCCTGAATGGTGCAACACTCCCTCTTAGGGATAAGGTCCGCAGCTTAGGAGTACTCCTCGACCCGGAGCTTTCTTTGGAAGCTCAGGTGACAGCGGTAGCAAGGAACGCCTTCCTTCAGCTTCGGCTGATTAATCAGCTGCGCCCCTACCTGGAGTACGACTGCCTGGCGACAGTGACACACGTGCTGGTGACTTCCCGCCTAGACTTCTGTAACGCGCTTTACGTGGGGCTTCCCCTGAAGGCAGTCCGAACACTTCAATTGGTGCAAAATAGAGCTGCCAGGTTGCTGACGGGGACGGGGCGTTATGCTCACATGACTCCAGTCCTCCGTCAGCTTCACTGGCTTCCCATTGAAGCCCGGGCCCAATTCAAGGTGTTGATTATGACCTATAAAGCCCTAAACGGCTTGGGTCCTGGCTACCTGAACGAGCGCTTACGTCCGTATATGCCCGACCACCCTTTGAGATCTGCGGGAGAGTCCCTTCTCCGGGAACCCTCCATGAAAGAAATTAGGAGAGTAAGTACCCGGAGGAGGGCTTTCTCTGCAGTGGCACCCAACCTATGGAATTCACTCCCCAAAGAGGTCCGCCTGGCACCGTCATTACTGGTTTTTCGGCGCCAGGTAAAGACCTTTTTATTTAAACATCATTTCAATTGTTAAAACATATGATCTGGCCAGGGCAACTTCTTCTTCCTTCTCTTTCTCCTCCTATATTTTTATTTTATACTGATAATTTTAATTTTATATTTGTAAATCAATGTATTTTTTGTATTTTTGTATTTAATGGTAATTTATTATGTACTATTGTATTTCAATGTATTTTATCATGTGGTAAGCCGCCCTGAGGTTTCAGCAAGGGGCGGCATAGAAATGTAATAATAATAATAATAATAATGATGATGATGATGATGATGATGATGATGATGATGATAAAAAAGAGTCACTGTCTCTTGGAAGCACGCAAAACCAGAAGATACTCTGGAATTGTGACACAGATGTTCAGAAATGCCCAGACTCAGCAAACCCGTGGAGCCTGGGCTTCCAGGGTCAAAGCTCCAGGACCTCTTGATTAGCACAGATGCTGGTGACGCCAGCCTTCCCTATTCCCTCTGAGCTTAAGCAGTCATCCTCACAACAGCTGGGAGGAAATTAATTTTCCGAGCAGCTATGCAGTATATTGTTCTGTGTTGTGCTGCAAAGTATTTTGGATGGGGGCAGCGGTCATCTTGAATGACAGCTGAGACCCATTTGCTTTGCAAAAGACCCACGATATTGTGAGCTGAGTTCTCTCTCCCAGCAGTAGGTCTCACCAGCACTTCTTTGTCAAACGACTTTATTTCACACGTAAGTCTCTGAGCCTATGGAAAGCAAAATGTTGATCCTCTCAGGTCTTCTTCACCCAAAGCTTTGCTTACGAAGCCCATCCCTGGGAGGATGAGCTTTCATTCCTCCCTCTGAGATCCCAACTGGGCCATCCTATGACTGTGATGAGAGACCTTTTGGTCCACCTCCTCAGGAAGATGGAGTTCCCCATCTGATAGCCTCCCATCTCTAAATCTTCCCCCTCATGATGTTGTTGTTCTTCTTCATTCGCACAGGTGGGTTGACCGGGCCCCTTGGCTGCCCTTTGAACAAACTCTTCCATGGCAGGCACAGGTGGGTACCCAGAGCCTTGGGCTGCAGCTGGAACTGGGTCCATTTCAACAATCATCTCATTATCAGAGTCTGAGCTGTCAGTCCAGCCAAAACAATCAGCCCCTCCTGTGAGCCCCTGACGTCTGCCAGAATGTGCATGCAGAACCTCTTCATGATAGAGGTGAAGAGTTCTAGAGCTGGTTTCTTGATGCAGATCAGTACAGCTGCCTGCATTTTAGGACTCTCCTTCAAGGCATGGCTAGGGGCGCAGTTTTGCTGAGCTCCTGTAGATCAAAATATATTACAATTCCACTGTTAACACTGCACCATTGTACACTTGCCACTGAACAACACCAGTGGTTCATCAACTATTATATGGCATGGCTTGCTATGAGAAAGAAAGGGGATTTGCTAGGCCACATGGAAGTTCTAAACTGGCAAAACACTCTCAAACCTCCAGGGTAAGTTCTGGCTTGACTTGTACCCAAACAGTCATTTTGGTTGTTCCAGGTCAGTGGAACTGACTCCAAAGGGCATGAGGGACGAAACATACATTTTCTGCAAAATTTAGGGGGCCAGGCTGAAACCCTAGAGGTCAATTCACACCTCACCATAGCTAAGCGGACCACACAGAGCAACTATTTTTTATGAAAATATCCTCAGACTGTTGGGATGTAAAACTGAACAGATTGTTGTTGTGTTGATAGTTATTTTCCAGAATTGTCAATCGAGGGTTCCATAAATATTATTTTTAAGTTTGCATATGGGTATGAAAGAAGAGAAACCCATACCCAGCTCTTCTGTTGCATTATCTAGCATATATAAATGATAATCGTAAAATCAACCAGCCAGAAAATGGAAGAGGAACGTAGGAGATTACAGAAATGGAAGGTTTTTTCATCCCCTAAATCGGTCTTCTCTGATTATTCTGATTTGCTCAGCCTCTGCTGAACTCTTCCCACATCTTTCCATATGTCCTGCATTATGGCATATCTGCAAACACATCTTGATATATGAGAAGCTGCAAATGGAACAGGGCTTAAGCACATTGCACAAACAAGACCAAAATAAGCTGCAACGGCTATTAGGGAAAAAGTACAAAATCAGATCTCCTCAGTTGCACATACTTTAAAACAGTTGGTGTGATTTATAGAATGGGTGATGTACCTTATTTGTCTGAATTTTGAATGCTTTTTTTAAAAAAACAGAATTAGAAATGAACACACAAAATCTGTTCACATTTATGATTCCAGAAAACTAAGGGGAGCATAGGAAACATATGTTGAGACACTGTTTCCTAAAGATAGCAATGCTTTTCTCCCCCTTTTTGCCTAGGGTATATTCTCATGTTGTACAAGCAAATATCCACTCACTCATGGGGAATTTCCTGCCCCCCACTCAGTCCTTCCCCCCAAATGTGTCTCCCAGTCTAGAGATTTTGAGGATGCTCAGTGGGAGGAAGATGCACACCCCTTCCCCAATCTGCTTACAGAGGGTATTTCCACTTCAGTGAGGACTCATTGCAAACTTAGCAGTAGAGTTCTGCCAAATTTCTGCATGAACGAAAACTATATCAAACATCTATATGGGTAACAGCAAAAGCGCTTTCATTTTTTCATACTAGAAATTACATTGATAATGCTCCATTTATGACTCATATAGTGAGAGCTCGCTCTGTCTGGAAGATTGCTTGGCATTATTGTATTAAGAGGGCCTCCTGGCCACTCAGTGGTGCCCTGACTAAGCATCCCATAACCCCAAATGAGGAAGTGGTGCTGATTGAAATAAAATGTGGCGGACAATGATCGAATTAAACGCTTCTGGAAGCAGATACACATGGAAATGCAAAAACTTAAAACTGACTTTTCTATGAATGCCAAGAATATGTGATTGAGTCTCAATAACCAGAGACTATCCCAAATATGATAGAGTTATTTAGATATATGATAACAATGGCAAGAGTAATACTTGCTTCAAAGTGGAAAGCTGGAGATTGTCCAACTCTTGAAGAATGGAAGAATAAGCTAGCTAACTACACAACAGTGGCAGAATCAACTAATTATATTAACAGAATACCAATTAAAGAATTGACTAAAAGATGGAAATTATGAGAAATTTAATTAATTGTTAAAGAAAATATAATGTTTATTAATGTCAAGGATCTCTAAGCTAACTTATAGCTAATTTTATAGACTGGACAAGATTTGATTGAGAATTGAATGGCTTGGATGGGTCTGTGGCCAATGGAGATTTTCGCTCTTTCATAAATGTGTTTAAATGTTGAAGTTACATGCTGCATTTGTGGATTCATCCTTGGCACCTTTTTCCTACATTTTCTTTTTCGCATTATTATACCTTGTGAAAATAAATTTTAAAAGACTTGGGGGAAATAAGGTGTTGACAATGATAAATTATATTATTAAATGGTGTTGACAATGGTAACTAAAAGGTAACAGTTTCCCCATGACATTAAAGTCCAGTCATGTCTGCCTCTAGGGGACGGTGCTCATCTCCGTTTCCTAGCCGAGGGAGCCAGTGCTTGTCCAAAGACAGTTTCCATGGTCATGTGGCCGGCATGACTAAACACCGAGGTGTATGGATTCGAACTGTTGACCTTTTGATCAACCAGCCTAGCAGCTCAGCAGTTTAAACCACTGTGCCACCCGCAGTCCCAACAATGATAACTAGAGACATTCAAAAAGAAACTGGACAACCATCTGAGTGGGATGTCCTGCAACAGCAGCGGGTTGGACCCAATGGCCTTCTGGCTCCTTCCAACTCTACTATTCTATGATTCTATGAAATGTAGCAACTGAGGCCAAGACCAGGACTCTACAGTGCTCAGTTTCCAGATCTGGGAATGGGCCTGTTTGCCTG
This sequence comes from Varanus komodoensis, assembly GCF_004798865.1. NCBI lineage: Eukaryota > Metazoa > Chordata > Lepidosauria > Squamata > Varanidae > Varanus > Varanus komodoensis. The sequence goes on from NW_025335780.1 coordinate 8,003,454, forward strand.
TTCCAGATGAGGTTGCACTCCCTCTGCAGGAGCTGGTGCCTCATTTGAGGATGAGGTGTTCCTGAAGCCACACTTGTCCCTGGGGCACCCGAGAACCAATTGCCCCTATTCCTGGAAAGTACAAGCCAAGTTGCTGTGCTCCACACACGAATCACAGCACTGCTGTACACTCTTTCTGGGCCTGTCCTTGTGCCTGGTGGAGAAGCTGGAAGACCTGATGCAGCATCTAGCTAGAAACATCTTTCTAGCAATGGAGCCATATTCAAGGTCTGGTTGATGGAAGGTAGAAACTGCTCAGGGCTAGCTGTCCACCTTCCAAATCAACCAGAGATTTTCCAAGGAAGCACTATTGGTCATTTCACAATGGCTGGAGTGTTGCTAGGAAACAGCACCTAAGCAGACCATCTCGGTAGTGGTACCCACCCTCTGGAGCAGTCTCCCACCTGTGGTTTGAGAGACAGAAACTGTACCAAGCTCCATAGACCCTTTGTTCATGGAGACTTCCTGGGGTTGTAGTCATTTACAACAGCTGCTCTGATTTAATATTTTTGCAGTGACATGTTTAAGGTACATCATATTTTATACTGGTTTTATGTTCAATTTTATATTGTATCATATGTGGGTTTTTTGAAAACTGCTTTGAAATCCTGGGATGTCAAGTGGCATAGAAATAGCATGCATGCATGAATAAATCTGTTACTGTTGTATTTTCTCTGTTAGTTGTCCTTCCTTTGCTCCTTTCTTCCTGCACCCGTTAATCTGTCAACTTCCCTGCTCTGGGCTGCATTGTTCCTGCTGTCCCTTCCCATCCCTCCTACTTTCAGCTTCTGTGGTGCCCCCATCTCCTGGGCCCTGTTCTGCCCTACCTCGATCTTCCACTACAAGGAACTTAAAAGGGCCGTTCCATGATGTCCACACCCTCTGTCTTTCATGGAGTCAGGCACAAAGAGGCAAGGAAATGGTCTTTGAGACTCCTCCTTCCTCTCCATCTGGATTGGGACCCCTGTGCTTACTCGAGTGAAAAAGGAAACTTGGAGGAAGTTAACTTAAGAGAGCACTGGTTATTGGGTAGGTTAGACATGTAACCCATAAGGAATAGATAAAAGATATTAAAGCAATGTGTGATTTGGTCCCCAGTCAGCTGAATGGGCAGATTTCCTGTCTCTATTTCCTGAACGCAGAGTGGTCCCTGTTTCTTGAATTCGCCTCAAAGCAAAGTATGACTGACTCTCGTAACAGCTTCCAAAGACTCCAGGAGCAGCTTATTTTTAAAATGAGGGTCTTGCAGCATTCCATCTCCTATGTTATCATACGTACAAATCCACAAAGTGTTTTGGATAGTTTACCTTCCTGCTCATTAGAGGAGTCCAGATTTAGAACAGGGGCTGCTTGTACGAGTAGCTAAAGGCAATTCAGACTTAGAGGAGTAAAGAAAGGTTCTTAAAAGCTACATAAGAGAAAACTAATATTGCACCCTGACAACATTTCCCAATGACTGAATTATTGCAACCTCGTGCAGCTATTTTTTCACAAAAGCTGTATGCGATAAAAGCAGGGTGTACCCATGATCTGACAATCTTCTCTGAAAGGAAGAGTTTGAGCTGTTAAACACTCCAGGCCAAATTAATATGACACCATACAATACAGATGAAAGCAGAGCTATCTTTCTAGCATACTTTCATGCCAGTATTTTTGTCAGCCTCTTTCCATCAGAGTAAACTTCAAATAGCTGAAAAGTGCTGGTGTGAGCACTCATATGATCTTAGATAGAATCGGGGCCACTGTGCTCAGACGGACTGACTCCCAGGTAAATATGCATGCAGGACTGCAGCCTTAGCCCCAGAACATGGTAAAAATTAACTTCTGAGTAAACATTTCAAAAGGTGCACTGCACATCTCCTTATCTCAGCTTTTTAAAAAATGTTCACAGTGCTTGCTCCTTGGAACACAGAGAATGCTGTTTCTCTTGGTTATGTTTTTAGAATAGTCTTGAGAAGGGCTAACATACAAAAAGAACTCAAATCCATGCCAAATCTAAACAGATTTGATTTTATTTTTAGAATGTATGTAGAGAGCGCAATCTCCTATTTTAAATCTAACTGTATGTCTGTCTGATTGTGGCCATAGGAACACAAAGCACAAGTTCTTTTCAGGGTTAACAATGGACAAGGGATGCAAAGATCTTGTTATTTTATTTCCCTTTTAAATTAAAAGATTTTAATTTTTTCTTTTTATGCAGAAGTGTAGTTGTGTGCCTGTAGAAAATATGAACATGTGTTTGGAAGCAAAATCCTTTCCATCAGAAGCAGGTAGCTTGTGGCGTATACAAAATCAGTTATCAGCATTCCAGTAACTGCTCTTCCCACCAGGACGGATGAATCCCAGGGACAGCAGAATAGCAGGTCAATCAGAGACTCAAAGTGGGGAGCCAAAACTCATTCCATATCAACAGTCCTGTAACAGACAAGATTCTTGGCTCCAGTGTGCTCAGGATTATGCATGTGAACAACAGTGTATTTTTGGATATGACATGTGGGGCATTACATAGCTTGGCATGATAAAAGTGAGTCTGGCCTTCAGGGCTTGGAGGTTAAGCAACCCTGCCATGGCCTCGAAGAGAATTTCAGTAACTTTCAGTTTTGTTTTCAATTAATTGTAACTTGCCATTTCATTTTAACCGGGACAAACTGTGGTTAATTTTAACTATAATTAGTAGATACAAGCCACCTTCAAATCATGCATTATGAACCTGGCTTCTTTCTACTAACCACAGTCACGTAAGATAGTTTAGGGGTCAGACGGTATAAACATAATAAAAGAATAACAAGAAATTGCTGTTCTTCTAAAACTGAAGTGGGTACTTCCAATTCCCTATTTACAGACACATGGAGAGGAGAGAAGAAAGAAAACACAAGCCATGGAGAAGACCAGACTGAACTTGCAATTCTAATGGTTTAGCATTACATCCAGACGTAGGCAACAGACAGATAACCATACAGTGCCTTTATGTGATTCAACGTCTATTTGAAACCTGACCTTTAGCAAGCTATTTAGTAAAATAGGCAGGGGATCACTTTGTGTTACTGGAACCACACGTTTAACGAAGTTGCTGTTTAGCTAATTCTCTTTCTTCAGGGAAAGAAAAACAGTACTGCAGACTCCAAAAACATCTGTTAGACAAATCCAAGAGTCTAAATGGGCTGTGACTTACGAATAAAATGGGCTGACGGCGAAGGGAGGAAACAAGCAGCACTGCCTAAGAAGAGGGTACAGTTTCCCTTACAGTTGGCCCCTAAGAACTGGTCGCCTTTGGCCCGCAGAATATTTCAGGGACAGGTATGTAAGAGGGCCTTTTCAGTGCTGGCACCCACCTTCTACCACACTGTCCCACGTGCGGTTCGAAAGCAGAAACAGGAACAAGTTTTAAACATCTACTGGAAGTACGATCTATTCAAACAGGCTTTCCCTGTCCCGTGATGGATTCTCTTATTCTGTTATTACAGTAATGATGGTTCGAATGTTGATCTGTAAAGCAGTTTTGGGATGACAATATCTGACCAAACACCTTTCCAGGCGCATCATAGAAAGGAATCTCAGAGGCTTTCTCAACAGTACCCCACCTGTCACGATCTCTCCAGCGAGGGCTGCCTGATTATCAACATGGTTATCCTTTGGTGCCATGTTTCCTCTTCTCTCAGGCATTTGGCAGCATCTGCTGGCATTTTTAATCAGGTCCTGAATTTCTCGTGTTGCTGAGGGTTCAAAATTGTTTTTAGGTACATGCATTTCCCTCTGTGGGTTGTATGTTTAAATATTTGGAAGCATAAGCTTTTTGGCATTAATTTTAAAGATTTTAATTTTAATTCTGTAAGCCACTCTGAAAGCTTCAGCTTCTGAGCAGTATAGAAATTTAACACATTCAATAAATTTTAATTATTAATAAATAAGTGATTATGTATGAATGAATATTTTCATTACGTATTACTTTTCTTTGGTGCTCTTATTTTATGTTGTATTTTAATGTGAATCACTCAGGCGTTTCGATACATTAAGCAGTATAGGATTCTTGAAATATATAAATACATTAATGCACAGCAAATTCAAAAAGAGATGCATTTTGGATTCTGTGTGATGACTGGATAGCTGTTTCCCTGGAGATGCTGAAGCAACAGAAGGCTCTGCCTGTCTCCTGGAGGGCTTAACTGTGCATCCACCTATGCTCATCCTATGCATCTGTAAATAACCAGAAATAAAAGAAAATACCAATAAACTGCAAGGGATTTCCTTCCAGATAAAGCTAAACCTGGGTAAGCCTTGCACCTGAAACATAACACTGCTCAGAGAACTTCGGTAGGTGTAACCCAAGTTGTGCGCTTCATAGAGAACTTTTCTAGATGAGGCCATTAACACATATTTATTTTGGGTTTTGTCACAGAAATTAAATTGGATTTCCACAGAAAGGGTTTTTCCGTTTTGTATGTTCAGCTACATACGTTCTTGATGGTGCTTTGGGACAGTGGGGATTATGCTCTGTTTTGAGATTTATAAAACTACTGCATTTTCCCATCTCTGTGAAAGCAATCTTAAAAAGCAAAAGCAAAATGGAAGGTCAGGACATTATCTAAAGCCCTGGTAAACAACTCTGAATGAGAAATGATGAGCACACAATAAAAGCCTTTGCTGGGCATTTGTCTAAATCAGGTGATGGTTGGAGGAGTAGCACAGCTTACGCTTATTTTACTCCTATGCTTTCGTAATAGACAATGGCTACTTCTTTTTGAGGGGAGGTAATAATATGGATAAACTTTATGAACTTGCCGGGCTTCAACTCCAGTCAGCACCAGTCAGCATGGCCAATGGTCAGGGTGATGGGAATTGTAGTCCAACAAAAGACAGGTGGCCATAGGGACTCTCCACCCAGACCCATGTTTTAAAACCTCACAAGTAGGCCATATAACAATAACCCCGTGCTGATTTATGAGTATCAGGTAATCAGTGGCATGCTGGAGAGGACAATGATGATTCGTAGACGTGTCCTCCACAAATTTAAGCTAATTTTGAAAATAATGTAAGTTGCGCATATCACCACATTCTGCTGTAGCAAGTTCCATGGTTTCATTTTGCATGCCCTGAACCACGGATATCAGGATCTTCCGATTCCCTTATTATGAAAGCAGCAGGAGAGTTCTGCCCAGCCTTGCCGCCCGTTTACTTCCCCCATATATAAATCCCCATGCTTGAGGACCACTACAGCTCCCCCATCCCCTTTCATCCTTCATCGTGACTCAAGGACTGACAACTGTCCAGTTGGATTGAGCAAGAGCCCAAGGAAAGCCAGAGTTAATGTATCCTTTCCATTGAATGCACAAGCTTAGTGGCTTTGCTTGCCATTGCTTAATTCCCTTACTTTTTCATTTTCAAATCCAGATGGCCAATCCAAATGTACAACAAGAACAGACTGTTCTCCTCATAATGGCGTGTGCAGACTTGTGGAAACACCTACTTTTCAAACAGTTTAAGCATCAAAGAAAACTATAACATGGAACAATGTTACTCCCGATTTAGCTTGCCAGGCCTCTCTGACTGTTCTTTGGCTCCATGGCCAGGTTCCTCCACTTTCCTGGGTGAGACTCAGGGCCAAATCAGGAACACAAAAGCAGCAAGTGGTACAGCCATTCCTGAACCATACAACTTCATTCGGCAGATGGGGGATCGCGTGCTTGAGAGCCCACTCCCCATAAAATTCTCCTGCACATGGAAATGAAGCCTGATAGAAATAGGCATACACTGAAGGCACAAGTCTTCATCTGACCAGTGCCTAAATGGGAGACTGCTGGAAAACGAATGCAGTCAGTCTTGATTGAGTTCTATCATCAAATAAAGGTGGGATATAAATGTAATACAAATGTTAAGATGTCAAGTCTGTACTAGTACAGTCCAAGAAGGATTGTACCAATACAGAATGACATTTAAACTCCAGGAAGGGCTGTGCCATGAGTTGTCTCTGAGAATACATACATACCCTGAGAGAATGCAAGCTGAAATCAAGCTTGGCACATTTCATTTATCCTAGGTAATGAAAAAAGATAAATCCTAGAATATGTTTGTTCTGCATTGCAAAGCCTTAAGTGGTGCTTGAAATGGAAAGATTTATTAGGAAGTTTGGCTACAGATCTCTCTGTGTCACCACAGTCTGGAAAAAAAGTTTTATCTCTTCTATCCTATCGCTGTATGTCTTACAGGAAACAATAAAGATAAAGCCATGAACTTAGCAAAAACAGACGTTTCCGAATGCTTACTAGAAGCAAGCTTAGTTCCTCTTATTCTGCTAGTGCATCAGAAGTGTGCTCTTTCAAAATGACTGCTCTGGTAGAAATACACCCATATCCAAAGGGCAGCCACCAGGTCAGTCAGTTGCAGCCAAAACACAGTCCTGTGACATGTGAAAGACTGACTCACTTGGTATTTCATAAGCTGTCAAGGCTCAGAACTGCTTTATGACTTGCATCGAATGAGCCGGCAGTATACGGATGGGTGTCTGGCAGGGTGGGCCAGTGGTGACCCTCCAGAGGTTTTGGCCCACCATTCTCATCTGCCTTCCCCATTGCTTAGGGTTGATGGGAACGGTAGGCCAAAACCTCTGGAGGGCCAAACGGTGCCTACCCATGGTGGAGGGAGAAGAGCGAGAAGGAGAAGAGGACGAGGAGGAAGTGATTCCCAGTGAGGTCAGAAGGGGGTGAAATGCTAGAAATACAAGAGGAATCATCACATTAAAGCTTAGAGCAGGGATAGGAGGAATGTGTCCCGCCCGACCACTGGCCACGCCAGCTTGGGCTGGTGGAAGTTGAAGCCAAACAACATCCGGTGGGCCAGACATTTCCCATCCACACCTTAGAAGTAAAATAAACTGCAGAGACTGTGCGCTACAGCTCCAATGCCTAATTGATTCATCGGTTAGACCGATCAGTTAAAAATGTAAACACAAAGTACAAAGGGGAAGGGAGAAAATTAAGTTAGAATAATATTTACATATTCTTGATCATAGCTTATAGAGGGGTGTGCATTGTGTAAAAAGAGGGCTTCCTATTTACAAGAAAGAGTAGCCATTCCAGTGCTGGTGAACTACGATCCCCGTCAGCTCTAGACAAGAATGAGAGATGATGGGAGTTGCAATCCAGAAACATTTGGAGGGCTGCATATTTTCCATCCCTGCATTTTTTTAATGCAAACTCCAGGGGCAACATAGTAGCCCTTGTATTTCATGCAGATTTAAGGCCTGAAGTTTGGGGAATTTTCCAAAACACAAAGAAAGCCAAATTGAGCAATCCCAACCCACAGAGGCCAATGCAACCATCTCTATTTTTGTTTTGCAACATGAGATAGCAAGAGGTTTCGACATCCCACTCCAGAAAAAGTCAATTATTCCACTACTACATCCCATGTTTTGCCAAAAGTAAAAAAGCATGGTGTACACAATTGTGGGAATCTTCTCTCTTGCATGTGAATATCAGTGGGACTAGAAAAAAAAACTTCAGGATGCGAAGTCATGATCTCTTCCAACTTGAGACTTGTACAGGATGTGATAAAAAATGTTCCAAACACATAAATAAATAAATCTTTTAGGTTGGACAATACATACAACATTAGTCCCCAGCACGAATAAATGTGGGGTGCTCTCAGTGTGCGTAGGCGGCAGCATGGATAGCATTGTCTTTCCTGCACTTACGATCTGAGGCCAATGCGGCAGAACCCTGGGAGGGAGCGTTAGCCCACCACCCATGCCACCGTATGACTGTTCTCCGCCAAAACCGGTCCTCTCCACTACAGAGGACCATGCAGGCTTGCCGCAAGTTGACGGTGTGGTTCAGCCCCCTGTAGGCGGCATTGGCACTAGTCCGTGACAGAGATGACTGCTCGTCCAAAATAGACTGAGGTCCTTCAAGCAGGAGGAGCTTCATGGCACAGAACCAGCTTTGCATGTTGAAGATCCCAAGTTCAATCCCTGAATTTCCAGGTAAGGCAGGAAAACGTCATGCCCGAAACTCTCTGGACAGTCCTGGGCTGGATGAATCCACGCTTTCACTTCGGGTGTTCTACGTGCATCTTAGCAAACCACAGCTACCAAACAAGTCCCAGGGTTCCTCACCATCACAGAAACCAGGAAGGGGTTACAGATTCTGACTGAGACTGAGGATGGTCTTTTCTACAGACCACGGAGGAACAACGGGTTGCATTCAGATGGAGATGCAGTCCTGGATCCTTAACTGGCAGTACCATCCGTTGGATTCAAGAAGACTTGCTTTTGAGTCAGCACGCATCTGATTGTGCTGTTACTCATTCTTAAGGAGACCCACTGAAATTCTTGGGACACGTTTGTCATAACTAATGTTTGCCTCATTGGTTTCGATGGGCCTAATCAAAGCATGACTGAGTCTGGAGCCACCACAGAATCTTTGCATCCAGCAAGAGGGATGCTGCTGTTCCCTCGTCTCAACCTGGTGAACCAGGTGCAATAAACGCAACAGCATCTTTTGCAGCAAATAATGGATGGACCATCCAGACTTACACCTTGGTGTATTTCTGCATTAAACTAAACTGGTGCTATTTGCTCATGTTTTCTTTGTTTGTTTAGATATACCAGGATGCAGATGCTATGACCAGAAAGGGAAAGGTGTAGTTGGGGGAATGTAATGCAAAGCTCGACAAGGTCAGAAGAAAAGTTCTTTTTGCAGGAAGCCATCGTGCCAAGGATCAAAAATAACAAGAGTGTTTGACACACAGTCAACTTCTCCCTCAGCCTTATGGAGTCAGTGCTTGAGCAGAGTTAAATGCTGTGAACCTTATTGTTTCTTCCTTTGGCAATGGGGTTACCCGGGTTGTTGGAGCAAGCAGGTGAATACCCATCTTCCCTTGTCCTGCTGCACCTGTTTCACTGTCAGACCTCACCGTTCATCATTAGAGGACTGAGAGGTGAAAATTGCCTGTGGAGCACACTTGGCCCCATTGCCAACCACTTCAATTTCCTCAGCCACCAAATTTGGGTGAATTTGGCTCAGGTCTTTATTTTAAGTGGCAACAGAGTTCTCAGCTCTGACATGAGTCCCTCTTGCTAGATATTTCTCAGTTCAGCTGTAATAAGCCGACTACCTTCAGATTAAAAAGACAATAGAAATGACAACTGTACTGCACTGTTCTGTTTGATATACACGGCCCCATTTTCAGCTCTTAGAATGATGGAGCAGCAGAGCGGAAAGGGCCAGTAACGCCCTTGTGTCTAACCCCCTGCTCAAGTTAAAGTATCCACAATGGATGCTTTAACAGGAAGAAACTGGATCCATTTGCAACGTGGTGCTGGAAGAGAACTTCGTGAATATGCTGGATGGGCAAAAAGCAGGTCCCAGATCAAATCCAGGCAGAACTTTCTCTGGAAGTAAAAATGGCAAATCTGAGGTTGTCATACTTTGGACACATCACAAGACAGCAAAACTCCCTGGAGAAGACAATGAGAAGAAGAAAAGGAAGACCGACTATGAGATGGATGGATTCCATAAAGGAAGCCACAGCCTGGAATTTACAAGAGCTGAGCAGGGCTGTCATGGATAGAGAATTCTGCATGGCATTTATTCATACAATCACCATAAGTTGAAGGCAATTTGACAGTACATAACAACAGCAGATGCTGCATCTTGGAGACTTCCAGTGTGGGAAAGCCTGTGCCCACCCTAGGGAATTGGTTCCATTCTCATATTGCCCTAAAAGACAGGAAGTTTTTCCTGATCTTAAGCCAGAATCTGGCTTTCTGCAGCTTGAGCTCATTATTCCATGCCCTGAACTCTGGGATAATCAAGGAAAGACCCTAGCTCTCCTCTGTATGACAGCATTTCAAGGACTTGAAGAGTGCTATCATATCTACTCCCACTCTTCAAAAGGCATGCCCGGTTCTTTCAGTCTCTCTTCACAGGGCTTTGTTCCCAGTCCCTGGATCATCTTTGTTGCCCTCCTCTGAAACTTTGCCAGTTTGTCTGCATCTTTCTTAGGTTGTGGAGCCCAAAACTGGACACAGCATTCAAGACAGGGCTAAGAGTTCTGAGTCGCGGAGAACTGGAACGCCATGTGATTTGGAGGTGGTCTTCCTCCAAACGAGCTCCAAATAGCCTTTGCCCTTTTGGCAGCCACATCACACTGTCAGCTCAGTAAGACCAAGGGAGAGGGTGGCCGGAGCAGGGATGGCAGCCGAAGTCACAACGGCAGGGCGACCAGTTGCACTGGCAGCAGGGAGACGACTGTGGAAATCTGTAATCAGCTGGAAGCAATTGGGCAAGAAGATAAAAGCGTTGGAAGTGGACCAAAGGGCCATGGGACTTGTGCAGCAGGACACACATTTTCAGAGAGTCTTTCTGGAAAGCACGTGGAAGAAACTGCACACACAAGATTTGCTTTATAAATAAGCTCTGTGAAGGAATTTGTTTTCTTCCTCCACTTCAAAGTCAGGAAATGCCCAGTGAAACCCATGGCTGGCTGGCTGGCTGGCTGGTCATCATGCTGCCACATTACCAGGACTAGCAGGGATCATGCCAGAAGTTCTCCTAATTTTTTAAAAGTTAGCTTATCTCTGTCAGCAAATTTCTGTGAACTTGGCACACAACCTGAGTGCATGAGGTACCTGCTCAGACTGACTTGCCACCTGCTCAGACCGGCAGTACGCTGGGCTGCAATATACCTGAGCCAGGCCTGGATTGCCCTCATCTTGGTAGGACGTGTGAATGTGAAATTCAGAGACAAAACAGACCAGTGCCTTCCACATTACTTGACTGTCAGGCTGTCACTGAACTCTGCCTCACTGTTTCATAGAGTCATTTGATTTTCCTGGGTTCTCTTCACAGATGCATTTTTGAATCCAAAGACAGGGATTTAATTCTCCCTCCCCAACCTGGTCCTTGTTCTTCCTACCTGGCCCTTAATTACTGCTGAAGAAAACCAAGCTAGATATATGTTAATTAATTGGGGTCATTTGCCAAAATGTACAGTAAGAGCAGCATTAGCAGAATACTCTTTACCGTGAAGCTTTCCTACGAAATGGAAGATCAGTCTTAGCTCCATTATTCTGGACATCTCTTGATTAGCTTGCTGCAAAAGGTCAAAAGTGACTTAAGTCAGCCACCCAGTGTTTGCAGCATTGGATGCCAGAGAATGCTGTCTTGTCCTTAATGCTTATCCTTCCCCAACTTTGTGCCTTCCAAAAGATGCTTTGACCATGGGCCAAGCTGTCCAGGGCTGATGCAAGCTGAGGTCCTGCCTATTAACAAGGTGGTTGGGAGTCAGTTCTGGGGGATTTGGGGTGTGGTGTCATCAGCATCTATTTTTCTGGGAGGCTCAGGAGTTTCTGAACAAGTCTCGGAGCACTTCCCTGGACCAGTGGGTGGACTGGAGGAAGGCTGAGAAATCCTGGCAAGACAGATGTTCTGCGGGTGGGTGGATTGGGAATGAGGCAGGTCGCCAGTACTGAATTGTGTTCAAAAGGCTCAGGTTAATAGCCTTTGGGTACTCTCTGCTATTGGAGCAACAGTCTTGATTACTAGGCATGCCTCTTACCAGCTTTGGTTGGTACACCATTCCTGGTTAGGAATAGTCTGGCCCAGCTACCCAGGATCCAAGATAATCTCAAATTTGGCTTACAGTAATACCTTTTGTTGCAGGAATTAGCAAATTATTTTAATTACTTGCAGAGTTACTGAGGTGCAATGAGCTTGGCAAAATTTATTCTAACAAGTTCCCTTTCGATTATGTTTTGGATGAGGCGAAGCCAAAATTATTCCAGATACATTTTCCTGAGAAGTGTGTGGAGATTGATATTCTTCTCAGTTCCTAGAAAAAGAAGCCCAATTTAAAGACTTTTCTTGCAACTTTCTTGAAACTATCCCTCACCCCACCCCAAAAGAACAAGGCTAGGTTCTCCTGGGCATTACGGATGAGAAAGAATAATGACCAGGCCCTCAACAGAACTGCTGCTATGCTCACTTTAAGCAGCATCCACAACAGCAGCAGCAAACAGACATGAACAAAACATAGAAACATAGAAACAGAGTCAAAAGGGGTCTCCCGAGCTATCTAGTCTGACCTCCAGCTCCAGCCAGCTCCGCTCATGACATGCCTACCATGTGCATTTCCAGCCTATCTTTGAACACCTGCACCAATGGGGCCTCAACCACCTCTCGTGGAAGCCCATTCCACACCCTCGGGGTCCTGATTGTCAGGAAGTGCTTCCTGGCATCCAAATGGAACCTTGGCTCCCTGAGCTTTGCTCCATTGGAGCATGTCCTGCCTTCCTCTGCAGGGGAGAACAGGTCTCTACCCATCTCCATGTGACATCCCCTCACATACCTGTATGTCGACAACATATCCCCTCTGAGTCTCCTCTTCTCCAGGCTGAAGAGACCCAGTTCCCTCAGTCTCGCCTCATACGGCATCCCCTGCAAACCGGCCACCAACCTTGTGGTCCTACGCTGCACTGACTCCAACCTGGCTATATCCTTTCTGTAATGAGGGGCCCAAAACTGAACACAATACTCCAGTTGCAGGCGCACTAAGAGTCGTGTAGAGTGGTAGTAATACCTCTCTCAATCTAGAAGCCACACTTCTGGCCATGCAACCAAGGGTGGTGTTCGCCCTCTTGACCACCGCATCACACTGCTGACTCATGTTTAGCCTGCAGACAACCAGCACCCCGAGGTCCCTTTCACAAGTGCTGCTCTCCAGCCACTTCTCACCTAACCTGTACTTATGACACCTATTCCTATGCCCCAAGTGCAAGACCTTGCACTTATCCACATTGCACGCCATCCTGTTGTCTCCTGCCCATTTCCATAGTCTGTCCAGATCCTTTTGGATCCGGAGTACTTGCTCCTCAGTTGTGGCCACTGCTCCAGTTTTAGTGTCGTCTGCGAATTTGATCAGCAGACTGTTCACCCCTTCTTCCATGTCATTAATGAAAAGATTAAACGGGATCGGCCCAGGACAGAGCCCTGGGAGATCCCGCTTGTCACTGGCCGCCATCCCAATGATTCCCCGCTAATGGTGACCCTCTGCTTTCGGTCAGTCAGCCATGCCCTAATCCATTGGACAGTGCTCTGGTGTATCCCATAACCCCTCAGTTTTTCCACCAGGATATCTTGGGGCACTTTGTCAACCCTTTGAAAAAACGAACCAAGATAGTTGCTAATGCCACTGCTTATTGTAGGCCGCACGCATGAGCAGCTGTACTAGAATTTCTTCTGCCCTAGGAGAAAGTCAGCGAATGGGTTGCTTACGAATAGGGTGGAGAACTCCAAGATTCCATTCCAGGCTCTCCTCAGGAAAAAGACTGGTCCCTCGCTCTACTGACCACCTCCTGCCCTCATTCTTGCTGCCCGTTTTCCCTCTACGATTGGCTACATAGCATTGTGCCATCTTCCCATTTACTGTGGGAATATTTCTGCCCACTCAGATCACTATTTTTGTACCGATAGCAAAACTGGAGCATATTTATTTATTTAATTTTTTCCTATGCCATTATTTATTAAAAATCTCCCAAAAATTACACAAAAATTAAAAAACAATATTCCTTGGGATCCGAATAAAAACTGCTGCAAAATTTCTCAAGAACATTGATCAGGTATCAGAAAAGTAAGAACTTTAAAATGAAGGAGCTGCCAATATGATTATGTCAGATTGAGAGGAAAGGAACTGATTTCAGGGGAGGGGAGAAAAGTCTCAGCAATATTTCAAGAGCTACTTTACTAAGTATTTTCTACTGTGAAGCTTTTGTGCTAAATGGAAAATAAGTCTTAGCTCCATTATTGTGGACATCTTTCAATATATCCAGCTCCTTACACCTATCATTCATTCATTATTTAATTATTCCATTTTTGTACTGCCAAATAGCCAAAAGTCTATGGGAGGTTCACAGCAATTAATTGGATACAAGATCCAGTGCAAATACAATAAAACACAGTATGAAATTCCAGTATGCAAATTTAAAACAACTACAAATTCCAACATACAACAATATCAAGCACAGGTGAAACATCATTTTTAAAACAAGGAGTCGTGACTTTGGGTGTGTTTCTAAACCATTGTGCCATGGTAAGCAACTTAATGTCTCCTAGGTATTTTGGATAACAACCCCCACAATCCTTCCCCATGCTGGCTGGCAATGATGGGAATTGTAGTCAAAGCAACTGGGTAGCACCAGGCTGCCTTTTCCTGTGGACTATTTGTACGGTAGTCGCTGTTCTTACGGTCTTCTCCTATCCAATTTAAATGTTGATCCTGCAGTCTTTTTAACAGAGCCTGGAAACAGGCGGCCAAAAGTATCCCAGAGTGCCGACACTCCTCGCCAAGAGTGGGGGTTTGGGCCAAGCGCAGAAGAGCTTCTGTGCCCATCTTCCATCTCACTTACTGAGAATCTGTTTTCTCGACGCACCGTAAATTGTAGCTCTTGAGCGTTATTACTTACTTAGAATGCAGTACAAGAAAAGAAGGACAATGGAAACTTGTTTCAGCTAAAAGTGTGTACAGGCTGTACCAGGCTATTGTGTGGCTCCAAGCACGACATGCAAAATAAATAATCTTAATCATGGGGCTGCGGAGAAGTTCTCTCACTCTTGAATAGACGAGGCCCTGGCTCTTTGTCAACTTTGTATCTCTGGAAGTGTCCTGGGTATGCCAGATACTGGCTTTGCATTACAATTTGATCCACACTAATAAAATCCAACTGCAACCTGAGCTCCTGTTGCAGGAATTATCTTGGTATGTCAAATGTGACTGCCACGGGTGCTCAGTCTTTTAGAAAATACCTCTGGAAACGCCAGATGATGCCCTGCTGTGCTCGCAGCCCCCAGTCCCTTTTTCAAGGTCTGCAAAAGCCGCAGCCAGCGACCCACAGAGCTGCCACATACTAGGCTGCGCAAACCAAGATGATGAAAATCAGGAAGAGGAAATGCCAGCAGAGGCACAGGGACAGATGGAGCCTCTGTGCAGGATGCCAGGCCCACCTGGACATGAGCGGGGAGCAGGCACTGCTACTACTGCTAAGCCAGGAAAAGCTGCACGGGAAGGGAAGAAAATAGACCAGAAACTCCAGTCTGGGTACGGTGCAGCCGCAGGCAAAGACTTAAGCCACCCCGTGTTCGATGTTGTAACCAATGTGGCCCACCAGAAGTTCCAGTCTGGGGCTCCCCAGAAGCCCCACCAAAATATTCCCAACCAGCAATTTTTGGGTGGCTTCCCAGCTTTGGGACAGTTTTTTCCATTCTGACTGGTTGGGCCGCCTCTCTTAAAGCCGTAAGAGCTTTAAAACAAAAACATGTGAGATTTGGGATTGAGGCTTCACCCCTTTCTGCCTTTGGTACAACTTGTGACCAGAATCGGAGCTTCTCTAAAATGGCATCCAGAGGTTCAGTAGAAGCAGGTCACATTTGCTGCAGAGTAGATGGGCCTGATGGTCTCTATTTGGGGGCTTTATTTCTGATGCAGTGCCTCTTACTTTGGGGGACCACCCACAGTTCTGACCAACTCATACGTTTTCTACCTTACGTGGTTTTATACCAGTGTGAGGAACAACAGTAAGTAGTCAGGAAAGGACAGGAACTCTGTAGGCTGGACATGCACATGGTGGGCACGTCATGAGTGGACCCCGCTAGAGTGGGGGTCGGACTAGTTGGCCCGGGAGGCCCCTTCTGACTTGCTCTGTTTCTACTTTTTTATGTTCTAACTCGCTCAGTGGTGGCATCTGCCCCCAAGAGGAAGGGCAGGGGCACTGGGGGATGGAGAAAGGGCTTGTTCGGGGCTTGGGAGTAGACTAGTCAAGAGGTGCCATGCAGTTCTTTTGAGAACTGGGGATGGGCCAGTTGTTGGAAGAGGAGCATCCAGGAGGTGCTGCAGTGAGGATGCAAACCAGACACACCTTTGGAGCACCTGCTTCCAGTCAGGACTCCAGACACTGAGCTACAGATGGGGGGAAAGATCAGATTCTAAAATTCTGAAAGATGCTCTGGTGTCTGCCTGAGCAGGTTGAATTTCATGGGAGGAACCAGCAGGTGGTTAAGGGCCACACCCAGAGCTTCCAGCCTGAGGAGCGTGAGGCCGCAGCCTGAGCGGGCTCAGTGGAAAGGCTTTGGCGAGATAAAACTAGGCTCGTTTGGAAGTCAGAGTCTGTGTGAGTTCATGGGCTGCAGTATGCCAGGTGGGGACCACGAGGCCATGGTGGTTGGATCCTAGACAGAAGAAGAAGAACAAGCTTTGACAAGAGGCTGAAAATGGAGGGCTCGAAGCTGCAAAGCACATTAAACTGGCAAGCCCAGAACTTAGCCCATCTGTGGAAAACCTGGAAAGAGGAGCTTAATCTCTATGAAGACATTGAAATGGCAGATGAAGAGGTCTCTGTGAAATTGGAACTGTTTCTTTATTTGATTAGGGAAAGGGAGAACAACCGTAATTGGAGAACTAAGAGCAACACTTATTTGCTCGAGAGCAAACATTTCCCAAGCTAAGTGTGCTTTGGCTATGATAACAGCTAAATAATACCCTCTGCAGCCCAGAAAGAATGAAACGGGAAGGACAGATTTGTCATGCAGGCCAAAGCAACAGGGGAAGGCACTGAGGAATATTGCACTAGTCTAAGATGCTAACAGCCAGCTCCAGTTTTGGAAATATCAAACACTCCTTGATTCAGACAATGGGTGGAATAGAGGGCTTTTAGGTGCAAGGGAGGTTCCTGAGGGAAGCAGACTTGACCTTACAGAAAAGTTTGGAAATTTCAGGGCAGCTAAGGAATCCAAAGTCTGGATTAGACCCCTAGACAGACAGGCAGTGGAGCATGTCCATATACAAGAAGAAGGAGAAGGAAACCCAGATGAAAGAGCAACCATAGAACAAAGCAAGTATTGTCCAGCTTATGACCTGGAAAAGGGCAACCAGAAGGGTCTTCTTAGTGGTGGATCCCCCAATTATGGAATGAGCTTCCATTGAGGCCCACCCGGCATCCAGCTTGGCATCGCTTTGGCATCGGGTGAAAAATGTCCTCCGTTCTCATATGATGGGTTGCAGCAGCTGTTTTTATTAGGTCTAGTTTTGTTGAATTGTTTTAGAAGTTTAAACTTTTAAAAAATGTGTATTGGAATTTTAAAGTGCTATAAAGTTGTACACTGAAATGTTATACTGTGTTTTATTGCATCTATGTTTTTCAGTAATCTCTTTTTATTGCACTTCAAGAAATTATTGTGAACCACCCTGAGAGCTTCAGCTATGGGGTGGTACAGAAATAAATCTTTTAAAAAATTATGAGGACAATCGTCACAGTTTTAACAAGCTGAACCACTATGCATCCAAGTATCTAACAGAACAAAAAAGCCCAAAATGAGAGTGTGCACTATAAATATGGATAGTGGCAGTGAAGGTGAAGATTTCCATAGGTAATAAATCAAATAGCAAGCAGGAGAAGCAAACAGGACAACATAAACCATTCTATGCAACATGGGCCTGGGGGAGAAAGCACTGTGCTTTTTATGTTGTTACAGTTCTTCTCTTTTGAGAGATTGAGAGAGAGAGAAAATAGAAAAAAGAAAGTAGACCTCTGCACATAGTCTTTCAGGCACACAGGTCTCCTAATAATTCCAACTTGAGTGCACCTGCGTTCAAGGATGAATCTTTCAGCTACCTCCTTTCCTCTACCTCCTTGCGTTTCCAGGGTCACAGTGTACACTTCAGGTCCACTGAGGTCAGTAAATAGCCACTGTACCTCTGTGACCCTCAGTCTGAGGTTGTCCCCAATCAATTTTATAGTCTTTCCTCTGCACCTGTTCAGGAATGCATTTTCGCTTACGTTGACACTCCTGCTGTGTCTCTGTGGGTCATCACGGTCTCCCACTAGCGGCACATTATCTGCCCTTGCCTGAATTCCATCCAGTCCTCCTAGGCTTGTGTCATCCTGTTTTGAAGACCCTCAAGGCAAGGCTGATGTCTTTGCCAGTGCTCTCTCTCCAAGGGCGTGGCAAACGTCCTCAAGGGACTCAATTCTTCAGCAAATGCAATATGCAGAACCTATTTTTGACATCACAGATGGTGGAGAGCTGTAGTTTTGACAGGTCTCATAATACATCTCTAATATTCAGCAACAGAAAGTGGCCGTTGTGCTTTATTTAAGGGCTTTGGACTTCTGTGCTTTCCTGATTTCCCTGCTGGTTTTCATATCACCACCAGAAGCTTATTCAGTTGGTACTTTCTTTTCCCCTCAAGGAGCAATTCCCAGCTGTTGCAGAATTCTTTTAGAGTCTGTACTAAAGCTACTGTTCTCTTGGGTAACTTAACTGGCCTCTTGCCTTTATCAGTCTCTAGTATGTAAACTCCTTCCATCTGTTCAGGTCATTTCTGCCAGTACCTGCATTTCCACCAGCCTGCCTCTGCATCTTGCTTGCATTTTCCCTCCTTCCCTCCCTGTGTCTGCATTCGCACAACATGACAAGCAAAACTGTTAGTGGCTATGGTTTGCAAGGCTTTTTTGAGCAGGACGCACCTGGCAGAGAATTAGGTGGTCTCTGTGTTATCATGGTTTCACCATCCCTGCTCAGCCCTTCTGCGCATCCCATTGGCCACTGTGCCTGGAATTCAATCCCACAGTACATTGCTCCCTGCCTGTGTCACCTGCCTCTTCCTCATTGGTCCACATATAATAATATGCATGGTAATACACAGGTTGGATGGCAGGAGTGGCTCCTCCTTAGTTGCTGCTCTTTCCAGAGGACTCTGTGGTTGTTGCTTATTTTGACTGTGGAAACCATGACAACATGACAAGCCATGGTTGGAGAGAGAAACTGTAGAAGAAACCTTTTCTTATCGTGGACTCCAAAGACCAAACTTGTTGTTGTTGTTGTTAGTCGCGAAGTCGTGTCCGACCCATCGTGACCCCATGGACAACATTCCTCCAGGCCTTCCTGTCCTCCACCATCCCCCGGAGCCCACTGAAGCTCACGCCGACTGCTTCAGTGACTCCATCCAGCCACCTCATCCACTGCCGTCCCCTTCTTCTTTTGCCATCTATTGTTCACAGCATTAGGCTCTTCTCCAGGGAGTCCTTCCTTCTCATTTGGTGGCCAAAGTATTTGAGTTTCATCTTCAGGATCTGGCCTTCTAAAGAGCAGTCAGGGTTGATCTCCTCTAGGACTGACCGGTTTGATTGCCTTGCGGTCCAAGGGACTTGCAGGAGTCTCCCCCAGCACCACAATTCAAAGGCCTCA
The DNA here is from genome assembly GCF_004798865.1 of Varanus komodoensis. Lineage (NCBI taxonomy): Eukaryota > Metazoa > Chordata > Lepidosauria > Squamata > Varanidae > Varanus > Varanus komodoensis. The sequence goes on from NW_025335780.1 coordinate 8,022,725, forward strand.
ATCCTTCGGCACTCAGCCTTCCTTATGGTCCAGCTTTCACAGCCATACATTGAAACTGGGAAAACAATAGCCTTGACTATACGCACTTTTGTTGGCAGGGTGAGGTCTCTGCTTTTTAGTATGCTGTCTAGATTTGCCATAGCTTTCCTTCCCAGGAGCAAGTGTCTTTTAATTTCTTGGCTGCAGTCCCTGTCTGCGGTGATCTTGGAGCCCAGGAAAATAAAATCTGTCATTCCCTCCATTTCTTCCCCATCTATTTTCCAGGAAGTGAGACCGAATGCCATGATCTTAGTTTCCTTAATGTTGAGTTTCAAGCCAACTTTTGCACTCTCCTCCTTCACCCGCATCAAGAGGCTCTTTAGTTCCTCTTCACTTTCTGCCATTAGAGTGGTATCATCTGCATATCTGAAGTTGCTGATATTTCTCCCACCAATCTTAATTCCAACTGGTGATTCATCTAGCCCCGCCTTTCTCATGATGTGCTCTGCATATAAGTTAAATAGGCAGGGCGACAATATACAGCCTTGCCAAACTCCTTTCTCAATTTTGAACCAATCAGTGGTTCCGTGTCCAGTTCTCACTGTTGCTTCTTGACCCGCATATACGTTTCTCAAGAGACAAATAAGATGGTCTGCTACTCCCATCTCTTTAAGAACTTGCCATAATTTGTTGTGATCCACACAATCAAAGGCTTTAGCATAGTCAATGAAGCAGAAGAAGATGTTTTTCTGGAACTCCCTAGCTTTCTCCATGATCCAGTGTATGTTGGCAATTTGATCTCTAGTTCCTCTCCCTCTTCGAAATCCTGCCTGTACTTCTGGTAGTGCTCGGTCCACATACTGCTGGAGCCTAGCTCGCAGGATTTTGAGCATAACTTTGCTAGCATGTGAAATGTGTGCAATGGTGCGGTAGTTTGAACATTCTTTGGCATTGCCCTTCTTTGGGATCGGAATGTAAACTGACCTTTTCCAATCCTGTGGCCACTGTTGAGTTTTCCGAATTTGCTGGCATATTGAGTGTAGCACTTTTACTGCATCGTCTTTTAAGATTTTGAATAGCTCAGCTGGAATACTGTCGCCTCCACTAACTTTGTTGCTGCTCAGACTTCCTAAGGCCCATTTGACTTCACATTCCAGGATGTCTGGCTCGAGGTCAGTGACCACCCCACCATGGTTATCAGGGACGTTAAGCTCTTTCTTATATAGTTCCTCTGTGTAATCTTGCCACCTCTTCTTAATCTCTTCTGCCTCTGTTAGGTCCCTGCCATTTTGGTCCTTTATCATGCCCATCTTTGCATGAAACATTCCCTTCATATCTCCAATTTTCTTGAAGAGATCTCTGGTCCTCCCTATTCTATTGTTTTCTCCTATTTCTTTGCACTGTAAAAGGCCAAAACTTACCATGGTGAATTAGCACAACTGGGTTGGGGCAACACAGCCGACCAACCATAGCAAAACGCCATCACGGTATGGCCTGTTGCCTGACTTTCTTTTGCATTATCTGTCCTTCCTCCTCCCTGATTGCCCTCAGTGCAGCAATTTACTGAACTCACGTCTCGCTGGCCACAAGCAGGCCCTGGCCAGGGACGCCATTTTGGGACCCTGCCACCACGCTGGCTCAGCCGCTGCAGTGGGGTGCCTTTGGGGAGGAAAGTGCCCTGAGGAGAGCTCCAGAGTGCGGCCACACCGTGAGAAACAGAAGCTGCTCCACAGCTGAGACCGAAGGTGCGGCAAGACTTGAGCTCTATTACCAGCGAGCTAAGCAAGTGACTTTGCAGAATACTGGGAGAAAGAGCAATCCGCCATTCAGCCTAAAGCTGGTCAGTGCAAAACATTTTAGTGATTTTTCTCTTAGGGCACATTCAAGCAAATGATCAGAATAGATTCAGATACGCATATAAGATGAAGGATAGGATTTAGGCATGCAGATTAATTTTTAAAAATATTATCAATGTACGTATGTATTTAGTCAAGCAAATATCCTCAAGGCTTTAGAAATCTAGATTAGATTTTTCACTGCTCATCCCTGAGTGGGAAGCAGCGCAATGGGAATGCATTCCAGTGTCATTGCAGAAATCTAATTTGTTTTCCTATTTTTGTTGTTCTTTTGGTAAACTGCAGAGTGTGGGGAGGGGGGGTCAGTTGCTCAACATGTATGTTGATTCTATCCTATAAAATAAGATGCAAATACTCAGGATGCGGCCCTTGTCGGAATATATCAGGAATACTGAATGGCCCTGGAAATCTGTGCCAAAATTAGGATAAAGAAGCTGCAACTTCTATCAGACCAGCCAATGGGAACACAATAGGAAGTTGCCCAAGACAACCTTCCAAACAGGAAGTCAGCGATAAACTTGTTCATTCTTTTGGCATCTTATCTAAAAATATCAGGCAGAGAGAAGTAGAATAGCCCCATGTAGGAAGGATGAAAGAAGTGAAGGATGGACAGACAAATAGAAGGGTGGATGGACAGAAGGAAGGGAGAGAGCCCAAAAATAGCTCCACCAACCCCATATTTTACATGTTTCTTTGTAAGATCCATGGCAAGGATTATTTGGTGGTACTGTTGCGTAGTGAGTGAAGCCGACTGCCTTCCTTGAGGGGTATCACTAGGTCACCATGACTGGGATTCTTAGGAAGAAGAAAGGGACCTTGAAGAAGTGGAGGGGAGAGTTTTGGGAGCCCAGGCAGACGCACAGGCCTTTGAAGCACCTCCAGGTTCACTGCCCACAGGTCCCGGGGCTCTCCAGAGTGGGAATGTTTTGGAAGGGACAGGAGGGGTTGAAGAAGGGAACAAGGCACCGGGAGGGAAGACCTGCCCTGGAAGAGGTCTTGTGTAGGTCTCACTAGCTGGCCCTGGATCGGTGGGAGCTCTCCTGGGGGTGGAGCCACAGAGCTCCTGAAAGGGAAGGGTTTTGGGGAGGAGTCCCCAGTTTGAGTTCAACCTTCTTGACACAAGCAGAGGAGACTCTTTCAGCCCACCTTGGCTTTTCCTTCTACCTGCAAAGTGCCAATCAGGATCTGCACTGCAAAGAGACTGTCTGGTGTTTTGGAGCCTGAAGGCAAGAAGGGAAGTGCTGAGCTCAGGGCATGTCAAACAGATTAATTTGCAGCAGTCTTCCTCAACCTGCAGCCTTGCAAATATTTTGGACTTCCAGTCTCAGCATCCAATGGCCCAAAGCATCTGGAGGGCAGCAGGCTGGGGGAAACTGGTGCAGATTAATCAGGTTTGGGTAAAACAAAACGCTGAAACTAATCAAAAGCAGAAGTAAGCATTTCTAAGTTTCTCCTTTCAGCTGTACCAGAGGATAGGGGTGAGCACATGACCCCGAGGCTCATGATGGCTTGATCGCCTGGTTTCATGTGATGTCCACAACAGCTGTGGCTTTGTGCCTTTCTTTTTAATTTCTATGTGAGCCTGACCTCGGCTGACTCTGCTTTTGCTGACACCATCTCTGCCTGAGCATCAGAACGGCAAGCGGCAAAATGGAAGGCAGTGTGACATAATGGTCAGAGCACTGGAGCAGGAATCCGGAAGTTCCAGGTTCGAGTCCCCACTCAGCCATGGAGCTCACTGGGTGGCTTTGAGCCAGCCACAGACTCCCAACTTCACCCACCTCACCAGGCTGTTGCTGTGAGGATAAGATGGAGAGGAGAAGCGTTATGTAATCCACTTTGAGTAGGAATAAAGAAAGGATAAACGTTTAATAAATGATGTATGCCATGTTGGCTTTTCTCATGACTTCTGCACTCATCTCCCACACCCGTTCACAGCGCCATCCTAGCTTCAAAAGATGCACTCTTTGCCCACTTGCTTCGTTCGTTCCTCCTTTTATTTAAAGGGCCTCCAAGTGCTCCTCCAATGGGGTTGAACCCAGACCTGGGGCCATCGCCTTTCGTTCGCCAGAGTGCTCTTGGGAAGCCACTGCTAGACACAGGGACTGGCTTGCATCGAGGGATGCGCACACCTGGGCCACCTGGACCAATGGGGTGAGGCACCTTCGCACTGAGTCAGGCTCTGATTCGGTCTTGCCCCGCGTTGGTGGTGGTGAATGGACCCAGAACCACAGGGGTTCTGGCGCAGGCTTCACACATCCCTATTCCCCCTAGATCCTTCCTGCCAGACATGTCAGGGGCTGGACCTAGAGCTTTTCCCATTTATCTCCCCCAGTTGCTGCCCACCTTATGGCCACTAGGTGAAGAGAATGCACTCTGGCTGGGGAGGTATGAGGATTTCATTTTTGCCTGAGAAACATGCGGACATGCCACATGTAAAGCCATGAATGCAGGCATTTGCCACCGAAATTCTTAACCAATTGTCAAACATGCGCTCTGGTTTGCCTTGTACCCAACTTCCAGTTTGATTTCTGCAAATTTCCAAATTCCTCCGGATTTTCACAGTAAACAGAAACGGCCTTTGTCTGTGGAGGGAATCTGCACAATTTTCAGAAGGTTTGTATAAACTGAGCAGCAAACATGAAGAGGAATTGGAGGTGGGACAATGTTTGGCTAATCCTAGCGATCTTGAATATCACTGTTTGGCCCACCCCTACATGTTGCCCGTCATTCTTTAAATGAAATGTGGAGTGATCCCTTCCAACTGTGCAATATTTCGTGGCCATATGGACTTTCCTGCTTATCTGTCATGATCATCAGTATTCCGGGACTGGCTCCAATTACAAAGCTCTACCAAACAGAAATTTCGAGGCAGCCAACGCCCTCGGGAAAGAGGAACTGTATCGTCATTTACGGGCGCTCCATCAACTGTTTTTCAGAACTTAAAGTCCTGTTGAAAAGATGCTAAAGCCAGAACTCCAAATAGATTTGAATTGAATGCAAACAAGGCCCTAGAACAAAACCCTGCAGCATCCTGTCACTTGGAAGAAGAGGAAAAGGTTGAACTCATACCACAAATTGTCGGAACAGGATTACAGAAGTAAGAGTCAAAAGCTACTCAAGTGTGAGTCTCTGCAGAGCTGGAGAATCACCAAAAAGAGCATTTTTAAAACCTTCGGAAAACCCCTATAAACCTAATGAAAACAAAGATCTGTTAACATCTAATTAGTATAATTCCAAATGATGTATTTTACCCTCTGTTGATTGTCTATAATATTGTTGGGGAGTCTCTTTTTCTAAAAACAGAAAAGAAAAAAAGAATCTCTGATATTGATGGTGATTCCAGATCCTGCTTTTTGCTTTTGTAGTTTCAGTCCTGTGATTTGTATATTAGCAATTGTGCTGTTCATTGCTTTTGCACTGAATCATAGGAATTTGATTTCTGTTGATTCCCTTTAAATTTACAGTTTGTACAATGCTGAGCGCATCTGCTTACCATTATTATTATTATATTGCATTTACAGCTCATCTTTCTTCCTCTTGTGAGGAACCCAGGATGGCTTACCTAGTTCTCCTGCACTCCATCTGTATCCTCACCATGGCAACCCTGCGAGCTGGGCTAAGCTGAGAGCCCAAAACTGGCCCAAAGTCACCCAGAAAGCTAACTTACAAGGCCTTTAATAAACTTAAACTGATGCTTCTCTGCAGGGCTTTAAATGGGGCTATTTACAATCATTCATAAAGTAGGTTTGGATTAGAAGAACATTTTAAGACAGGCATAGCAGGGAGAGCAAGTTCTGCCTAAGGGTCAGGGTAGGCCGCTGGAAGCTTTGGAGAGTGGGGCACAACTTTCCACATTTTAAATGATCGCACAGCCCACCTATGGTGCTTGTGTAATACCATCTGTTTTGAAACACACACACGTATCTCTGTCCAGCAGAGCTCCGAGTGCCAAGAGCAAGGGGAAAAGCAGATACAGTAGCCACTGCTTAGATAATTGCTTCCACGGCATTTGCAGTAACACCTGCCGTATCCACCAGCCGTTCACCAGAATCAGGCAGGAGGGTTGTAACATAAACATCTTTATTTCAAAGCATATTGCTATCTCCTTGCTCCCCTATTGGAGCCTGCCATGGGTGAATTTTGCCACAGGGCTTGCTGTTTTGCATTCTAAAGATGGAAGCTACCAGGTTTAGGGTTGAGTGGCTTGGTATCCACCCCAACAATCCACCATCACCCAGTTTGCATGTAACATCAAGCGGATGCATACTCTCACCATAGGTTGAATTTTCAAATCCCAGGATGTGAAGCCTATGAGGAAATTCACCCACAGTAGCTTCTTGTTAGGTGTGAACCAGCTAAGTCCCTGTCGCTTGGCTCTTTACATGTAGCCAGTCATTTCCTGGGAGTTCTTGCCACCATTTCAGTCTGACCTGTCTGTCACTCTTCTTCAGGTCTCTTACGTCAAGACTCCTTACATTTTATTTATGTATTTATTTATTAAGACATTTTTATGCCGCCCCATTCGCCGAAGCCTCGGGGCGGCTTACAACATTACATGTACTGATAAACAGTCATCGGCAACTGTTTTGCCACATGGGCTACCATACATTTTCCCATTATGAAAGTGCTTAAAAATCTTCCTTCTTGGCAAAGGATACAGTGAACCACGCTCTTACCAACCAGGGGGAGGAAGAAATCAAGATATATAGCTTGATTCTGGTTATGACACAAAATGGCTCTTGGCTACAGAGAGGAAAAGCTCCTGGATCAAGGCCCGTTTCCGTCTACTCTTCATCCCAGATGTTTGAGAGCAGGTTGTGATCTTCCAGCGCCGTGCCACTTCTAAATAAGCCAGGCTGCCAGTTGTGACCCAGGGAAGATTCCACTTGAAAGGTTTGTACCTGTGTAGTATATTAGATGCTGCCAGGATTTGAATGGGCTAACTCAGGCCATGCTATTTCCTGGGCTAGTCCCCCTTTTTCCAATTACAAGTGAGCAGCTGCGGCAAAGCTGGTCCAGCATGCAGCTCCTTTACTCTCGGGCTTCTTCTCTGGAGTGTCTCCTGCCAGTGGTAAAAACAAGGTTCAGAAGTGATGCAATTTCAAGGAAGTGATGCACAATACTCTAAAATGCTATCGGGCAAAACTGGAAGGAAAGGGCAGGCCCTTGCTAATGCACTTCTACAAGCTCAGGCTGCTTTCTGCAGTCTCTGCCACCTTTGCCTCTTTTAAACGGCAAGGGAGTCTTCCTATTTTACTTTTTGTAAGTAGGAAAAGAAATGGAGAACACACCCTCCAAAAGAACCATCCGCAACAGCCTTGCTCAGGGCAGGAAATTTGCCAAGAACTGGAAGAATTGGGACTGCCCAGCTCCTTGAATAGTGTTTGCAAACTGAGCATTAAGAAAAGAAAAGCTCAGCCTTGTATTTCTGGGAAAACATACACATCAAAGTGGGGGGGGGGCAGTATAAAGATAACGAGGGTTTCCTACAGAAATGCAATGAAAGGTCATAGTATAGCAGCTTCTTTGAAAGGGCAGGAGAGAGCAAAAGGCTGAGCTGCTTCCACCTTTTTCACATCTCAGACGATGTGCAGTTATCTCATTATTCCCAATTATTTAAAAATAATAACTACAAAATAAAACCATCTCTTCCTTGCAATAATTGGCTGAAATGAAGAAAGCTTAGGGGTTACCAGGCATGGGTGTTTGTGCAGAAGGTCTACAAGCTCTGTTCAGGTCTATTTTGCAAGCCAAAGTCTTGGATTGAGAGTCCCTAATTCTAAGACCGGGTGCTTCCAATTACACACAGGCAGGCCAGCATCAGCCGTATGTCGCGTTTTCACTCCCCGTGCGCTGGAGCGGATGAGCATCTCTGCAGTGAAAGCCAGCGTGGAGCGATGGTGGTTACAAGCATGGGGCTGGGACTCAGGGGATTGGGGTACCAGTCCCCACTCAGTCACCCACGCAGCCAGCTGGGTGACTTTGGGCCAGCCATGGCCTCTCAGCCCAACCTACCTCACGGGGTTGTTGTTGTGCAGTTAGGAGTGCGAGCAGGAAGAGGAGAATGATACAAGTCGCTCTGAGCTCATTATAAGAAAAAAGGCAAGGTGTAAATCTAAATAAATAAATAAACTTCCCCAGAAGCACAACTTGTCATGCAAACCTGGCCAGCATGGCTTGTTGACGTGGTGACAAGCCATGCGGCACCCATGGACTGTCCCGCGCACAGCCTGTTTGCACGCCACCGTAAGCTACGCTGAAAACGAGCCACGGTGGCTTGGTTGCTTGCTTGCTCAGCCGTGCTGCTCCGTCAGATGATGCGGTGCCCCCCAGCTTGCCTGGTTTCTCCCCCCTCGTCGTCCTCCTGCTGCTTCCCCCTGCCTGTCCCTGCAGCACAACTCATGTGCGGCAAGTCGCTCAGCGGATCCCCCGTCTTGCCATGCAGGGCATCTGCACAGGGCATGCATGCCACCCATCTCTCCGCCGTGCAGCACAGACTCTGCGCAATTAATCTTCAGAGGGGAGCAGGAGGGCTCACTTTACTTTTCCAGATAAAGTAGCTGAATCATTTTTTTTCTTCCTTTAACATTTAAAAAGAGGAAGAGGAACCTTGGAAGCTTCTCAGATGAGCGACGTTGCACATACATGGTTGATTCACCTCTGAAAACGTGCACATGCCTCCAATTCGGGGCATTTAAGCTTTCCCTACTCCTGTGTGCATAGAGAGTTTTTTTCTTTTTCACCCCCTGTGGAGGGAATTTGCCATGGAAACAGAAGGGGAAAGCTTACATCTCCCCCTCCATGTTGGCCTGCAAGTACTTCCCCAGAGCTGAATCAATCACGGTAAATGTGCAAGAATGCCGGGAAGAGAAATGCCACTATGTAACTCTAGCTGCTAAATCACAGTCAGAAAGAATAGCCACCTTCAAGGTTGTTTGTTGAAGATAGGAGGAACTTGGCTCACACAGGGAACACGTCAGTCACTCTCAGATGAGGTGCGGAGGTGGAGGAGGAGGAGCAGGAGGAAGCATTGAGGGAGATGGCATGTTTTTGTCAAGCAAACTTCAGCAACCGAGATCGTGAGGACTGGTAGGATATTTAGACTCCTGCAGGGCATCTCTGCAGCTCTTTCAAACAAGCCATGCAGAAGCCTTCTGGCCGGGTTCGTACATCACAACAAGCCACCTACAAGAACCCAGCAATGATCCATGGGTTGTCAGGCTATGTGTGGTGTCAGTCAACATGCCCATTCATTCATTTCTTATCTTTATATTCCACTTTTCTTCCAATGGGTTCAAAGCACCTTACATAAAGCTCTTCCTCTTCTCTCAGTCTTATCCTCACAACAAGAACCCTGTGAGTTAGGCTGGGCTGTGACTGAGCCAGAGTCACCCAGTGGGCTCCATGGCTGAGCGGGAACTAGAATCCAGATCGCCCAAGTCCCAGTCTGTGCCCTTATTTTTATTTATTTATTTATTTATTAAAACATTTCTTTGTCGCCCCATTCGCCGAAGCCTCGGGGCGGCTCACAACATAAAATATAATACAAGAATAACAATATAAAACTAACAATATAAAAGAAATAACGATATAAAAGAAGTTGCCCTGGCCAGATAAATAAGCAAATACTGTTAACAATTAAAATGACGCTTGTCTGTCACACTGACAAGCCGGCTGACAAAACACAGTGAGTTGTTGTCTCATGCAAATCAGGCCAGGGACGTTTTGCATCAGGGTTTGGTTGGTGGGCCCCAGGGTGCAATGCAGAAACAACATTTTTAGATTCTGCAAGCCTGAAAGCTGGCCAGCCTCACTGGTATATATAGCCCTACCAGGACACTTGCCACCTTGCCTTTCCTTTCACTAGTGAACCCTCATTATCACACTTGTCAAGAACAGGGGCCACACTTCCGAAAGGGACTGATGTGTTTGCACGTCATTTTGCCCATTTTCTTTTTCCTGACGATCACAAAGCCAGCTTGGCAGACAGCTTTTCTGGCCCTTGTTTTGACAGACACTGACGGACCCTTCAAAGCGCTCAAGCAGCACATTTCCTCTGTCGCAGGTGCCAACTCTGGGCAGCACACAGAGAAGCTCCAAATAGCGTTTCCCCCTTTCTTTGGGTTCTCTTAACAGCTGTCAAAAGCAAGCTGTCAGGAAAATTCACGAGAATGAGCAATCTTTGCTCATGGAAAGTTTGGTGGTAGGGCAAGATTCTCCACTTTTTCATTCTGACAGCTCTCCGAATATATTTATATTCATTGGTTTATATTTATTTATTTTAGGGTTATTTGCACAGACATACTGTTGCCCCAAATCCCCTCAAAGGAAAAAAATAAGTCCTCAAGATCAGAGAATCTGCATTTTTAAAAAACCCAGTCCACTGCAGGATCTGCTAGTTGGAGCCATAGAAATACAGGCACATTTGAATGCATTGCGGGTTTCTCTGACATTCCCAATCTGTATGAATACAGGGCAGGGATCTACAGCAGGGCCAGATTTGGGTGTACACTGAAAATGCTAGAAGAAGTGAAAAGTGACCTTAGACTTGGACCACACGTCATAGATCACAGAAAGAAATCAAAGGAAAGTAAAGATTGTCCTCTTTTTGCATACTCTTAAGCCATGAATAAGTAAAGCTCTCCTTTTCAAACAAAGTTTCTGTACAACTGAAGGCAGGACTTCGATATAAATTACAGCAAAAGGTTTATACCTAGCTCAATGGCCACAAAAATGGAACAGATGCTGTTTTCCACGTTTGTCAAACAAGTGCTGATTAAACAGTCCAGGCTGTAGAACAGCAGGCCTGTATTTAAGTCCAGTTTTAAAGGGAGATTCTACAGAAAGAGAATACAGGATTGAGGTACTGTGCTTTGTTAAAGTAAGAAGGTTAACAGCATGACTTTGAACTCCCTCATTATTTATACATCAGGGTGACAGGTTAGCTTGACCAGCTGCTCAGAATAGGTACATTTCAAATCACTTGGCCTCAGTAAGCAGGTTCGCTTCTTACACTGCAACAGTTTAGCAGAAAGTGTATGGGCTGAAACACACTTGCGCAAGCCCCAGACACCAAGCAAATTCACATGACATGAAAAACCACAGCAGTTTCTTGAGTGGCAAGGTCTGTTGTGCCATCCAAACCATATTTCAGCATGGTACCTTTAGTTTTTGGAATGGGACTGCAGGTGGCACAGTGGTTTAAACTGCTGTGCTGCTGGGCTGGTTGATCGAAAGGTCGCTGGTTCGAATCTGCACAACGGGGTGAGTTCCCGTTGCTCTGCCCCAGCTCCTGCCCACCTGCAGTTCGAAAGCATGCAAATGCAAGTGGATAAAAAGGTACCACTTCGGTGGGCAGGTAACAGCATTCCGTGCACTTCAGTGTTTAGTCATGCCGGCCACATGACCACGGAGACTGTCTGCGGACAAACGCTGGCTCCCTTGGCTAAGAAACGGAGATGAGCACCACCCCCTAGAGTCAGGCATGACTGGACTTAATGTCAAGGGGAAACCTTTACCTTTACCTTTAGTTTTTGGAAACCACAATAAGAATCTATGGTTTCCACACTCTGCCCTGGTTTCTTCGGTCATCTGAATCCAGACCGAACTGTGCCATCATGGTTACCACAGTTTACAATCAACAGTCAGACTGTTCCACATTTGTTAACTTAGTGTTTCCAGACTGGACACCAAGCTGAATCCCACACGGACTTAGAATTTAACTTTACAAGCTGGAATTGTCCAAATCAGTGAAGAATTATTTGCTACATACAGCACTCCAAATGTTATATAAAATTTAGCAGAGGGATCATGTCAATTATAATTTTAATCTGCCATCTCAAACACAGCCCAGAAGTAACCTCCAGTGGGATGGTGATAGCACAAGTGTGGGTAGTCATCCAGCATGTATGTTACCCTGATAGCAGTTTAGCTACCATAGGTACCTGTCATTAATAACATAAGTAAGTAGCATTAGATAAGTCAAGCCAGCTCAACTTCTGGATGACCAAGATTTTCTCTCACGAAGACCTAAAACAATGCTTTAGCACAGTGATTCCCAACCTGGGGCATGCATACCCCCGGGGGTACAACCAGGACATTGAGAGGAATGCAAAAAAAGGGAGGGGAAAGGTACATATGTCAACAATGTAAGACACGATACAAGGCAGAAGTTGCAAAATTTATTGCGCATTATCACATGGAGTGAAGAGGGTTTCTTTGTTATTTAACCTCAAGAAAAGCCCCGTTCCTTTGCTTTGTTGCTTCAGCGAATGGCAGGGAGTCCCTCCCTAAACCGTGCGTTCCAAATTTGCCACTACACTGTACATGCGCAGTGATCTGCCCCCACAGCCTCAGCTTTCACCCTCCTCCACCAGTTTTTCAATCGTTAATAAAGTAACACATGTACTGACGCCATGTAATTTTTATGCCATCTGTGATGTTTTTACATGAATTCATTGTATCTTTTGAGTTCTGAATGTAGACGTATATGCCCTGCCCCTTCACCTTACTATTCCATTGCCTTTTTATCCCATTATTGGGTTTTTTCCCAGTTACAGCCCATGCATTTGAAATAGCAGCAGCTATATTAATTACAAACATTTTGCTAGGATGAAGGCTACCACTTATGGAAATGGGTTGCTAAGGGGTACACAAGCGAAAAAGGGTTGGGAACCGCTGCTTTGGGATGCATTTACATGCTATGCTACCCAGACATACCTGCAGTTATATTTTAGGATGCATATGGAGAAACCTAAGAGCAAGGGAAACTGCATTCTTGGAGTACCTTCTGCAAGTTGAAATCAGGCATCCCTGTTCATTGGGGCAGGACCTACCATTGGGCAGGTGGCAGATGCTAAGGGTACAAGATTGTGTTGTGGTGTTGCAGAGTACATCTCTATAGCTAGATACGGAAAATCATTTTGTCCTTCCACTCGGGTAGCAAAATATCTTAGGTGTGCCTTGTATTCGGTCCCAGAGCCAAACAGAGAAAAAGCGAAAATAAAAACTGATCATTTGGTTTCTGCCCTTGGTGTCCCAATCTTACAATCTCTTCCTCTCCTCGGAAGAATTTTGCAACATTAGTATTTGTTTAGTTGCCTTGAATATTTATTAGAAATATGAGATGTAAATGCTGAAAATAAATACACTTTACAAAAAATGAAACACTTTACAAAAAATGGTTTGTTTCACCAGAGGGGAAAAATGCAATGGACTGCATATTCTTTCTTAAAAAAATATTGCTAATTTGCAATCTTTCTAGCTTTTATGTTTACAAATTTACATTCAGAATGAAGTTGAATTGTTTTCGGGAGGCTCAAACCAGCCCTCCAGAGATAACTTGCTGGAACGTTGAAAAAGATATAGTGAAGTTATTTGCATTAAAAACCAACATTAAAGCAAAATGATGCAAACTGTCTGTGGTATTTCAGAACTAAAATGTTATTTCTCCATCATTAAATAGGATGGCTAAAACAAGAAATGTATTAGCTGCTTGCAGGCCTGAATTGAGTTGATATAATTATTACATTGCATATATATCTCACTTTTTTCCTCTTCAGAGAAACCCAAGGCAGTTTACACCGCTTCGTTTTATCTTCCCAACAACAGCCCTGCAAGATGGATTAAGCTGAGAGTCTGTGAGTGACCCAAAGTCATCCAGTGACTTCGACAGCCAAATGGGGATTATAACCCAGCTTTCTGCCTTCCCAAGGCCAACATTTTAACAGCTGCACCACACCGGCTCCAAAGCACTCTCAGTGCAGATAGTATAATTCCCTAGGCAGAAAAATCCAGTAGAAAAATATTGAAAGCTGGCAATCTTCAAACTGAGTTGCTTACTGCAGTGGTTTTTTCTGGGCCCATAATACAATGTTTTGTGGAACAGAGACAGCCCTTTCTCTTCTTTCCTTTTGCTTTCCACTGTAAATCCAGGCACAACTACACTAACAGCTTCTCCCGCACACATCTTCAAAAATAGAATGCAGACAAATTGCAGAGGAAGGCATGACATTTCCAAACTTGTCACAGTGGCAGAACTTCTTCAGTAGCTACAAATAATTAGAGGTGGTTGTTGATGATGACGGTGATGGTTTTAAACTTGACAATATTGCTTCATCAGCCATTTTAACCTCCAGCATGAGTCAATCCTCAATATATGTGTGTGAGAACACAGTGAAACATTTGCTAGACAAATTTCCCTCACCAGCAGCATCCCGGTGTGGAAGGGGCTGCCCCACAGAGCTGCGTACATTCAGGCCATAGAAAGTTGGCCACAGAATCAGTTCTATGGTGCAAGTTATGGAGTTGTCAGAACTTCCTCCTCAAATAATTGGTCCTTTTAGGAGAACTGTAAAAGGGATAGACAAAGGTCTTGTGCAGGCAGGACCCACATGTTTTACTGAGCTAAAAAGCCCCATCCAAGAGCAAGAGCTGCACAAGGATAAGTACCATAACGAAGGTCAACTTTGGTTGACCAGGACCATCAAAGCACAAACCAGACACTGCCTGGTGATGGTAGCCACATAGACATGGTCAAAAAAGAGGAAATGATAACCAAAGAAGGGGACAAAAGATAATCTACATATAGATGAACTGGAGAAGTCTTTCCCATTGGCCAGCACCTTCTCCCCAGGATGAAGGGGAGAAAGTAATTCTGCAAGTAATTCTACTGCACATGGAGGAAGATGCTTTCTTTATTTGGTGATATCCAAGCAGATTGCTTTCTGATTGGCTACAGAAGGCAAAGCATGCTGCATTATGATTGGTAGTTTCTGCTAGACCGATGTCACCCCATATTTAGTATAAATATGAAGGCCTTTGAAAAGTGCAGGGAGACACTCGCACTGTGTCTCCCTGTCTGCAGACCATGTAATTTCTGTTTGTCTTTTCTAATCAATCTTTTTCTTTTATAACTGGGCCGTTCTTTAGTTGGACCTCCAAGACCTCCAACCAGGTAAAGCGTCTCTTCTCTTCCAAGGATCTTCTTTTCCTGGATAGATGCAAATGTAGAAACAATTGTTTGAATTAAAGCAGACCATGCTCAGGTGGACTGTGAGCCTTGCTTCAGCTGATCTCCAGATACCACTGATGGACCAGTTCAAGAGCTCAGCTCTTCCTTCGGGTGATTCTTTACCTTTAAACTGGACTGGACAACCCTCCAAGTAGAAGCTGCCTTCAGGTAAGGATGATTTTCTAGCAGACAGACAGAGAACTGTCCTCTGTAAAAGAAGTCAGGTGGCCACTTTATTCTTTTTAACAACCTTTTCGATACGCAAACACACGCACACCTACCTGTCTGCAAAGCCAGAGGATCAGCTGTCTTGTCCTCCACCTGAGATGTCTTGATCTCCATTTCACGCACTTGTCCCTCAGGGTTTTCTTGCTCCCAGATTCCTGCCCTGAGGTGCAGGAACAAGTTGCAAAAGAACTGGCTACCGTAAGACCAGCCTACAGTCCGAAGCACTTGGGGTTCAAAGGCACTTAGGTTCAGTCCTAAGGTTTCGTGGATGTACTGTGCGGGTTTTGACTTACATGAGATAGGCCATTCGTCCATCTCTGCACGCACACCAGCTCATTCGCCTTTTGACTGCTTCTGAAACAGCCTGCATTTCTGCGTCACTCACCATGGCACTTGGGGAGTGCAAATCCAAAACAACATGGGGCATGTGCAACCAGTCTGCAGTGCTCAGAGAAAAGGGCTTGGATTCAATGGGGTTTTTCATAGCTGTGTCTTAAGCCTTAGCTTATATCAACCTCATGAAACGTACACTGAAAGCGAAGGATGTCACGCATTATACTTAAGATATTATGGCAGGAGGGATTATTAGAATTTGTTGGTGCCTGCCTGTGACTCGCAGAGGCGTAACTACCTTTGAGAGCTCTCTGTGCTTTATTTAGCAAACTGCAAAACAGGAAATAATGTGAGGCAGCAACATCTACTTCAGATAAATTGGTTTCAAATTGCCTTTGATGAGTGTCAGTCACCAAAGCTGTCTTCCTAACCATGCTTGCTTAGAAGGAATCTTCTGCTTAAGGCAGCAGTGCGCAACTCTACGTATGCATGTCCGAACGGAGGTGTAGGAGGTTTGCTGCGTCAGAAGGCCTCATATAAGGCCTTGCTCATACAAAACAGGGAAATAGAAGGGCCCCGGCACCCTTCCCCGGAGCCAGCCCACTCATGAAGCACGATGAGATGCCTACATCGGGTGGCAGGGTAGGATCAGTGCATTTGCCACTTCCTCCCTCCAGAGGTCTCACCTTCACTATTGCCCTGCCACCTGCAGGACGTGCTCTGGAAAGCCAAGGCAGCCATGTTGTACCTAGGACGGTTTCTCACATGGATGGCCCCCAGAAGTTGCCTGCCCCTGCAGTTGTTGTTGTTGTTAGTCGCGAAGTTGTGGCCTACCCATCGTGACCCCATGGACAACACTCCTCCAGGCCTTCCTGTCCTCCACCATCTCCCAGAGTCCACCTAAGCTCACTCCAACTGCCTCAGTGACTCCATCCAGCCGCCTCATCCTCTGCCGTCCCCTTCTTATGCCATCAATTGTTCCCAGCATTCGGCTCTTCTCCGGGGAGTCCCTCCTTCTCATTAGGTGGCCAAAGTATTTGAGTTTCATCTTCAGGATCTGGCCTTCTAAAGAGCAGTCAGGGTTGATCTCCTCTAGGACTGACTGGTTTGATCGCTTTGCAGTCCAAGGGACTCGCAGGAGTCTCCTCCAGCACCACAATTCAAAGGCCTCAATCCTTTGGTGCTCAGCCTTCCTTATGGTCCCGCTTTCACAGCCATACATTGCAACTGGGGAAACCATAGCCTTGACTATATGCACTTTTGTTGGCAGGGTGAGGTCTCTGCTTTTTAGTATGCTGTCTGGATTTGCCATAGCTTTCCTTCCTAGGAGCAAGCGTCTTTTAATTTCTTGGCTGCAGTCCCCGTCTGCGGTGATCTTGGAGCCCAGGAAAATAAAATCTGTCACTACCTCCATTTCTTCCCCATCTATTTTCCAGGAAGTGAGAGGACCGGATACCATGATCTTAGTTTTCTTAATGTTGAGTTTCAAGCCAACTTTTGCGCTCTCCTCCTTCACCCGCATCAAGAGGGTCTTTAGTTCCTCTTCACTTTCTTCCATTAGAGTGGTATCATCTGCATATCTGAAGTTGCTGATATTTCTCCCAGCAATCTTAATTCCAACTGGTGATTCATCTAGCCCCGCCTTTCTCATGATGTGCTCTGCATATAAGTTAAATAGGCAGGGCAACAATATACAGCCTTGCCAAACTCCTTTCTCAATTTTGAACCAATCAGTGGTTCCGTGCCCAGTTCTCACTGTTGCTTCTTGACCCGCATATAGGTTTCTCAAGAGACAAATAAGATGGTCTGGTACTCCCATCTCTTTAAGAACTTGCCACAATTTGTTGTGATCTACACCATCAAAGGCTTTAGCATAGTCAATGAAGCAGAAGTAGATGTTTTTCTGGAACTCCCTAGCTTTCTCCATGATCCAGTGTATGTTGGCAATTTGATCTCTAGTTCCTCTCCCTCTTCGAAATCCTGCCTGTGCTTCTGATAGTTCTTGGTCCACATACTGCTGGAGCCTAGCTTGTAGGATTTTGAGCATAACTTTGCTAGCATGTGAAATGAGTGCAATGGTGTGGTAGTTTGAACATTCTTTGGCATTGCCCTTCTTTGGGATCGGAATGTAAACTGACCTTTTCCAATCCTGTGGCCACTGTTGAGTTTCCCAAATTTGCTGGCATATTGAGTGTAGCACTTTTACTGCATCTTCTTTTAAGATTTTGAATAGCTCAGCTGGAATACTGTCGCCTCCACTAGCTTTGTTGCTGTTCAGACTTCCTAAGGCCCATTTGACTTCACATTCCAGGATGTCTGGCTCGAGGCCAGTGACCACCCCATCATGGTTAACAAAGACATTAAGCTCTTTCTTGTATAGTTCTTCTGTGTAATTTCACCACACCTACTTAATCTCTTCTGCCTCTGTTAGGTCCCTGCCATTTTGGTCCTTTATCATGCCCATCTTTGCATGAAACGTTCCCTTCATATCTCAAATTTTCTTGAAGAGATCTCTGGTCCTCCCTATTCTATTGTTTTCTTCTATTTCTTTGCACTGTTCGTTTAAGAAGGCATTGTTATCTCTTCTAGCTGTTCTCTGGAATTCTGCATTCAATTGTTTGTATCTTTCTCCTTCTCCCTTGCCTTTCACTTCCTTTCTTTCCTCAGCTATTTGTAAAGCTTCCCCAGACAGCCATTTTGCTTTCTTGCATTTCTTTTTCTTTGGGATGGTTTTAGTTGCTGCCTCTTGTGCAATGTTGCGAACCTCCGTCCATTGTTCTTCAGGCACTCTGTCTATCAGATCCAATTTCTTAAATCTATTTGTCACCTCTACTGTATATTCATCAGGGATATGATTTAGGTCATACCTGGGTGGCCTAGTGCTTTTCCCTACTTTCTTCAATTTAAACCTAAATTTTGCAACCAGAAGCTCATGATCTGAGCCACAGTCAGCTCCTGGTCTAGTTTTTACTGACTGTATAGAGCTTCTCCAACTTTGGCTGCAGAGCACATAGTCAATCTGATTTCTTTGTTGACCGTCTGGTGATGTCCATGTGTAGAGTCGTCTCTTGGGTTATTGGAAAAGAGTGTTTGCTATGACCATCGTATTCTCTTGACAAAATTCTACCAGCCTGTGCCCTGCTTCATTTTGTACTCCAAGGCCAAACTTGCCTGTTTTTCTGGTTATCTTTTGGCTTCCTACTTTAGCATTCCAATCCCCCATGATGATAAGGACATCATTTTTTGGTGTTAATTCTAGAAGGTGTTGTAGGCCTTCATAGAACCAGTCAACTTCAGCCTCTTCAGCACCAGTGGTTAGGGCATAGACTTGGACTATTGTGATGTTGAATGGTTTTCCTTGGATTCGAACTGAGATCGTTCTGTCATTTTGGAGATTGCATCCCAGTACTGCTTTTCCTCCTCTTTTATTGACTATGAAGGCTGCTCCATTTCTTCTGAGGGATTCTTGCCCGCAGTAGAATACCTGATGGTCATCTGAATTAAATTCACCCATTTCTGTCCATTTTAGTTCACTGATTCCTAAGATGTCGGTGTTCGGTCTTTTCATTTACTGTTTGACCACATCCAACTTGCCTTGATTCATGGATCTTACATTCCAGGTTCCTATGGAGTATAGATCTTTACTGCATCAAACTCTCCTTTCACCACCAGATACATCTGCAACTGAGTGTCCTTTCGGCTTTGACCCAGTTGAGTCATTCTTTCTGGGACTACTAGTAGTAGCCCTCTGCTCTTCCCCAGTAGCATATTGGACACCTTCTGACCTGAGGGGTTCATCTTCCGGCGTCATATCTGTTTGCCTTTTGGTACTGTCCATGGGGTTTTCATGGCAAAGATACTGGAGTGGGTTGCCATTTCCTTCTCCAGTGGATCACGTTTTGTCAGAGCTCTCTACTGTGACCTGTCCGTCTTGGGTGGCCCTGCACGGCATAGCTCATAGCTTCATTGAGCTACGCAAGCCCCTTCGCCACAACAAGGCAGTGATCCATGAAGGAGGCCCCTGCAGTACATGGTCTAAATTCGTGTCTTAAATATCCACTAGTTTAAACTAGCACTTTAACCTTGAATGTGAGGATTGCTGTCTGCATTCTGCAGATAGACAGATGGACAGACTGACGACTGACTGACATTAAATTGTATCTGCCTTCTTTCCTAAACCATAAGGACTAGAAACGTTACTCGAAAACAAGCATAGGCTATGCAAGGGTTCCATCAAATACTGGCTACTCTTTATGACCCAACGGATAGGTCATACAATGGATGCATTTCCCCACACATAAAAGGATCCATCCCCTCCTATTTCAGAGGAATACCTAGCAGACCCTCAAAAACCTAAGTATAAAGTCCTCTAACTCATCTACACCCTGTGAGATTATTCTCAATTTCATTGCATAGGCAGGTGATGTCAGTTAGCTTTTGTCCCAGCCCTCTAGGTCAGATGCAGTATTTAATTAATAGTATGTTCATAATGCACATGCTGAATGCAAATGGCAAATCTGATACTGATGTCAGCGCGATCCTGGCAGTCCCAGCCTTAGCTTTCCCAGTGGCACAGAGCATCCAGGCACCATAGGATCAGGCAGCTAAACACAGAGGAGGTTTCAGGTTTCGTTGCCATATGAATTCCAAGCATGAGCAATTTTTGCTCTATCGTACTATGCTGTCCTTGTTGGACACCACAGACTTTTTCAAAGGACTTCATTGGTACAAAGTCCTCTGCTTGATGCTGAGTATTTTCAGTGCATTCTGATGAAAATTGACTTATTGCCATCTGGCTGATGACCCCATTAACTCTGTGTTACCAGCTGGGCGAAGAGACAATGAGCCTCCCTAAACTTTGAACTCTACTAGAAATGTTTAGAGGAGTCTGAAAATCACCATTTTCTTCAAGGAATGCTGCGAAATGTAATTTGGGGAGGCTGCTGAGAATTGTCTGCGGGAGATGCCTAGAGAGCATCATGGAGCTACAGTTTTCAGGTCTTCCTCAGAAACAATATGATTGTGAAGTCAGCACAACTCAGTTATGCAGGTATGAAGACAAGAAGACAAGGTTAGGATGAGTCCATCAGATGAAACGCCCATCTAACCCAGTACGCCATTTCATAATGTAGCCAATTCCATACTTTTCAGACACTCATTGCCATCTCTCCCCGGCTATTGCCTCCTGGATCTCCGTTTTATGACTTGTATTTCATAATTCCAATGGAAGTAGACCTTATTCATATTTTTCCAAGTTGGTTCTCAGCTGCTTTCTTTTAATCAATAACATTTCACCATTTAGATGAAGACTAATGCTAGAGGGAGAGTCCTTATTTATCCACACAGCAAATGAATTCTTCTGCAGAGTACAAAACTATAATTTTCACAATTATACTGCTCTGAAACATTTGGCAAATATAAATAAAAAAGAAAACTTATCTGCAATAATCCATTATTTCTAAAATCAAAGTAATACTAATAACCCACAGTTCTAACACCAGCCTTATGTTACATTAAGTAGTCTCAGCAGATTTAGTTCATAGCCATTTTTTTAATGACTAGAGCAATTAAGCAACATATTTTCTGCCTGGATGCTCGTACAACCATCTAGAATAATGAATACAAGAAACCTTTGTCATATCATGGGAACATCAGAGAGGTAGAAACTATGGAATTAAACCATTTGTGTCATGGCAGTGAAACTACAGGTCAAGTTATAATTGATGCTGCACATGAAAACACAGCCTGCCACCAAATTATGCAAGTCAGAGGAAGACTCAAGGCAGCTTGCTGCATCAAAACCATATAGAAAACTATACAAATGTTAAACATATACTCAGATCAACTGCACTATTAAAACTATAGCAAATTCTTGTATAAAATTATATGCATGTCAAAATTAGAATGGCAATAGAATTTCTTAGGGCAGAGCAGTACATGGGCATCAAGTCTGGCATTAACATTATTGCGGGAGAAATCCAAAACTGGTCAATAAACAGGCAATAGGTGTCCCCCGAAGCACAGTCTGAGGTGCAGTCAAAGTCAAAATCCAGCAGCAAGGAACACTGATCGCCTGGACACAGTTCAGTTGCAGTTCAGCATCATGATTCGATTTCTGTTTAGATTTTAGGTTTTATTTCTGCACTTGCATCTGTATGTATAAATGTGCACATGCAAATTGGTGTTCTCTTTTATCTGCTTGTTGCTGTGTTTCCTTTTTTATTATTCATAACTGGTTGCCCTTGATCCTATACTTTGCCTGTAAGAGGAGTGGAAAGATCTCAGTCTCCAGAAACAGAAGCGCTGCATCACATGTAGATCTTCCCTGTAAGAAGAGCCAAATTGTTTCCATGGCCTTTGTACATTGAGATACATGACAAAAATCCAGATAAATTCCTCTTCTTGCCTACACAGGTTCATTTAAGGACAAAAAAAAGCCATTTAAGAACGACTTGCTTTTGGAAGACATTAGACAAAATGAGTATCAACAGTCTATAATCAATCTGTGTTCAGTTTGTTAACAAATATTCGTTTCCAGACTTGCCTGTTGAATGTAAAAAGGAAATCCAGCTTGGCAGAAATTCCTGTCCATTCATCTTGGTTAAACAAACGGTGTCAGGCATCAACCGCTTCTAAACAGTTTCAAAGAAAACGGAGTTCAGAGTGCAGCCAGTCTTGTATTCCTGGCCTTGGTCCCAGATACTAAACATTTGCCATGGAAGTGGATTCCAGGCCACTCAATGGCTTTTCCTCCCAAGTAATCTATTATATGATCAGGCTGCAAGGAAGCTGAGCTTAAAGTTTGATGGACGATGCAGAAATAAACATTTCTGAACAACTCAGATCTCTCAAATTTCTGATCAAACAAACACCAATGCCACAGTAATTGATGTTTGCTGTTTCTTGGTGTGGGTGTCCAAGTATGGAGTCAGATGAAACAAAATTATGGAATTATTCTGAAAACATAACAAGAGGTTGAGTTCTATAACCCATACCACAAAAGGAGGGGTTTAATTCTAAGGGTGGAAGAAAAATTGTTTGGTTTCTATTTTAAAATAAACTGGTTTAATGCACTGGCCAAACTGGCACATGGAGAGGAACATGACTATTTTCAATATTTTCTGAGAAAATACTCCCATCCTAAAGTTTAAAAATGTATCTATTACTTAATATCATGTACAAGGGGACATACTGGGGCAAGGTTGTGTTTATTATTATTATATATAAGCAAGCATAGGAATTGTCATGCACCTGAAAATG
Organism: Varanus komodoensis; assembly: GCF_004798865.1. Taxonomy (NCBI): domain Eukaryota; kingdom Metazoa; phylum Chordata; class Lepidosauria; order Squamata; family Varanidae; genus Varanus; species Varanus komodoensis. The sequence continues at coordinate 8,045,396 of NW_025335780.1, forward strand.
CATATGGCCTTTCATGCATCTTTTTAAAACATTCACAAACTTGTGGCAGAAATAGAATGGAAGGAACGTCTACTTTTAAAAAAGCGGTCATTACAGAAAGCAAAACATTCAGCCATCCATCCTCACTTACCCCTCAAATCCTCGTGGTGTGGCCACCGACATCTCACCGATATTCTTGCAACACTCTGCCAGCACAATCGCAGCTTGATTTTGCACACTGACACACAAACGCTTGGGCTCTCCTAGTGGAGATGCTCCAGCTCGAAGGCAGCGTGTCGGGCAGCGTGTTTTGCTACATATGACTGGGCAGAGAAGAGGAGTCCTCCCAGCTGTTTATTTATTTATTATTATTTATTTAAAACATTTCTATGCCGCCCCCATCGCAATAAAGCCTCGGGGCGGCTGTTGCTTTGGCTGCTGCTCTGCCCCCAGCAATATTTTTCTCTGGATAGTGGCAGACTCAGCTTCTGTGAGTACCCCACAGTGCCTTTGGATCTGGCCCATGGCCTTCACTCATTAGCCCCAATGCTTTAAAAAGAAAAGAGCCCCATTCATATCAATGGGATATTGAAATTTTAAAGCTTTTTGCTATCCAGAGGGCAGGAAGTCATGGCGGAGAAACCAGAGGCTGGTCTTTGTCTCTACCCAATGAAATATCCCCTGCAGGGCAGTGAGGCTTAGAAAACAGCTTCAGTTGGTGCCTCTACACATGTGTGCATGAGAAAGTGTGATGATTTCTCGCATCCTGCCCAGTGCCGGCCTCCGGCCTCCAACTGCTCAATCCTGGGGAAGTATGGCCTTCATGATAAAGAAGTTGTCCCATATCTGCTCTCATATATAATGTTTGCATGCCTTCTGAATAAAGGCTATTTTAAAACAAAAGAACCAGACAGGACACCTTGCAAGGAGTCCTTCTATAATAATAAAAGCTGGGCTGTCTCTATCCATCTGCACCATAGCTCCAGGCCGGTGAAATCCTGGCACTTGAAATTTGGTGTGCATATTAAGGGAATCCTAGGAGCGTGCATTCAGGGTTGTTTGATTCTTAACATTCATTAACTGTAATTAGTGTTATTGCATCTACCTGTTTGAAGCCATTAGCAACACCTGCACCCACCAGGGGCAGACTTCCTTAATCAGCACATCACTTTGTAGTTGAAACCTGCTGGGGAAGACGGTACCTCCTTTGTTTGGGCAAATACAGGGACAAAGAGGAAACGAGTGTGTAGGCAAATCTTCTAGATACAAGAGAACAAGAAGGAACCAGGCCAAGGATGTGTTTTTGAGATGTATCTTCAAACTTGGATAAGCTATGGAAGGAGGAAGGAAAATTCCCAGACTTGTGAAGAAAAGGGCTCATAACAAAGTTGTCCAATTAAGATAAACTATCAAAGCGTTGTTCTAATTGTACACTGCACTTTTCTACTTGTTCTGTCTACACGCATTATATACATGTCGATTGCCTTTGCTTTCATTCTGCTCCTAATAAATACTGGTTTTTTTGCATCGAAGGTGATTGGACCTGTTTCCTGCAGGATCTGACAAACTGTTTGAAGTCAGAAGGGAGCAGGCCATGAGCTTCTTCTGCTACGGAACAACACCATGCTGGATGTGAGGTGGAGAGATCCGCGGATCCCTGCCCCAGGGGGGTATAGGAGGGTTATGCTTAGTGATGCTCCTGGGTATGGCTTTATTCAGGGAGGACAGGCACGATGTGTTCAAACAGTGCTCAGTGGCATCTTCTCAGACTGGGGAGAGGTAACATGTGGGGAATCGTAGGGTTTAGTCCTGGACCCTGTGCTCTTCAACATTTTCATTAATGACTTGGATGTGGAAGTGCAGGGAAGGCTTAGCAAAGCTGAAGTTGACACAAAACTGGGAGGGATACATAAAACCCTGGAAGATAGGAAGAAGATTCAAGGTGATCTTGATAGGTTGGAGTGCTGAGCTGAAAAGAACAGTATGAAATTCAGGAGGGACAAATGCCAGGTTCTGCACCAAGGAGGAGGCAACCAAATGCACCATTATAGGATGGGGAATGCTTGGCTCAACAACGTTGCATATGAGAAGGACCTTGGAGTGGTTGTAGGTCACAAGCTGAATATGAGTCAGCAGTGTGATGTGGCTGCACAAAGGGCAAATGCTTTTTACAGCTGTGTTAATAGAAGTATCACTGCCAAAACAAATGAAGTACTGGTTCCCTTTGCTCAGCACTAGTTAATCCTCAAATGGAGCAGTATGTCCATTTCGGGGCACCACAATTTAAGAAAGAGGCAGACAAGCTGGAAAGGGTTCAGAGGAGGGCAACAAGGATGGTCCAGGGTCTGAAATAAAGCCCTGTGAGAAGAAACTGAAAGAACTGGGCATGTTTAGCCTGGAGAAGAGAAGACTGACGGGAGATATGATAGCATTCAACAAGTACTTGAAAGGTGGTCATAAAGAGAAAGGCCCGGATCTCTTCTCGATCATCCCAGAGTGTAGGACATGGATTAATGGGCTCAAGTTACAGGAAGTCATGTTACAATTAAACATCAAGAAGAACTTTCTGACTATTAGAGCATTACGACAATGGAACCCATGACCTAGGCAGGTGGTGGGTTCTCCCACACTGGAGGCATTCAAGGTACAGCTGGACAGCCATCTGAGAGGGATGGTTTAACTGGGAGTCCTGCGCTGAGCAAGGGGTTGAACCCGATGCCCTCTGGCCCTTTCCAACCCTAATATAGTGGGATTCTATGAACTCTGGAAATACAGAAGTTTGCTTCAAGGCTTTGCTCTTTGAGACAAAGGGCTATCCGGACCCACGTGGCAAGGTCCATATGCTAGCAAGGGTTGCAAAGGACTGCAAGCTCAGCCGAAGACAAGCTCAGTGTAATGTCTTTCCCACTGTTCTCGGAAAGCCTCCCCATGGCTACCGCACAACTGGCACAACACCCTCACAGAAAGTTTCTAGAAAATACCATGAAAGCTTCAACGGTAGAGATCCTTTAAAAGGATACTGTTGTCCATGGGTACTGTTGAGCCAAGCACATGGCATGGGGAAAACTCTCCCTATTTCTTTTTTCAATCAAGAAATTATAGCATTTGTTCAAAAGCATTTTTTACTCTTCCTGAGCCTTCGTTTTTGGACACAGTTAAAAGTGCCAAACTCTGAGGAGATCAGGCAAGGATGGTTTCGCTCTCCCATCTTTTCCTGCCTAAAGACAGTCGGGTCCTTTTCTATGGCGTCTTAAGTAAATGGCAGCAATTCTCGGTGCTTTTGCTCAGGGTAGTAATTTTGTAGTGTTCTTAATCTAGGTAATGATTTGATCTTAATACTTAATTGATGCCACTGTATGTTTACTTTTGTATACTTTTGGATGTTTTAATTATTTGGATTTTAATGCTGTGAGCTGCCTAAGGTCCCAACCCCTGGGGTTAGAAATATAAATATAATATAAAAATAATAGCAACAGCCCTGAATAGGATTACTCCTGGCCCTAAAATCTGAGATCCTGTAACAGGCTGTGCATTCAGGACATGCAACCAGAGAAATGCAATCCTCTGTATGCTTACTGGAAATAAATCCCATTTGAGCTCCGTGGGCCTTACTTGTGAGGAAATCCACAAAGGATTGCCCCATGGACGTAACACAAGAACAACTGATCCTTTAGGTCACTCTTGTTACTTAAAGGATCACCGTGTCCTTGAAGGGTTTCATGTGGCAAAGGCTTTATTTTACTTGGGGTTTAGCCATCAAGAATATTTTTGGTAAGTGAGCTGAAAGTAAACTCAGCTTCAGTAAAAGCAGAGCATGGTTACATGTCCTTCTCTGCAGCTTGTGTTTGACCCAAGGAATGTTCTGGCCAAGTACTGGGTGCTGTTATACAATGTTAAACAACACTGCTATCAGATACGGTATACCAGCACGGCTATTACCTATTTATTTATATATTTATTTTATATTTACATTTCTACCTGGCTTTCTTCCTCTTGCAAGGAGCCTAAGGTAGCTTACAGGGTTATCCACAAAACAACAGCCCTGTGAGGTTGGTTAGATTGGGTGACTATAATTGTCCTGAAGTTACAAAGTGATTTTCCTGGCTCAATGGGGACTAGAACCCGGATCTCCTGTGTCCCAGTCCAGCACTCTAACGGTTGCGCCACTACCATGAGCTCATTAAAATTCCCCTTTTTAAAGCAACGTACTTGGAAACAACAGAATGGCCTGAAATTGGTGGGGGAGGGATGACAGGCATTCCATATTTTTGCATAGAAAAGGAGATTTTAGCAGGCTTTCCCTGTTGAACTTCCATGGACTAGTAAATGTGCAGGAGGACCCAATCCCCCTTTCCACCTGGCCACCCTGATCAGCAATACAATGAAACTAAAAGCAAATGAGGTAATTAAAAAGGTAAGAGCCACAGTGAACATTCTTTTAAAAGGGGGCTAATTTCTGACAAGAGGTGCTCACCATGACAGTCTTCATAACCAAGGATGGTTCAAAAATTCAGGCAGCTACATTGTTCCATATCAGCGCATGAGTTCTAACAGTGCTTAACCAGCAATGCAAGATTTGGAGTTTCTGAGTAGAGGTGTAACAAGGAATAGCTGTTTCTTTCTTCTCTGAGAGCTGGTAGTTTTGATCATTCCCATTTCCATCCCCCCACCAGGATACGTACAAATAGAGATGGCCCTTTGCAACTTGGAAAGCCAGCCTTTGGCTCATCCTGCAAAATATGGAGGATAGCTTAACACTGAGGTTAGGTCGAAGAGTGGTCTTAAAGTGATGCATCGAATAAATGAACAGTGTCCAAAAAAGCTTACACATGAATAAATTTGTTAGTCTATTCTTTAAGTTGTCAGAAGGCTCTTTGTTAGAGATATGCCTTTTCAAGCTTAGTAGGTAATCATGTAACTGACATCTGAAGTTTTGATTTGAATTTCAAAGCCTCTGGTTTACCGAAGTGGAAATCCAAGAGGATTTCACGATGTATTTACATGAAAAGGAAAGGTAGCTGTGCGGACCAAAAGAAAAAAAATCCCCCCTTCCAAATTAGAAAAACTGTTAGCATTGCAATAAATTATTAGGTCACAAAATACAAGATGAAGAGTTCTCCACTAGGGAAGAAGGTAAAGGAAGCAGACGGGGAGGGTGTGACAGGGAAAACTTGCGGATGTTTAAGCCATCAAGTCTCATGCAATGGGGTGGCATTTAAGTTGTCTAAATAAATAAATAAATAAATAAATCATTTCTATCTTAAGATGGAAAATGGGAGGAGGCTACAGACATTCAAATTCCCCAGATCTTGAGGTGGTGACGTTCCTGAGACTCTCTCTAGGAGCTCCTGGGGAAAACAACCAGCCAACGAATGGCTGAGCCGCCAATTTTGAACATGTAACCGTGTGTGCCCAACTCAGGTGACCAGCTAGTAAAACAGAAACTGCCAGCAGGATGAATTTCCCCTTCTCCTATAAGCTCGCCTTTGCTCTGCAAACCCTTTTTAAGTGGGGGGGGGGGTCCTCCAGAGCAGATTTGGGGCACACAGTGGGTTGCAGGAGAGGAGGAGAGCCCTGAGAAATTCAGCAGCGGTCTGCTCACCTGTCCCTGCACAAGCCCAATTATTTCACATGGTTTCCCAAAGCAAACTGGAGGACAATTTTTTCTTTGAGCAAGCTTGGCAACAGACAGCATCGGGGGACGGGGGTTGTAAGAATGATATGATAAACCCCCCAGTGTCCAAGTTCTTGTTTTGTTCCACCAACACCCAGATTTTCACAGAGTTTCATAAACCTTTCGCACCTGTTTATTTTATTTATTTATTTATTAAAACATTTTTATGCCGCCCCATTCGCCGAAGCCTCGGGGCGGCTTACAACAAAAAAATAAAATAACATTTTAAAATACATACAATAAAATACAAATATATAATATAAAACATACACTATAAAACAAGCCGCCCTGGCCAAATAAAATTCAATAATATTAACATTTAAAATACTGCTTAAATAAAAAGGTCTTCGCCTGGCGCCGAAAAACAAATAACGACGGCGCCAGGCGGACCTCTCTGGGGAGCGCATTCCATAACTTAGGCGCCACCGCTGAGAAAGCCCTCCTCCGAGTAACCACCCTCCTAACTTCTTCCATGGAGGGCTCCCGGAGAAGGGCCTCTCCCGCCGATCTCAGGGGGCGGCTGGGCATATAAGGATGTAAGCGCTCCTTCAGGTAACCAGGACCCAAGCCGTTTAGGGCTTTATAGGTCATAACCAACACCTTGAATTGGGCCCGGACTTCAATGGGAAGCCAGTGAAGCTGACGGAGAACTGGAGTCATGTGAACATAACGTCCAGTCCCCGTCAGCAGCCTGGCAGCTCTATTTTGGACCAATTGAAGTATCCGGACCGTCTTCAAGGGTAGCCCCACGTAGAGCGCGTTACAGAAGTCCAGACGGGAAGTCACCAACGCATGTGTCACTGTCGCAAGGCAGTCATTCTCCAGATAGGGGCGCAGCTGATGAATTAGCCGAAGCTGGAGGAAAGCGCTCCTCGCCACTGCTGTTACCTGAGCTTCCAGTGAAAGCTCTGGGTCGAGGAGCACTCCCAAGCTGCGGACCTTGTCCCTAAGAGGGAGTGCAACCCCATTCAGGACAAGGTTCAATTCACCCTCTCCGAAGCCCGCTCCGCCAACCAACAGGACCTCCATCTTGTCTGGATTGAGCTTCAGTTTGCCAGAAGCAATGGCAGAACCAGAAAAATGGCTCTGTCTAATCCTCTCAGCTCTGGTTAAAATAAAGAATTGTCCAAGGACAGAATAAAACAGGGAAATGACCCTGGCAGAGAATTGCCAACTCTTGTGCAGTCTGGGAAACACAAAAGCAATCTCCCCTCTCCACTCCAAATATGAGGAGAAGCAAAAAGGCAAGGAACACATTTTTGGAAAAATTAAATCCACTATAATCATGGATGGAGAAGAGGAGTAGCTCATCAAACATTCTCTTGACATTTTTGTTTTGAGTGGGTGGTTGAGAAGGTGGATAATGCCAGCAGAAGATGTTTTGCTTTTTGGCGCAGCCACGCATCATGGCACCTGTTAGGAAAGAGCAAGAAAAAGTCCCACTCGGCTCTCGAAAAGCCTCTGCTTGCTCATCAGAGTTAAGGAAAGGGCATTTCTGATCATGGGCATGGTTCGCAAAAACCCTTGTGGAAGACTAGCTCACTCCCCCACGTCTGCCCTTTCAGACATTGCACATAAAACTGGGTTTCTTTTCACGTGTATTGCTAACTTGGTGAGAAAGGCTGTTGTTCTGTGATTGAGCACGTCCTGTGCATGTAAAAATTCCCAGATTCGGTCCTTGGTACCTCGCAGACACGATGGAGAGCCAATGCCAATTAGGATACAGCAGGGATAGGCTACCGGGTCCCCTCCAGATATTTTGCCTAGGAATAATTATTAAGTTTGTTGTTAAGGCTGCACGGTGCTGCTCTGTTCATGCCGCGGGGGATTAACAAGGCTACACCCAGACTAATGTGTGTGCAGCATGCATACCTGAAAGCACTGGACTCCTGCAGGCACACTTCCTATCGGAGAAGCAGGATTACCTGTGACTAATAGGAGGCTGCTCAGCTGGTGCGTCCGACAGAGTAGCATGCTCGTATGGTGCCCCTAGATATTCGGACTACAGCTCCCGTCAGCCCCATCCAGCATGGCACTGAGCAGGGATGATTCAGTCCTTATTCCCAAGCAAGTCTGTAGAGAGGGAGTCCATTTCTCCCAAAACACAGCATTTCCAGCTGGAACGCTCAGGCTTGGACAGGGTGGAGAAGCAGAGGGGTTGGTATGTGACACAGAAATGTCAGGGTTCATTAGCAAGGTTGTCAGAGTGTGGCTGAGAACCAGCCTGCTTTGGGTTCAGGAGGAGACCCTGTAGAACAGTGAGGCCCTGAGGAGAAGGGGTGTGGAGCCATTAGCTCAATGAGACGGTGTCAAGACCAGTGAGTTGCCCAGTTAGGTATTCCCACCCTTGGAAGTGGGACTGGAGCATCAGATCCTCAAGCCTTGTAGAAAAAGGAGGCCTCTGGAGCGGAGAATGTGAGCAGAGACGAGAAGGACATGCCAGACAGTGCCCAGAGCAAAAGCCCTGTTCACCCAGTCACGTTGGCAGAGGTTCAGTCCTGCCATGATTCCCACTTTTCATGAGGATTCCTCACCACAGAGTACATTCTGCAGAATGTGTGCTTGCAGGATGGCACTTGGCAAGCATCCAAGTTCCAACATGTAGGCAAATGTTTTTGCAATAAACTCTTGAAAGAGATAACGAGCACTAGGTATATTGTCTGAAAGGATAGACAGCTTGTTATTGCAGTTCCCTGGAGCAGAAATATTGTCAACGATGCTAAATTTCTATAACGCCCCAGAGCAGCTCATGGTTTGACCTTCAGCTGTGACCATATGTAAATGACAATTAACAGAAAACCAGCCTGTTATTAACCCATAAACGGTATTGCTGAAACAAAGTCAGGACTCCAGCAAGAGAGTTAAGAAAAATAATTTAAAACATGACTGGGTTTGATTAACAGCAATCCAAGTGTGATCTGGATATGAAACAATGAGAACAATCATTTAATAGGACATGAAAGGGACAGAAATTTGATAGATAGCTTTGCCCCTGGTGGGGATTCTGGCCGAGCATTGCATATGCAACAAGATTTTGACCAAGGTATCTGTACTAGACTTCTCCAACCTGCATCCTCCAAATGTACTAGACCACTCCCATCATCCTCTGCAGATCTGGGGGGTGCCTGGGTATGAAATATTGGTCAATACATTTGTGTCTACTTACTGGAGATTCCATGAGCATTGGCTTTGTACACCCCCCTGAGCCATTCGACACGCCACTGCTGTTGCAGAGCTGAAGAGGAAAGCCACTGCCTGCGACTCAGAAGCACGCAGCTCCTGGACTTTTTATGATATTCTTCTTCAATAGAGGCCCCACTTTTCTGCAAAAAATCATACTCAGGGTGGCTAATGATAACAAAGCACAGAGAAAATGCAACATCATAATGAAAACAAGCACAAATCAATTTTAAAAGCCCATCCACTAAAACTCATTCAGTGAAACTATAAACAACACCAACCAGTTAAAATCTATTTCAGGGCACCCGTCCACGTACAAGCAAATGCCTTTCAGTCAAAACATAATCAAGATAAATGTGCATTGCTCTTTGTTTTGCATTAAGCTGTGTTAAATTGTTGTATGCAGGCAGCAAACGGTGGTATGTACATGTGTTAAAAGACTGACAATGACCCCCCTCAAAAAAAATCACCCATCTTCCCTACGCAGGACGATCAAACTGTAAAAAAGCCATTGTGGGAAGCCATGTATGCAAGGTATGTATAGCTGAACTATGGGAAACTGTGTTACGGGAAGGAGAGTTGGCCGTCCATCTGGATGGCTTTAAAAGAAGATTGGGCATATTTGAAGAGGAGGGGGAGGCTCTCAGCAGCTACTGCCTGGCTGGCTGTGTGCACCTCCTTGACCATGCCTGTTGCTGAGGGGCTTGGGCAGGGGGAGATCTTGCACCCCTCCCGCTTGAGGGATCCTGCGGGCAGCTGGTTTGCCACCGAGTGTGCAGAGCGCCGGGCTAGACGGACCTTGGGTCGGATCCGACCGGGCTTCCCTTATGTTCTTGCGCAGGCGTATCTGTATACTTGTGCATCCATCTGAGTGGAATGGTCGCCACATTGCATGGTCGCCACATTGAGATCCAGTGTGGTGTAGTGCTTAAGAGCCCAGGACTGGGACTCAGAGGATCCGGGTTCGAGTCCCCGCTCAGCCATGGAGCCAACTGGGTGACTTTGGGCCAGTCACAGACTCTCAGCCCAACCTACCTCACAGGGCTGTTGTTGTGGGGATAAGATGGAGGAGGAGAGATGATGTAAGCTGCCTTGAGCCCTTTGTAGGAAAAAGGCAGGACATAAATCCATAAATAAAATAAAATTGCAGGGACTCATGAAAGCAACATGGCGGCTCTGCCATTATGGGCATAACACTTGCTCAGAAACAATGTGAGCCCTCGGGCTGTGCCATCCCCACACAAAGCTATTTTATACTGATAATTTTAATTTTATTTTTGTAAATCAATGTATTTTTTGTATTTTTATATTTAATGGTAATTTATTATGTACTATTGTATTCCAATGTATTTTATCATGTTGTAAGCCGCCCCGAGGTTTCGGCAAGGGGCGGCATAGAAATGCTATAATAATAATAATAAAAAAGCACAACTCCAGCCGGTGGTGGGTGGGGGAGCTAACGCCACTGGTCAAAAGACACGGTGCCGCTGGGTCAATCCAGATGCCCCTCTGTATTCCATGTAAACACCCCTTCATAGGCAGAATTCAGTATCTGCGGGGATGGCATGAGAATAGGACTTGGAGCATCCATCTGTCGAGACAGAGAAAGCAAACATCCTAAAGGGAAATGCTGGCTCTGACACATACTGTTTGCCCAATGAGGCAGCCGGGAAGAACTCGGGAGCTTCCCTGCAGCCAAGATTCACACCATGGGTCAGCAACAGTCGCTCTTAGCATCTTGCCGCAAAAGCTGATACAATTGGTTCCTTACAGGGCCTGCAACGTTCCCATTGCTATAAAAAAAACCCCCAAATTATAGTAATCTGAATGTTCCTGTTAGTGGTTCCCTGGGCATAATTACACGCCTCGATTTGAACACCTTGGCCCTGAACTGAGAAAAGCACCAACGCTTACTGGCTTACTGGGCGGGGGATCATCGTACATGCCCGGTCTCACTCACCCCTTTGGGTGGCCAGCTCTCCCCCCTTAGACAAGGCATGGGAGAGCAGACTAAGCAGGGCTGACTGTGCTTGGATTTAAAGCTGATAATTGAGATCGGTCTGTCTTCCAGGCTTGCTGTTGGTATGAAAATTACTTTGGTTGACTACCTGTGCCGAGAAAGAGACTGGGGAAGCGTCATTCTTCTGCCATTTTCAGCACAGTTGGAGACCACTCATCGTGGGCTCCTGAGCATCTGCCTGGGGAGATGACCTTCTCTCCCATGGCTGTTCTGCCTCCTGCTTTTTAAGACCCACATCAAGGCACCTGGAGAGTCCAGTGTGTGGTGCTGTTCGTATGACGGCACCAGGCACCTCCGCTTCTCGTCGTCGTTAGGTGCAGCATTTCACTGAACTGTGTTTGAAATCCATTAATTTGGAGAGCAAATACCCTTAAGAAGCCTTGTGAGCAATCCAGAGAAGACAGCTACCTTCTGCACAGATCTGAGCAAACGTAAAAGTGGGGGGGGTCGTGTGGGTACACCTGCACATGAACCCCACTCCCGGCTATCGGTGCATTTCTGGTCCCAAGTCAAGAGGAACATTTTGACCTAAATCCAGGATGAAGAGGCTGCATCTCAGAGGTAGGAGGGGCTGGAAAGCAAAAGGCTTGGGGCCAAAAATGCCACCCGTTTAGCTTAAAGCCATTGCTGCCCTAATCCAAGCCTTAGAGAGACCAGGAGAAGATGCTGGGAAACCACCCAACGGTGGGTGGCCGGAGGAAGGAGGCGGTACCCAGGGGTGGCCACCTGAAGAAACCCAAAGGGCTGAGCTGCTGCATCCCTGTGCTGGGAAGGAAGGCACCTGCAGTGCACCGCATCTGGAGATTGAGAGAGGCTGTTTGCAGCTGCTGCAGTTTAGAGTGATGGTGTGACAGGCCAGGATCCAGCCTGTGTCTTCTGGGTACCAGAGCTGCATTCTCTCATCCCCTGTCCCCTTGTTCCACAGCTGTAATGCACTCGGCCTGCCAGGAAGGTCCTCATTTACAGAAACCAGGAACAGTGCTCAGAAACTAGGAGAACAGAAGCCTTGGCAAACTAAGATGTCCTCTTCCTGCTCTTGTCGCAACACACACCTTCCTCACTCCCCACCAGCTCCTGTGCCCATGCAAGCTCGCTCTCTTCTAGCAAGCAATAAATGCGAGCATGCTTTGTCCTGCCGCAGCTGAACGCCCTGCGGCGACCCTCCAGCGGGTCTGAGTGGGTACACGCATGCATATTCTATGCGCCAAAGCCACAAAGACTGCGCTTCCTCAGCTGGACAGCTCACTTGTGTGGAGCAGCCGATCCACTGCATATATAATTCTCTTCGATCTGTGTCCGAATTAATGAGATGACAACAGCAGAGAAAACGTGGACCGGATCATCAATCTCTCACTGACTTGGCTCCTATGGCCAAGCTAGACCAAAGAGCCTATCAGACTGGCCAGTATCTCGCATACATGCTCCTTTGACTGGAATGTTTGAATGAGAGGATCTAGTATAGGCCTCAAAATAGGAAGATCTACCCCAAATATTCTCAATCTAGCACTTTCTTTACAAAAAAGGCATTGAATGCGAGTCCAGAAATGTTCTTTCAAAGGTTTATTGTTTCCAGCCACTCTGAGCTGTCCCACACAAGGCTCTCAACCAGCTAGTTCAAATTTTGGCTTCATCAAAGACTTGTGAGCAAAGCTTTCCTGCTAACCTACAACCGAACCTCTTGGTGCTTTTGTGGTGTAGCAGAATAGCATGAATATACAAACAAATGAACAAAAAACATTTTATTTGGCTTGTATAATTAAATACAGCATTTCCCCTGCTCTCACTACAAGTATTTAGATGTAGAAATAAAACTAGAGGGCCATGTTGTAAGGAACAACAAGCATGTAATAAATGTTTTCGGTGTTCTATCTGCTGTCCCTTCAGCACCATTCCTAGCGGTGTGCAATCCAAGGCAACACAGTGGCTGGATTCAGACAACATGACAGGCCATGGTGCTTTTTTACCATTGTTGGTCTGTCCTTGTGTCTGGATTCAGTCAGGGTGTTTCATCATGGCAAGTTTGTTTTTTAGAAATCGTGGGAAGCAGTATTTTGTTCTATGCTTCTCTAGACCACCAAGGGTAGCTGTGCTGTCTGAATCCATAGCCATGGTTTCCACGGTCATGGCATGCAATTGCCAGAGCCCTCCGACATGAGGAGCTGCAGGACTGCTGCAGCCGTCTAGTCTCCGTGTGTGGACCAAAGAGGAAGAGGCAGGTGGCACAGGCAGAGAGCAATGCACTGTGGGACTTAATTTCAGGAGCAGTGGCGGATCAGATGCATGCCAACTGCAGCAGGACTGAGTAGGAAGCACGGAACCCATAAGGAAGCCAAAATCACTTGGCAACCATGCAGAGTTCCTCGTTATGTTGTGTGAACGCACCAAAAAGTGTGATGATGGCATGCGCACCACATACCCATGACCCAAACCCAATTCAGAATTAGGCAACCTGCCCTACCTGTGCATAGGCTTTATGATGACTCTGTCACCCGTCGCAGTGTGTTAAAGGTTTTGGGAACTCTGGAAGCGTGTCTGAAGTGCCGAGTGGAAGTGGGACAATGGTGTGGCAACGCAACATGACTAAGCGCCAAACTGGTCAACTGCCTCTCCAGCTGTTACTGGCCTGTTATCATAAAATTAATTAGAAGAATAGCAGGATGTGCGCTCAGCACCATTTCATAACCAGAGCCCGGGTATATCGATTTTTGTAGGATAAGGTCTTCACAGACAAAAGCTGCAATACGTGGTTCAGTCTTTTTGTTGCTGTGAGGCTGGGTGCTTTACTTTAGGCTAAGCACGGAACAAAGGGAGAGGTGTGTGCCAGGAGGTTGTGTTGCGTCTCCTCCACCCTGCCAGGAAACACCCCTGCACCTTTGAACTCCAACATCTCCATCCAGTTGTGCACGTTCCATGCCTTTGATTTAAATATGAGAACTCAATATGTGACTGACTACAAGTGCTTTGCATAGAATATTTCCACTCCTGGGGCCAGAGCGGGGAGGAAGTCACAGGGCCAGTCACTGGAGGCTAGCGCAGGCCCGGACTAGGACCCAGCGCAGCCCGGGACTAGAACCTAGCGCAGGCCCGGACTAGGACCCAGAGCAGGCCCGGACTAGGACCCAGCACAGGCCAGGACCCAGCTCAGGCTGGGACACAGCGCAGGCCAGGACTAGGACCCAGCGCAGGCCAGGACTCAGCTCAGGCTGGGACCCAGCGCAGGCCAGGACTAGGACCCAGTGCAGGCCAGGACTCAGCTCAGGCTGGGACCCAGCTCAGGCTGGAACACAGCACAGGCCATGACTAGGACCCAGCGCAGGCCCGGACTAGGACCCAGCGCAGGCCAGGACTCAGCTCAGGCTGGGACCCAGCACAGGCCCGGACTAGGACCCAGTGCAGGCCAGGACCCAGCTCAGGCTGGAACACAGCACAGGCCATGACTAGGACCCAGCGCAGGCCCGGACTAGGACCCAGCGCAGGCCGGGACTCAGCTCAGGCCGGGACCCAGCACAGGCCCGGACTAGGACCCAGCGCAGGCCGGGACTCAGCTCAGGCCGGGACCCAGTGCAGACCAGGACTAGGACCCAGCGCAGGCCCGGACTAGGACCCAGCGCAGGCCAGGACTCAGCTCAGGGTGGGACCCAGCGCAGGCCCGGACTAGGACCCAGCACAGGCCTGGACTAGGACCCAGCGCAGCCCGGGACTCAGCTCAGGCCGGGACCCAGCGCAGGCCCGGACTCAGCGCAGGCCCGGACTCAGCTCAGGCCGGGACTAGGACCCAGCGCAGGCCGGGACTAGGACCCAGCGCAGGCCGGGACTAGGACCCAGCGCAGGCCGGGACTAGGACCCAGCGCAGGCCAGGACTCAGCTCAGGCTGAGACCCAGCGCAGGCCCGGACTAGGACCCAGGGCAGGCCAGGACTAGGACCCAGGGCAGGCCAGGACCCAGCTCAGGCTGGGACCCAGCGCAGGCCCGGACTAGGACCCAGCGCAGGCCAGGACCCAGCTCAGGCTGGGACACAGCGCAGGCCCGGACTAGGACCCAGCGCAGGCCAGGACTCAGCTCAGGCCGGGACCCAGCGCAGGCCCGGACTAGGACCCAGCGCAGGCCAGGACTCAGCTCAGGCTGGAACACAGCGCAGGCCCGGACTCAGCTCAGGCCGGGACCCAGCGCAGGCCAGGACTAGGACCCTGTGCAGGCCAGGACCCAGCTCAGGCTGGAACACAGCGCAGGCCATGACTAGGACCCAGTGCAGGCCCGGACTCAGCTCAGGCCGGGACCCAGCGCAGGCCAGGACTAGGACCCAGCACAGGCCGGGACCTTCTTGCTTTCCAAAGAAAGCCGTCCAGTCAGACTGGCTGCAGCAGCACCTGGACCAGCCTACAGCTATGTAAGGCAGGCTTGCAAGAGAGCTAGCTCTCCAAGCACAAGAAGCCCCGGGGACAAAGTGCCAGCCCAAACGCAAGCAGGTGAGTTTCGCCACAGCGGGGGGTAAACTGTAACATAACAACTAAAATCCACCATTCTCTTCCAGGAAAATACAGAAATGCACTTTTAAAA
Source organism: Varanus komodoensis (assembly GCF_004798865.1). NCBI lineage: Eukaryota > Metazoa > Chordata > Lepidosauria > Squamata > Varanidae > Varanus > Varanus komodoensis. The sequence continues at coordinate 8,060,806 of NW_025335780.1, forward strand.
CACCAAGGATTCCTAGGGGAACAAACCCAGTTAAACCCAGTTACAGAGCTAGATTCCAGCATGGGTGCAAGGACTTGCTGCTATATTGTGCCTCTTGTCCCATGCATGACTGCTTACCAGCTGGACAGAAGCCATGGGTCTGTGCTTGGTGGAACACATTGGCTTCCTTGAGGATGAGGTTGCTGACTTGCAGAAGCAAAAAGAGGCAGAGAGGTTTGGCTGAGAAGACCATCAGGAAGCAGAGAGGAGGGTCCCAACGCCTGGATGGCAACTCCTCAGATGTCATAGAAAATGGGAGTCTCAGAGGAGGAAGAGGGAAGTGATCCCTTAGCAAGGACCCATTCCTCGGAAGGTGAGCCCTTCTTCTCTCACACTGAGGATGCGCCTCTGGGGTGGGGTGCTTCTGATAGTCGTAGATGTGGATTGCAATGAGAGTGTGGACCACATAGTAAATTGCCTGCCTTCTGTGAAGGTTGAGGACATCACATGTCATCTAGATAATGTAGAGTCTGTGGCTAAGGTCCATGTGGGTGCCAATGATGTGGGGAAATGTAGTTGTGAGATCCTGGAAGTCAAATTTAGGATGCTAGGTAGAAGGTGAAATCCAAGACCACCAAAGTGGCTTTCTTTGAAATACTACCTGTTAGATGCACAGGGCCAGCTAAACAAGCACACCTGTGGAGTCTCAAGGTGTGCGTGAGAGAGTGATGTAGAGGACTTCAGCTATGTTAAGCACCGGGGAACATTTTGGGATAAGCCAGGCCAGTACAGAAGGGATGGGCTCCACTTGAACTAAACTAAAACCAGACTGCTGGTTCATAACATTTAAAAAAATGGCAGAGCTGCTTTTATGCAGAATCAAGGAGGAAAACCAATGGCATATGGGAAGCATCTGGTTCAGGTTAAATCATCCCTAGGGAATGAAGAAGGAAAAGTTTCTAATTGCCCAAAAATGAGAGGGAAGAAAAAAACCACAGGCTTGTGGCAAGACATGCTAACCAGTTGTAGAGTCCGAAGTGGAGCTGGAATGCCTGGAGAAGGGCATCACAGAAACCTTGTGGAATGGAAAGAACAGAAGGGGTGTGGTCATCTCTGGATATAAACTGTATAGGAAGGGCAAGGAAGTGCATACGGGAGGTGGCCAGCCCTGTACGTCAAAGGGGCACAGAGTACAGAGTCCTCAACTAAAGCACTCTGTGTGACAATATCTAGCTTGAAAACTAATCTAGCCATGGGAATATGTTGTCATCCTCCAAACCAGGATGATCTTGAAATAGAGACTGAAAACAGAGAATCCTCAAACAAAAGCAGTGTTGTAATAATGATGATATCAACTACCCACACACTTAGATGAACATTTATGTTCCTGTTCTGACAAAGATGGTAACTTTTCAATGTCCTAAAAGTCTATGCCCTTGGAAAGTTGGTCAGGGAACCAACCAGAGGGAAGCCAAATAGAGGTACAGAGAATACACATGCCACAAGTTAGGAAAAGTAGATGAAGTTAACAAACAGAGTCAAGGATGCTATTAGAGAAATTTCCTTCAAGAAATGGAAATCTTGCCCAGTTCAGGAAAGCAAAAGGTAGCACAAGCTTGTGCAAGGCAGAAGAAAGCAGGTGATGAGAGAGGCAAAGAAAAGGGGTGCCTATCACTAATAACATCAAGGTTAGCAGTAAAGAATTCTTTAAATATATCAGAAGAAACCAGCTTGTTGGACCATTGGATGATAGTGAAATTAGAGGAGCATGAAAGAGGAACAAAACTGCAGAGAAGCTGAATAAATTCTCTTCATCTGTCTTCCTAACAGAGGATACAGGAGAGATGCCTCAGGTAACATACCTGTTCCTGAATTACAGTCCAGTTAGCTTAAAGTCAGTTCTGGGAAACTTGGTTGAAAGTGTTACTAAAGATATAATCAGTAAGTATACAGAGGGACAAGCCCTGCTGACAAAGAATAAACATGGCTTCTGCAAAAATAAGTCCTGTCTCACTAACCTATTAAAATTCTTTGAGAACACATGGGCGGGGCAAGCTACTCCTTACCAAGTAAACAGTAAAAAGACACTGTTTACTTGGACTCCAAAAGGATTTTGACCAGATCTTGGGCAAATGTGGCAGTCCTCTTATGAATCTAGAACTGGTTAAAGAACAGAAAGCAGAGAGAGGGATAAATGCTAAATATAAAGAGAACAGCAAGCTAAAAGAAAAAAAATCAAACCTAATATATTTTAGTTTTAATATAGTAAATACTTGTATCTTTTTGGTTAAGCTGTACTGCTAGGCAATGAATAGTGAAGGAGAGAAACTTAGCAGGTTGGCTAGTCAATAAATAACATCCACTACATCTGGTACACTCAATGGTTTGTGTACACTTCCAACAGAACCAGATGCACTGTGTGAAACAGCCTCTGAAATTTTCCTCTACCTCATAAGCTGTTTGACATATAGCAGGGGTAGGAAACCTACAGCCAGCCGAATGATGGATTCCAGCTACCCTTGGACCTGGCCAGCATGGCCAATGGTCAGAGATAATGGGAGTAAAATCTGCTAGGCACAGGTTTTCCACCTCTGGCATATGGCATGGAGAAGGGACAGGCTCTTAAGAAACACAGATCCATAGCCTATGCAAGCTTTGGCCAATGACTGGGATGGGGGCCTGTGTGTAGGCCCTGAAAACATGTAAAGGACTTTAATGAGCCACTTGTTGCAGGTGTGCTGTTATGATTATCTCTGCAAAAAGTTGTACTTTGCAAGTGTCAGTCCCTTGGATTTCTTGTCAAATAATAGTGCAGACCGTTCAGGTATTTGTACCCCACCCTGATGGGGGCACATATGCGCTTCTAACATTCTGCCTTCAAAAGAAGGGATAGCAACTGGCCCAAAATAACAAGATTTGGACTCTTACCTAATGCCAACACGTGATCCACTGCATGCCCAGGTTTTCAGCCTTATCACTAGTGACACAGAAATGAACATCTTGTTTAATAAAAGCACACGTATTTGTAGTTATGAGATATTTTCCAATGATTCAAGAGACAGTGACAAATGCACCACAAGAATAGCTGATAGTTCTAGTCTAGGAATAAACTTCATCCCAAAAAAGAAGTATTTGCCTATTTCCACCTTCATTTCTGATACCCCAGTTCTAAACAGAAAAGCTGATTTTAGTTTCCACAGCTTTTCAAAAGAGATGCATTTAGAACCAAACCTTTATTCCTGAATAATGGCTGTCATGACTTCCAGTGTTCCCCATCCAGGCAGATGCTGGGAGCCTCAGTTCATCACATTCGGAGAAAACCAAATAGGTCAAATGATTGTAAAGTAACTTGAAGATGAGCTAATCTGAAACCTAAACCTCATCAAACATGCCCACATTAATTCTTCCATACCAAAAACAGTACAGGTGAATTAACAAGCAAGCAAACTTTGGACTGTAAGAATAGTCAGTCTTGCATTCCAATCCTGAGCACATTTACCTGGAAATCGAAGAGGCTGCCGTTTGATTCAGCTGGCAGAGCCACCTTCCAAAGCTGCCAGCAAAGTGCCATGGCTGGCATTGCCAGTTAAAACTTTCTGAGGCGGCAGGATGGGAAAGATGGACTTCTGAGAACCCTGGGGAAACCCTGGAATCCAATGTCCAATAGGACGCGTGTCTAAGAGCAGCTGTTCTCTCAGCCGTGTTAAGTTGCTTTTTCTGTGCAAAAAAGGGAGGCACAGAACTCCTCCACTAAAAGAAGAAATAAAAATGTGAAGGGGAAGTGATGTCCATGGGAGCTCTGAAGGAGCGTCTCTGTTGTTCCCACTGGAGCTGCTAAACCAAAGTATACTCCAGCGTTCCGTTGCTAATGAAAACCCCAAATTCCACCAATGCAACTTTAATAACACAGAACACAGCCGTTTAAAATTACTAGTTAGTTCATTTTATTATACCCATTCTTATTTAAAAAATAACAGGAGCTTTAGGATAAACATTCACTAACCAAAATACAAGTCTTCATTCGAGGGATGGTGTTTTAGCCATCAGGGAGTTTAGCTGCTAATTCACATTCAAGCAAATCAGTGCAGACAAAAATGCTTCTACAGTTTTGCTGATGTTCTTACTTGTGACTTCCCTCTGAGTATGAAAATTGTCTGTCTGTCCAGGGACAGCATATGAAAATCTAGTAGAGCGCTAATAAATGAATAAAAAACTAAATGATTCGTGTAAAATGTTTCTACACTTTATATACACATTAAGTCACAAATTCAATTTAAAACCACCTGCATTCATAACTCTTATGACAGACTTAGTAAGCTACAGTACAAGATTCAATTAAAAAAGAAAATGAAAAGGGGGAAACAAGTTAGAGCTAATTTAAGCACTTACTGAAAACTGGATTGTATACAAAAGTTTAGAAAACATACCTCAGAAAACATTACTCAACACAAACTAGAAAAAGACTGTAATTGACGGTCAGGAATGACATTTTAAATATTTAATTGCAATCAATAAACTCTCACTTGCAGTATAGCTAAAATATGCACAATGGAATTATTTAAGAATAAGGCATAGGACAACCAGGGTACAATTACTTTTCTGGCACACTGGCTTACCATTGCTAGCTTATTGCTTTAATTAAAAGCACCCTCTTCTCTCTCTCACGTCCTGTTTTTGGAAAAAAAATGTCATTTCAAAATTATCTCCTACCAAGCAAAAATATTTAATGTTTTTCTATGAATATGTTATGCTTTGACATCTGGGTGCACTTGACTGATATTTGTAAAGCCCCAGGAGAATGTCAAAGAATGGTCTAAAAGAATCAGCCACAGATTTGGCTAAAAGGAACATTTCTCTCTTTGGCTCCATTCACAAATAATGCGAAGCCGCAGTTTAGCACTAAGTTCACATGAAGAAAGGAGCCCACACAAAGCACTGGGGGCTGAAGTACACCTCCCTCCCTCTCCTCCAATACCACCAGGAGGAGGAAAATCCAGGATTCAATTTCACTTTCCCTAATTCTTGGCTTTATTTTATTTGTGAACCAGGAATTGTGGTTTAAAAGACACTGTTTTTTTCAGCAAGGCAGGGAGAACAATCCAGGTTTGCGTTTCCTCAGAGGCTTGTTTGGTAAATGATTACAAGTTTATTTTAAACCAAGATTTCTGGTTCACATGTAACACTAAGCCAGGAACTTTGCAAAGGGAAACTGAACCTTGCTTTATGCCACTTCCCATCTATAGAGGAGGAGGAGAGGTGGAAATGCATGAGACCAAGGCTTTACTTGGGTTCTTTTCTGCTTGTACATGTAGCATTAAACCAGGCTTTTGTGGTACACGCGAACCTTCTGCTATCCTTGACAATCCAAGCAGGAAGTCCTGGGTTTCAGAATAATCTCTTTTACACGAAAAAGAAAACTCCATTGTTCAAGCAACTGAAATAAAGAACTCTGTGGAAAAACTCTTTGGTTGAAACTATAAGTGCCTATAACTCTGAACCCAAGAATCAAGATGTCACATGTAAGAAACACATTTTGAAGTAAATTATCAATCTGTAATGTATACCACTTGAAGTATTATCAGCTTAACTGGGTCCTGTAAAAATACTGCTTGGATCACAACTGGAAATGAACTGTACTTTTAAGTCAAGAAGTGCAATGTGCTTGATTTCAGCTGCTTAATGAGAAAATGCCAAAGCCTTCATTTAGAGGGGAAAAAACCACCCACTTGTGCTTATTCTTTAATAGTACTTTCCTAGAGAAGGTGTCAGCCCAAATTCTTATGAACCAGTGTTTCAGTACTGTTAAAGAGGAGTACACCGCATAGAAAAGCAATGGGCAATGCTCATGCTAAAACAGAGCTAAAATTTGCCCTTGAACTTTTGAAGAGAAAGCCAAAATCCCACTCAGGAAGTCCATCATATTAGGCAGCATAGCCTAGGTAACACACTTATAACCACCTCTTCTTTCTGGCTGAAGAGGGGAAGGGGAACCTACAACAAACTCTTCAAGGAAGCATTAGATTGAACGTTGCCACTGAACAAGAAAATGGAAGCTTAGCAACACGAATAGCCTCTGTTGATCCAAGACCTCGGTACCCTATTCATGCATTACTCATACGAATCAGGAAGCCAGGAAAGAGGCCAGGCCCCCAAAGTTGCCACTGCATAATCAAGGTTCTAAATCATGCAGGCAGTTCGCACAAGAACAGGAAACGCCCGGATGTTGACAGCAGCGGTGGCAGGAGAGCCGCAGCCTCTTTCACCACAGATCCCCATTCACACAAGTAATGTGTGAATAAGGCTGCAGGCTCAGGATGCCAGCAGCTCATCTCCACCCTCAGCCAGCTCGGCAGCCTGCTTTCTAGATATCTAAACAATGTGCAGTAAATTTGCTAATATATACACCCACGTAAGTATTGGTAATGGGGGACTTCATTAAAGACTCTCCTTCAATATCATCTCCCAGGTGTAGTACAGTTTCCAAACATTCTCACTTTGAAAGCACTGTTGTTGTCTGGGGTCTTTGAACTGATCAGAGGAGGATCAAGTGGTTTAACTATCCAGAGTGTTGTGACACCAGTTTTTCCTGCCCCACCACACACGTTGATTCAGCTCAAGAGCTCTGAAGAGCACTTTGGAAAACAGCAGAGAAGGCAGAGAGAAGATAATGATGCAGGAGGTCACACTGCTAGCATTTCTCCCAAAAAGGAGAAAGGGGAGAAAAGAGCAGAAACTAAGTGCCCATTCACAAATAGCTATTCTATTCCATTGACTCTGTCCAATTTAGAACCAAGATTAAGCATTGCTGGGAAGGCAAATATCTTCCCACCAACAGGGATGTGACCAGCAAGTCTTGTTCTTGTCCCATCTCATTCCTTCCTGGGCAGGCAACTTTCGGACAAAAGTTCACACACTATTATGTTTTAAGGGAGCTTTTATCCTAGGAGTGGGAAGCCTGTTGCCTTCTGAATGCTGTTGGGTTCCAGTTCCCTTCATCCCCAGCCAAATGGCAAACTGTCAGGAACGATGGGACTTAGGCTCCAACAGCTGGAAGGAGATGGCTTCCCTGTCCCTTGAAAAGGTGGCATTTGATGGACAGGATTCATTCACCCAGGGAATACACTGGCACCACGTGTGTTTGCCAGGGCAGTACAAGGAGTCCCAGATAAACAGGCAGGACACCTTGCCATGCACACACGTTGGAACAGGGCATGTATACTTGTGCAGGAGAATTGGAGGTATTGAGGTTCCTGCCAACAGCTGCTGTTCGGGGTGACTGAGCAGACAGAAGAATGAGGCCATGGCATGGAAACAGGGGCACAAGACACAGGATGAAAATTGCGCAGAGAGGCGAGCTAGATCCATGTTCTGGTGAAGGAGTACAGGAGTTCCAGATCAAGCTTAAAAGGGGGGCTTATAAAGACATGGGGTGGTTTGGGCTAAAGGGGCGTCCTTCTCAATAAGGAGCCTATTATCGAAGGTGTTCTTTGGATGGGCTAGTGAGAGGCGGGTGAGCGGGGGGGGGGGTGAGTCTGCGGGAACATGTGGAAATGATCAAGGGAGGAACGCCAGGTAATGGCAAGGGTTGCCAGGGAGCTGAATTCAGGTTCTGAGAGGCCATGGGAGAAGAGTGGTGAGGGCCAGAGGCAAAGGGCCTGGAACCAAGCCGGGGGGCCAACATAGCAGGAAACCACCCCGTGGCCAGCGGGTCAGGGGCAGGTCTGGGAAAGAGGAACCCAGTCCCCGATAGGGCCCGTGGGCCTGAGGTTCCCCACATCTACTTTGAGCGACACAGGTGGGAAAGCGCGCGTGGGGCTTCCCTTCCGGGCCAGGAGGAAGGAGGTCTCGGGTCACCACCCCATTGCTAGGCAAAGGCTCCATCGGCGCCTCACCCAGGCAGAAATCCAGCAGGTGCAGCTCTGTCTAGCTCCGCGCCACGCACCGGGGACGGCGGCTCGCCTCCCCCGCCTGCCTCCCCCGCATGCATTTCAGGCCCCGAAAGCAAAGGCTGTGGCGAGCCGAAGGGGCCCTCCGGAGCAAGTCCTCGGGTGGGGAGCGCCCTGCGCCTCGGCTGAGCGCCCGTCCCGCGGCGGGCCCAGCCCTCACTCCCTGCAGAAGACGTACTCGGTGTAGCTGGTCCAGATCTTGTCGTCGGCAGGGCCGCCCTGCTCGGGGGCGAAGGCGCAGGTGCCGGTGGACGAGCACGCCGCCATGCGGAAGCCGGCCTCGCTGAGGCGGTCGAAGGCCTGCTCGAGGAAGTTGAACTTGAGGTAGTAGCGCGCCGTGTAGCGCTCGGGCGGCCGGTCCGGGTCGCGGCTCTCGTTGAGCGTCTCGCCGAAGACCTCCTTGGCCAGCGCCGTCTTGCCGCACACCGTGATGCGCGCCACGCGGCGGAACTTGGCGTCCGCCTGCGCGTCGCGCCCGATGGTGTACGAGCCGCGGTAGCCGATGGTGATGTAGCCCGAGCGCCGCCCGGCCGCCGCGCCGCCGGCGTCCAGCGACAGCGACGGCGCCAGCAGCGGCCCCCCGGAGGGGCTGCGGCTGGACGTGGGCGAGGCGGACGCGCCGGGGCCGCCGGCCTCGGGGAACTCCGCCTCCAGGTAGCCCAGCGCCCCCGGCGGCTCGTCGGCGCACACGGAGGCGTCGCGCAGCAGCCCGGAGAAGCGCGCCGTCGGGGCCGCGGCGGCCGCGAGGCGGCGCACCAGGTCGGGCAGCTGGAAGTACTCGGCCTCCCTCTGCAGGCGGCTGCGCTCCGGGAAGCGCTCGGGCAGCACCAGCTCCTGGTCCCGCAGGTAGTCCAGGATGTAGCGGAAGAGGAAGCCGTCGCGGTCGAGGAAGAAGCGGCCCTTGGAGTCGCGGGGCAGCTCGGCCGCCTCCTGCTGCGAGAACATGCGCCACAGCAGCGAGCCGCGCACCGAGAGCACCGTGCCCCTGCGCGTCACGTATACCTGCCCGCCGACATTCAGCTCCACGATCTCCGGGAAAGCATCGCCGCCGCCGCCGCCGGGCACCGACGCCGCCGCCGGCCCCTGCTGCTGCTGCTGCTGCGGCCGCGCCGCGCCGCGCAAGGCGCTGCTGTTGCCCCCGCCGCCCCCGTTGGGCAGCCCCCGAGCGCTGTCCGCCAAGGCCATGTCCGAGGGAGTCCTTCCTCTAGGGCCGCGCCCGCCCGCTCTCCGCCAGGCTGGGATGCGCCGCTCCCTTCTCGGCTCGCTCGCCCCCCGCCTTCCGCGGCCGCCAGCCGCCCCCGAGCTCCGCCGAAGCGCCGCGGGGGGCCCGCCTGGCTTGTCTTCGCGGCTCGCCCGCGCGCTCCGGCTGCTGCCTGCCCGTCGGCGCCCGCTCCGCCGCTCGCGCTCCGGTGCCTGCCCGCCGAGCTCCGGGCTGCGAGGCGCTGGCAGCGAGCGGGGCCGTGTTTATGTAGAGCCGCGGCGAGCTCGCAGGAGGCGTGGGGAGGCGGCGGCGCCGGGGGGAGGCGGGCAGGCAGACGGCGCGGAGCGCTCAGGCGCGGGCTGGGTGGGTGGGTGCGTGGGGGCGCGGGGGGAGAGGAGGGGGCCGGGGGTGGGTCGACGTTGACGCGAGGTTCTTCCTCCCCCTTTGCGCTTCCTTCCCCAATTGCGAAGGAGCCCGAGCGCGGAGCTCCCACCCCCTTTTTTGCTTTCGTGACGCGGATGATTTTTTAATTATTCTCTTTGCGCACACGCCGAAATCGAACTCCGGCCAAAGCTGGAGCTCGGGGAGGCGCCGAGCAGCGCCGCCCGGGCGCGCTGCGCCATCCAGTTGCGCGGGCAGAGGCTGCGGCTGGCGCTCTGCGGACCCGGAGGCTGCCGTGCGCCCCGGAGTTGGCGCGGCCGAGCGATCCGCCACCCGCGACGCCCGTCCAGCTGCAGCCCCTCCCGCCCTTCCTCCACCGAGCCCCGCCGAGTTCGGCGGGATCTGCGAGACGCCCGGAAGCGGAGCCCGGGGAAGCAAGGGCTCTTCCGCCGCCCTTGGCTCTTTGCAGCCGCCTCGGCGCCCCGCGGGCTCCGTGCAGGAACGAGCGCCGAGCCCTGCGGCGGGGCGGCCGCGTGCGCACCCCAGTGCGGGGTCCGTCTCCCTGCGGTTGCGTCCAGCGTCGGTCAGGCTGGAGCCCCGTGCATTTCAAAGTGGGACTCGCCTTGCAGGCACCCCTCTGTACGTGCGTGAAAGAGAACGGGGCGCTGTAAAGATGGGAAGTAGGGAAGTTTTTTTTTTTTTTTTTTTAAACAGGACTGCAGAAAATTTGGAGGTACTGGCACCTTCACATGCACGGACCAATACGCAGCGTGGGGCTACTCCGCGCGTGAGTGGAGCAAAGATTTCAGGAATTCAAGCACCTTTTGTAAGAGTCTTTAGCATCCAGTGAAGGCTCCCTTAGGCTTCCTTCGCAAGGCACAGCAAGGACAGCTGCAGACTCAGTGGCTTGTGCCGTAGGTAGTGTGTGTGAGAGAGAGAGAGAGAGAGCGAGCGAGCGAGCAAGAGAAAACCCAGGTGCACTGAAGCTGGTGCAGAGACTCAGCAAGACTGGTCTGCCGCTTCCACCTCGTCACCTCCACGGCTCTTTCCCTGAAGAAGCTCCCGGGCTGTGAATGATGTTGGCAGAGGGCCGCGGTTCTGCAAACAGCCGCCTGCCTTCCATGTTGGGAAAGCAAAGAACATGCCTTGTGCGTCCGTCTGTAGGCATACTTCCCTTTTGCTTTTAAAGTTGAGCTTGCAAAAATTAATCTTTATGCTTACCCCAGCCCTTTAGTTTCCTGTTTCTAAAAGTGTTTTTTAAAAGTTTCCCAAGAGGGGGGAAAACACACAAGTGTGCCAAGCATTTACATACCCAGTTGTTTTCATCAGTTTCTAGTATTCAAGCTTCTGGTTCTAACGGGACCAATAGGTTGCTTTTTTCTTTTCTTAGCTGTAAACAAATGTTCTGCTTCTCACACCGGCTGGACAAGCCCCCCCCCCGGCCCCCTCCCCACCCTCTGCTCACACACTTTTTAATTATTGAAGCATGTGCCAGTAGCTTTTGAAGGCATACTGCTAATTTCCACACTCAGTTCAAAGATTTATCCGCATCCTGGTCTTACCCTCCCTGGGCTTGTTTGAGACTGCATAATGATGGCCAACTGTAAACTGCATTAAAATGCTTTTCTGAGCATCTGGGCACTGCTATGCAGGCAGGACTCTGTCCCCATTGTCATCAGACATTCTGGGCACGAAAGAGGAGGAACTGTGAGCCCGGTGCTTACTCTCATGTCAAGCTCTGTGTACCCTCCAGTCTGGAGCATTTCTTTCAGGCTCTTTGGGGGGCTCCATTCCTTCCCTACTCCCTCCCTCCAGCCCCTCCAAGGATGCAAAGGGCCATGCTTGGGCTCATCATGGGGCTGTTCGGAGGGGCAGTGATCTCCTGATGCTTTTTCTTAAAGGTTTTTTGGGGTGGAGGGTGGAATGGAATTACTTCTGCAAACATTGTGGTTCTGTCCAGTCTGCTGTTACTTCCTTGTGAATATTTTAAGCTACTTACGAAGCCTTGTTCGAAGACCTTGCTGTTAGCGTATGATACAGATCTGAAAGCTCAAGACCTGGGCCATCTTGTCTGGCTTCAACACAACAGCTTGATATTTAGCAATGGAAGTAAAATATTTCATGTCATGGACAGAATTGCTGGCAGAATAATCACCTACTGAACTTAGTCTTAGCCTGCTGTTCTATTGCCTTTTACCTGGGAGTAAGTCTCACCGATGTAATGGATTTGCTTCTGAGTAAACGCACATAGGATTCTTCCTTTGTGGATGCCCCCAAACCCACTGAACAGGAGTTCAAAACAACAACAGAGTGTATCCCTGAGGACAGCGTTCAATTCAATCAAGTAGGAAATGGAAGTCTTCAGAAGTAATTTCCTAACAGAATGAAAGAGTAAAAATAATATCGGTGACGGAGCAGTTAATTTATGGTGCAGGTGGGGAAAAGAGAAGCTGCCCATTCATGAATGATGGGATTCACTACAGCAGGTAGCCACTGCATTTTGGTGCCTGCTTCCCATTTTCCATTGCTGTTTAATTTTACAAAATTTAATGATTTGGAGAGGTTTAGACCACTTTGCAGTTTGAAGCAAAGTTCCAAATATAATAAAACCAACCATTTAACCATATAACAGAATGAGAAGAACAAGAACAATATAAAGTTGTGCACGTCTGGTCAGTGATAAGCTCCACTGAATGCAGGGGGGTTACTCTCAGGTAAGTGTATTCGGGTTTGCAGTTCCAGGAAGCCATCCAAAATACACTTACTAGGAAGCAAACCTCATTAACTATATAAAAGTAACACCTAAAGAAATGTTTAGGAGTACACAGTAAAAGAGAACAAGAGCTGTATTTTCTAGGCACAGAACTAAAACCTGGGGAGGGGGGGGGTCTTGTTTTGGTACCTGCACTGTAAATAGAAGCAATAGATTGTCCAAAGTCAAGGAGACGAAACAGTATCACTTTTCGAGATAGATAGAGATAGTCCTGCATCAGAGGTGCTTCCCAAGTAGCATCCAATACACGCAACTTCTATGGGAGATAGAACCAGAAAGAAAATCTTCAAACTTCCAGAAGATTCTATCCCACCTGGACAAACACAACTTCTTCCTGTGAAGCAAAAAGCATCCAAAGGTGTCAAAAGTACTAACCTCTGCCAGTCACCAGACGCAGATGAGATATAATTTTGATGTGTTTTTCAGCATGTTCGAGACAATCTGATTAAATGAGGTATGATGGGATGGGGCAGTGGAGGGAAAGCTGGCTTAACTACTGGCTAACATACCAAGCAATATGGAAGAGGACTCAGTTCTCCCAGTCTCAGGCCATGTGGAGCCCAGAAACGCGTAACAAGCAGTCGGGAGAGCTTGGTATGTTTCTGGCAGCCTATGCTGGCCACATTTTTGTATCAGTGAAAGTAGCCAAGGTGGCTTCAAAGGGAGACCCTGGCACAACACATTGTAGCTCTTTAATCCATTTCCTTGATCTGCTTAATTAAGGCTGGCCTCCCCCAGATCTCTCTGTTTCATTTTCCCACAGGGACCAGGGGGAGAGAGATTCGTACAAACCTCTATACCCTGCTCATAGGCTTCCATCCTATACACTCACCAGGGAGTAAGTCTCATTGAACTGAAAAAGATACAGATCAGATTCCACAATCTATAATGTGAAATTCTTGATTTACCTTTAAGGATGTGCAAAAAATAAAAAATGGTGCCCAGTTGTAAAGCTTTGTTTTACCTTCAAATTCTGTTCCTCTCCAGGTAAAATTTGCAAGGAATTTTAAGACTCTTCTTCTAACCTACAAGGACAAGAATGGCTTGTTTTCTCTTTCCACTCCCTTGCTTTAAAAGGGGTTGGTTTGTTCTCGTAGCCTTAAATCTGCCCTTAAGGTTTAATTCTCTGCCTATAAACATAGAAAGAAAGCCTACAATTCCCAGGATTCCCTCTCTGGCCACACATTAGAGCTGTTCTTTTCCTTTCCACAGGATTGTTCCCTTAACTGACTTGTCAAAACCTGTTTAAGATGCCCGAGTCTGGCTTTGGTGTTTGTTTGTTTGATCTTTTCTGGTTCTTGGTTCCTGGCGAGTGACTGGAATCCAGTGAAGGGCACATGTTTTGCAGGCACAGGGTTCAGATTGAATACCTGGTATGGTTTCTGATTCCAGCAGAAACCGGGTATGAAAAATGGATCAAGCACAGAGTGAGGTGGAGGTAAGCTGCCTGGTGCACTCCAGATATTTGGGGCTGCAGCTACCATAAGCCCCAGCCGGAATGGTCAGTGGGCAAGGTGATGGAAGGTGTAGTCCAAAACCTGCAGATGGACTGCGCTAGGTTGCTTACCTGGCAGCACTGGGGTAGATGGACAAAACCGTGCAAGGAAGCGTCCTCTAAGCATGAATTTCCCTGAAATGGTCTCTTGCTGCTTCCACTTACCGCTCAGTCTGCAGCTCAAAATGCCAGCTCCAGCAAGAATTCACTGACGGGACTCATAGACGGCATGGGCTGCTTTTCTCCGAATCACTGCTGAGCATCGTTGGTCAAATTGCAGTCCATCTGAGCCTGTACTGTGTTACCATTTGATGACTGGTGGTCACTGTTCTTATGCAATCCTGTGCATGTGTACTAAGTTCCACAGGATCAGACTGCAGTCTTTATGGTGTCACTACATCGGCATGGTTCCCAAAAGGGAAGCTGAGGCTGGGGAATCAGAACTTGCTCCTAGAGTTCTTCAGGCAAGTCTAACCACCAAGATGCATGGACTTTCACCAAGTTCTCTTTCCGCTAGTTCTTGGTGTTTTTTTAAAGCAAATTTGTGAAAAGGAAAACCTCAGGTTGAAATCTGAAGGCACATAAGGCATCTACTGTGTTGAAGCTAAACAGGTCTCGGGCTGGCCTAAATTTGGAGGGGAGTCCTCATGGGAACCACATGTGGCCACCTTGAGTTCCACAAAGGGAGAAAAGTGGGATATAAATTTGTTTAAGGCTTTCATAGACCTTCCATCTACTGGCATCTCAGGACAGTTTACAACAAAGCAACAGATAAAATAGGACACAGCATCCACTTAAATAAAATAAATTTAAAAATAAAATGATCGATTCACAACAAAACAAGCAACCAAATCTGCATTAAGATCACAGTTTGATTTCCCACATGCTAGCTTAGTATTGCAAGTCATGGCAGCCTGCTTTGCTTTGCCCAGTGGGAGAGTTAATTTTGCCACTCCTGTGTCGCCCTCAATTTCCATTCAGGTGCAAAATTCTTCACCATTTGGCCAAGGCCTTGCTGACAACCAGCTTAAAATCATCCACACCATATTTGAGCTTACTGAGTTTGTAAAGCATGTCCTAAGGTATAGGATACAATCAGTCATATGGATCTATCAACCTTTTTAGAAAATTGCCTCTGCAGATGAGTCAAATGCCTATGAAAGCACTTTTGCCGATGTGTTGGCTCTGCTGTGCCTTCCCGAGTTTGGCACACATGAAGAGAAAAACCTTCTGGCCCCTGGTCACCCTGTGGAGGGCAGAAGGCACTTCAGACTCCCAGCTCTGTGGAGCCAGGAACCTGTGCTCAGACTCGCCTCTCCTGCCCCTTGCAGTTGGCATGGAAAGCGCTGTGCAGGAAAGGAAGTGCTGGCTGGACAGAACCTGACTGCAGGACCCTCGCTATGAGAAGTCCGGCTTGCTCTGTGGCCTCCTTACCTCCCCTTGTGTGGCTCACCGCTTAGCCCAAAGCAGGCAATGGAGAGCAAGAGTGTAAGCAGGCGAAGATCTCCACCAGGCCTCCTTTTCTGCACAGGATACCTGTCAGCCCCAGAGTTTAGGTGGGCACCCCTCATCTAATGGTGCCAGACTCTCCAGGGCATGCTGGAGCGCCAGACTTCCTGGATGCTCTCCCTGTACAATAAGACTGCACGATTTTCGATAGGATGCAATGCCAGGTATAACTTTATAAATATCTATCCCACGCAATGGTAAATGTTTTAACACCCTAATCCTGCACATACGTGCTTGAAAGAAAGCACCCACAGATGCAGTTCTGTGCGAGTCAAGACGAAAAGGAGCTACGACGCATTGTCATGCCGGCTGGGCCGTGCTGAGAGTCACAGACCTTTCCTCTGGCTGAACCAGGCTTTGCTTAAAGCACTATTAGGAAGTTTTGGAAAAACCCATCACCTTCATTAAAGAGAGTCTTGGAACCTGCCAAGAAGTACAAACTTCAGTGTCGTTGCCTGGGACCTTGCCTGGCTGGGACAATGGCTCTTATCCCCTTGGTTGCTGTTGCGGTGGGATTAAAGCCTCCATTGTTTTAGAATGCACCCATAATACATTCATATGTTATGTCGCCGACCATGAAAGGCATGCAGAAATAATTAACCATGGAGGAAGGAATAGATGGTGTTGGAATAAAGTTGACGGGGAGCACGCAAAATAAAGGTGCAAGCGGAGGGTTAATTTGTTCCCAGAATGTCTGAAGTGGTTGTGAGAGAGAACAACAAGGGTCACTCAGGATGCAAAGTTAATTAAGCACTCCCAAATCATCAGAGAGTCTTGGATTTACAAAGGGAATATTAACTGGCAGCTTTGCAAAGGGGTCTTTTACCCTGGGTGACTTATTTGTAAGAAAGTCTAGAAGGTCCCTCTGTTCTGTAATACTTGTAAGTTAATTCCTTTAAAGAATTGCCAAATCAGTTGTCTCCTTAACCTGCTGCTTCGGTCCAGTAAGGCTCCTTTGTTTTCCGGATTCCGGCTGCTTTGTTCAGCCACTTCTGCAAACACAGTGAGCCCTGTTCCTGCTGCAATGCCCCTATAAACAATACACTCCAGACAGAAATATATAGTAATCGCTGTGGCAAAACCCCAAAAGAGCATCTTGTGGCATACTTAAGATTCAGGCCACAATCCTATGCACACTTCCTTGGAAGCAAATCATTCCTATTTTTATTTTATTATGAATAAGCGTAATGCGCCGTTTCCCACTGCAAAAGTCAGTCTCAAAGCAAAGACCGCATTACACCAGCAATACAGAAATTCATGATTAATATAACAGGAAAACAAGCATAATTTCAAATACCATACAAATATGTTCATCCAACTGAACTTTAAGGCACTTATTTCAGTGGGGCTTACTTCTGAATAGACATTATATTAACAGACATACTAATATGTCTGTTCAGACAGTAATATACATAATAGACATATTAAGCATATACTTAACAAGTGACATGCAGTTTAACTGAGTACATTTATATCTTGTATTTCAGATTCAAGGACACCCACATACCTGCCAGTGGCTGAAAAATAATTTTAAAGAGTTCAGAACTGCCATAATCCAATTCAGTTCCAAACATCATTAAAATGGCAGTTTTAAACATCCAGAACAAAGGACTAAAGCAATACTGAAATAATTACTCACAACTCCTATGAAGCAAATACATTTTTACAAGCCTCTTTGCATCCATCAGGAAAGCAGCTTGCTGTGCTACCAAAGGCTCAGATTTCTATACTGATGGCGGCAAGACCTTTTTTCTTTCGGGGACTTTCCTAGCTTCCATGGTCCAAGAAAGTCTGAATAGAGCATAATCTGAAAAATAGTGCTCCAGGCTTTGCACATGGAAAAAGCTTTCTGTTGTCCCCACTGAAGCTGTTCTGCAGTTTTCCAAGCTGGTGCTCTCCAGATGTGTTGGACCACAATCCCCTGGGGCCCCAGCCAGCTGAAGCACACTGGAGGTTGTAGGATACTGTCCTCTCTAAATATGCGTGCGATTGTGCCCTAAATATGTTTCTTAACCCAGAAACCGAGTGGGAGTCAATGGCTGGGTTCACACAACATGACAAGCAACCCTGAATGGTTTCCATGGCGCGTGGTCTTTTTGCCTGGATGTACCTTTCAGACAATTAAGTGCTTTCTACACTAGCATGGTTTCCATCCCCCTCACTCAGTCCTCCTGTGATTGGCTCATATCCCATCAGCCACAACCCTTGAAATTCAGGCTCATGTTGGGTGGCTGGAACAGTTGTGGACGGAGCAGCTCCTGCTCTTTCAAGGGTGACCACAGAATTGACCACAGTTTCTTACCATGAATAAAACAACACAAAAAAACGAGGTACCATGCTGAAATGCCATGACAGGATTCAGACAACACAACAGACCATCCTGCTCAAGAAACCACCATGGCTTGTCATGTCATGCAAACCTGCCTGATGTATTCTCCGTCACCATTAGCCATTTGGACTGATGGGAATTGCGGTCCAACTGCAACTGGAGTGCCACAGATTGGCCTTCCCGGACCATGACCAGAGGGCCTGTATCAGAAGGTTTCAGGTCTGGCCAGCCGCATGCCTCGTGGAAGTTCCACTGCGCAAGCGTGAGCGACTGAGCCTCCTGACCTTGACCTACAATGCCCATACGAGCTCGGGCCGATGGAAGTTGTGTCCAGCCACATCCGAAGGGTGGTTTGCTCCACTGGTTGCCCATCAGCAGCTGATAATCCCTGCTTAGATCCAGTGCAGCCAGGTCTTCTGGAGCTGGTACCAGTTCACAAAGAGTCTTCCCCATGCTGTGAGGAAGAATTTATCAAGGCAGCCTGCAGAGATCATGCTACCAGATATTACCAAGGCATTTGTATAAAGCACGTTCAGCTGGGATTAACTATGCTTCATTTGTGCCTTTGAAGACTGGAGTGAAGTGCAGATGGAAGGAAATAGCAAAACAGGAGAATGGAAGCAAGCAAGAAGTGCTCCTGCAGAATTCCTGCAGGGAAAATAGCAGATGGGGCGGGGAGGGAGGGGGGATTAATGCTGCAGCAGTCCTGTACCCACTTTCCTGGGAGTAAGCTCCATTTAAATCAGTGGGATTTATTTCTGAGTAGGCATGCATTGGATTGCTCAATGGCACAGGAAACAAAGGTGCTTTGAATCAAAAAGAAAATATGCCAGAATAATCCAGAGGAGCAACTATATCAGACACAAAATAGGAAGGGAGATGTTTTAAATTTGGTTTTGCAATGTGTAAACAACTTTGCAAACAACTAATTATGTTCTTTGCTTTTTATCTACACTTTACTACAGCAAAAGCAAGGAAAGCAAAAGATCTAACAGATCGTGATTGATTTGAAATGGTGCAATTCTTTACAGATCTTTAAAAAACAAAAACAAGGGGAAATGCTTCCCTGTTATAAATAAAATATTCTTAACCACTTGATGCTGCAAAGCAAACCTAAACAACAATATTCTTTTACACAGTCCCATGAGGTCTTCAAATACCACAATGTTCTAGTCCTTATTCTTGAATAGGACTGAAATAAGCCACAAAGTCAGGACAGAATTCAAGCAAATTCTTAGTGCTCAGATTTGCTTGTAGAAACTTCGTATATTAACAGTTCAAAAATCGGTACTCGTATAGTATAATGCCTTTATTAGTCCAATGGAAAGATTACAAAACATGTGCAATATGTTTAATGCATGTGATTTTTTTTCCTGGGCTTAAACCCAGCTGTGGGAATAATTAGGCAGGTCTGAGTGAGAAGAAAGGTTCTCAACCCTTTCCCCAGTGGAAATGCAGTGCTCTGAAGCTTCTGTTTGGCGTGGGACCAGGGGTGGCATTGGCACCAATAGAGGAAGACTGATTGGCAGGTCCCGGCTTGCCGCATCCCTATTGATGACCCCACCCCTCCTCATTTCTGGAAGTAGCCATACCAACATCCCAAAATTGTCAGGAGCCTGTCATGGTGGGCTTCTGCACTTTGGCATTGACGACTCCACCAGCAAATGCCCAAGAGATGTGAGATCTATCCCCCGTACTTGGCCAGCATCTTCCACAACCATGCCAATTATCTTAATCCAATAAGAATATTCATAAATGCAAATGAGCTGCAGCTCCCCTGGCCCATATTACAGATTCAGAAGATCTTCGTAGCAATGCAAATTGCCCACCTCTGCTCTCCAAAAGCTCATTTACATTTCTCAACAAACCTTTCTCCAGAGTAGGAGTTGTACAGAGGCATGTAGCTGCGGTACCATCATCTGCAGTACAGTTTCCAAGGAAAAGGCTTTTTGAGCTGGGATAACCAATTTTCTTAGCATTATTGCTGGTGCATATGTTTACATCAGTTTAATTGCAGCTATGTTGATTTTAAACATTGGACAGGTTGGAGGAATTCTGCAGAGTGTGGAAAGCAAGTTCGGAAGGCTGGCAAACTGTTTGCCCGTCTTATTAGAACCCAATTAAAGATGGGTGCTTATTCTCCACGTAGCTACAGCTACATCATAAAAGCAGCTGCCTCAGCTGACATGCAATCACAAGGTTCCAGATTCCCATTTACGAAGCTCAATGAGACAGTTAACTGAGGAGTCTTTTTTTATCAGAGCAAATCCCTCCTCTTTTGAACATTGGCCTCCCTGAACAATTTCGCGGTCCATTTTTTTGACATTAAAGGTTGAACTTTCTAGAAATCATGGCTGTATGGTGTTGGGGTATATTAGGACAAAGTGATCTTACTTCGGGGTGATCCATCGTGGATCACATGCCTTTTACCATTGCAGTTGTTTCCAGAATCAACATCTGCATTTGTTTTATAAGGCTTTTTAGTTCCTGGAAGGCGCACAAAAAGACACGGTCCATTTTGAAAAAAGGCACCACCAAGCAAAGTCCATGTGATAGCAAAATGGGAAAACCCATGAAAGAATCACAGGCAGCCTTAGCAGTAACAGACCCTCTTGCACAGGATGGTGCTTGGTTGACGGTGGAAGTTAAAAGCCAGAGGGAGCTTCCTTGACAGGTTCCGCCACTGAAAACATCCTGACTCCAAAATGGCTTTGAATGATCCTGATCTTGACCATTAAGCCCCACCGCTTCCCTCTGGCACTGCCCTCTTGCTTCTTCACCGAAATCAGCACAGGATCTATAGGGTTGGGACAAACCCTTTTGCAGCCCACCTCTCCAGATCCCGTGGACACCCTCTTGTGCTCGAACCGGTCCTGCAACGCGAGCTGAGCCAAGAGGAATTTCGCAAATCTGGGTGGACCCCCAGTGGCGCAACCAGTAACCTCCACCGGCCACCATTCCTGGTAGCCAACCTTCTTCCGCACCCGTTGCTTCTGGTTCCGCCCCTGGCAAGCACCCCACAAGCCTGAGCTGAGGCACGCTCCCCAGGAACCCGGACTCTGGGCTGCTGCAAAGCCGTCCGGCGTCCGGGAAGCTGAAACAAGGGAACAGATCAGTCGTTCCACAGGAGACGGACTCCTCGCACATCATGGAAGCACATGGAGTGAGTCCTGCTTTTCCACTTAGCCACTGTATCCTGTCCTTGCATATGCAGAAATAAGGACCAGATTTCCTCGTAGAGCAAAGTTTCTAAGCCTCAGCACTTCCCTCCCCTACACATTAAGCCCTGCCTTCTTTATGCCATTCTGACCTTGCAGTCCAATTCCTCCTCCTCCTCCTCCTCTTCAAACTTGTGGTGAGGTTTCTCTAGTCGCCGCTCATCTTCTACAGGAACTCCCCATCTGGCCGCACCATTTCATTTCACTTCTCATCAGATGAGGAAGCCACAAGGACAGATTTGTCAGTAAATCCTACATGACAGAAAGCGGAAACCCCTCCCAGCCCTCCAACCCCAAGCTCATCCAACACGCTGCTGCCGCCGCCGCTTTGTCTAGCCCTTCCCCTGCTCCCTAATATGTGCTGGAAGTTGGCTCGGAAAGCGTGCACACGTAAACGCATCCTTCAGCTGCCCACTCCTGTTTCGAAAGAAAGGCTGCCGTGCCAGGCCCGGCTCCAGATCGGACTCCCGGGATGGGTTCCTGCTGAAACCCCGCTGCTGGTGGCACAGGCAGTGCTGTTTGCTGGGCCACCCGCTGCCCTGCGGAACCTTTCACTGCCGCTCAAGCAGCCCATGCACTGCCGCAGCTCACCTAAAACTGCAGCAGAAATGTCCGTGAAAGCAGAAATGGCTGCATTAACCAGAATCTGCATGACTGTATTGCTTATTGTACTGCTCTCAACCATATTCTTTTCATAGCTGAAAGTAATATATTAATCAGATCATAGACAATACAGTTCTAATACGGGTTTGCACATAATGCTAACCTATGGTTTATTTGACCCATGGTTTGTTGCCCTGATGAGAATTTGTTTAGTAGATGATGAAACAAGCCATGTTGTGTTTTCTCAGTGTCTGGGTTGTTTCCTTCTTCTATGGCTGCTCTTTCCCAGAAGCAAAACTGCCCCTTTAATGCTGTAATAGTGGGATGGAGAGCAGCTGGGGCTTGGGCTGGGGTATTTTCCAGTTTTGTCCACTATCTCTGCAGCCTGATGAAACAACCTATGGATAATCCACAGTTCTGGGTTCGCACATAATGACAACCCATGGTTTGAGCTAGCAGAGTTCACAGCCCAACACAAACCATGGGTTCTATTGCTGGTTATGAATTCATGATTCATGATCAACAAGCCATGGTTTATTTGTTTATTACATATCCATACTGCCCAATAACTGAAACTCCCTGGGTAGTTCACAACAGTTTAAAAACTTAAAATACAATATAAAATGCACTATAAAAATTAAAAAATAAATATTCTGTATAAAATAGAAGTAAAACCCAGACTAAAACGTACCATCAGTGCAAAGGTTTAAAGGATTCCAAACCAAGATGCTGAAAGATTAACATTCCTGGGATAATTCATGGGGAAAAATGATCTTGACCTGGTACCGGAAAGAGCATAATGTAGATGCCAGGTTAGTCTCACTAGAACATGCCTTTCACAACTGTCACAATAGAAAAAGACTTGTTCTTAGTAGTTCCATTTCCTTAGACTGTGGTTTCCACAGGAAAACCACCAAGGACAATCTCAGGGTCTAGGCAGAGAAGGGAAGAGATGAACCTTCAGGTAAACAGGCCCCAAGCCATTTAGGTTTGTTAGTGCCACTGGATTCACACATCACAACAAGCCAGAATGTAACAAATCATGGGTTAAATGAATGATGGCTTAGTGTTATGTTCTGATTAACCATGCTATTGCATTTTATGGTTTTAAGTTTTGTTTTGTGAATGGTCCAGAGAGCTTCACCTAATGGTTTTTATATAAAAGTTATAAAAGCATTCCAATCAGAGAGTTAAATGGCCTATTTAAGCATGCATGCAAATCACTTTCATTGAAATCACTGAAACATAAAGCAACTAACTCCGAGCCAAACAATAAATTACGCTAATTCCAGAGCGCATGGTGGAGGGTTAGCTTATTGTTACTTCTTGTGTAAGCACAGGTGGTCCTGCTTTGTGTGGGCATCACTGTGCCCCAGGGGTGCAGAATTAGACCTCCCCCAAGCACACTGCATTTGCTTCCTCAAATTCCCCTTCCCCACAGGAGGCTTAAGAAAAGAAAAAAGCCTGCACTGATGCCAATAGGAGCTTGACGGGTGTTTTGTTTCCAGTTATATCAGTGACATTCTGCTCAACCGTGCAGGTGTTGCTTGATGCCGCATTCACGACGCAAGAAAGCAATATGCATGAGTCACACCGTTCTCAGCACAGGGCAAGAGGGGTGTCCCCTCTGTGTTGCGAATAGGTCGGAAACCTCCCGGATTGAATACCGAGTAAGGGAGCCCATGTGGTGCACTAGCTGGAGGACTGGAGTGGGGCTCACGAGGTCTGGATCAAGTCCTCACTCAGCCATGAAGTTCCTTGACTAACCTGCCTCATGGGGCCATTGGGAGGATAAAATGGAGGGGAAGGGCCGTGTGAGCTGCTTCGGGTTTCTTGCAAGAGGGGGGGAGAAAGTGGGATATAAGTACAATAAATCAGTAGGAAGGCAACCACATCCGTGGTCCATTTATCATTTTATGTACTGACTTGCCTCTGGGTTGCTGAGGCAGAGCAGCAGGAAAATGGCGCTCAGACGACTTCCTGTCCAGGCACAGTCCATGTCCACGTGGACACAAGCATGCTTCCGCGCGATGTGTGCTCAGCCATGACCCAGCCGTGTTCCAGATTTCAGATATGCTATTCCATAAAGAAAACTTAAATTCTCCACTGTCACTTATATGGAGACTTAATTAATCCCACAGTTAGGATTGCTGTTGATATGAAATGGCTCTTTAAATTGTTATTTATTTTATATTGTTATTTTTATATTGATATTTTTGTATTTTATCTTATGTTGTGAGCCGCCCCGAGGCTTCGGCGAATGGGGTGGCATAGAAATGTTTTAATTAATTAATAAATAAATAAATAAATAAATAAATAAACCAGTTTAGCTAAGGGGGTACCTCACATCTGTGCAGCTGAGATGGATTGCTAATCTGAATACGTTTCATTGGGAATGCAGTATGCCGGGTAATCATTAGGCAACCGTGAATAGGCTTGGCATAAGAACCTGCTGCAGCAGACGAAGGAGCTATCAAAGAGGCCCCATCTAGTCCAGGACTCTGGCATCAACCAGATACCTGTGAGAAGCCCCCAAGCGGGACATGGGCACAAACTCATGTTCCTCAGCCACGGGCACCCACGGCCACACTGCCACCGATGCTGGAGCTCGGATGCGGGCGTTCCGATGAATGCCTGTTGACAGCCTCTCCCGCATGGATATTTCCAGTCCGCTGTGCCTCCTCACATCCATCCTGAGTCCCCCACCGTTCAGCTTCATCGACTGACCCAAGCTTCTGCCACGAGCACAGGTGGGAGCGCGGGGGCACACTAGGAAGGGTGGCGAGTTGCACGTGGTCGTGGCTGGCCAAGGCAGCTGCAAGGCCTTGCCAACTCAGCATCCTGCTCTGAGAGCCCCGGCACTGGGTGGCCGCTGTGGGAGGCGCTGCTGGCCACTGTCCCACTGGAAACATCACGGCCGGAACACAACCGGTGTGGCTCTGCAGACAAACTGGCAGGCTTGGGCTTCCATCTGGGTCTTGGAGGCCTCCTCAGGCTGTCGCACAGCCATGCTTCACAACTCCAGGGTCCCTTTCTTGTTCCGTCACTGCTAGCTCAGACGCCGTCAATGTGTATGTGAGCCCTTGCCGTACCGTGAAGAAGCACTTCAGAGTTGCTTATGCGGACCCACTCTTGCCATTGGACGAGCTCTCCAGACTGGGGGAACCTTCGTTACACTGGCCCACGCAGTTCAGCGCAGGCAAACAACCTCTTTCGCGGTCAGCACCATCTCTTTTCAGTAATATTATCACTTTCTCCATTTTGGGACTGCCCAGCAGCTGAAGCTCGATAGGCAAGTCACAAAAATCTGTGTCCAATACAATGTCACAAAAACATACTATTTGTTAATACGTTGGATGTTTACATATTGTTTGATGGTTTTTAATTTTTGTAAGCCACCCAGAGAGCCAAGTGGCTATTGTGACAGTCTACAAAAATGTGAATGAATGAATGGATAAAATAAATACCACCAGGATATAAAATTTAAGTCACTTAAATCACCCAAACATTCACAATAAGATTCTGGAGTTGCCAGAAACATCTGACATAAATCTCCCATCTGGTGCCGTCAAATGCCTGGGAGCAGAGGGCAGTCTTCTCCAGGTGCCAAAGAGTTGGCTGTCAGGGACCTGAGCCCAAGAAAAGTGATAAAACTTTTACCACTTTGCCAAACATCAGGGCTCCAGTGTCAGAGGTGATGGAGAGGGCATTAATTGGGTCTGCTTTCAGGAGGGTTTGGATCCTGGGCTCCCCTTCCTCAAACTCCCACAGTTGGGAGAGCGATGAGAATAAGCATCAGCATCCGCTGATGGGAGAAAAGCCTCTCCAGCTGTCCTGAAGGACTTTGGATGCTGCAGCAGCTCTGTTGTGAGAGCTTTCTGCATCCACCATTAGGCTGGCTCGGGAAGAGGATTTTCAGCTCATTTTTGCTAGGGGGGAACCCTTATGGATGAAATTCACCAGTTCTTACCTATTCAAATCATTATGTGCATTATCTATAGCAAATTTTATCCCTTCTGTTAAATGAAAGTTATTTATTGAATGGAAATTTCACAGATACTTTTAAACATAACAAGGAACTTTCACAGAAATCTTTGAGCAGTGTGGGGGTTCACTTCTCCCCACTCCCAAATGTGCTATTAAAATATTGGAATAGAGTGCCTACCCCATTAATCATTCAATTACATAAGGCAGTCATAATCTTCCTGGCATCTTCTGCTGTCATCTCAATTGACGTAGGAGACTATTAATCAGAGGAAGATTCAATATGCAGAGATGCTGTCTCTGGAACGAAATAGTTCCATCAGAAATACAGCTCCCTTCCCACCTCCACCCGCTATTTATGGTGCAAGCTGACAGTTTGGGCTTTCATACAAATGTTGCTCTGAACTTTCAGCTTGCCATTTCAGAATGAAAAACAAATATCTGCAGACAAGCGGCCAAGTATGGCATGTGATACCTTCTCATAAAACTCGAGGACTAAACAGAACTGCAAGTCCTCAGATACCCCAATGCACACATAAATACCCAGGCAAGATGACCTTCCACAAAGAACACCAATGTTACCCATAGAGAATGCTCCCTTTGTTCATCTGGTTGAACATGATTTCCTGCCACAAAGATGCAGTATTATGACACTACTCCGTGTCTTGTGGTCAGTGGCCGCGTAATGCAATCTGTTTCTTCCACGCTCCCACACAGAGACCGACAGCAACCAGAAGGCCGGTCCATTTGCTCATGTTCAGAGATTACCCATGGCAGGCTAGGAATGCAAAGCTGCTCTTTCTCTCTCCTCCTTGTCCCCCCCCCCCCCATGCAAAATTCTTTGTTCTGGAAGGAGGCAGCTATTATTTTAAAGGAAAGGGGAACACCTAGTGGGCTGAAGGTTGAGTTGCAGCTCTTAGCAGAAGGCCAACCGCAACTGCCATTTTTGAATGGTTAAAAGAATAGCTATAAATGAACTATTTTTCCTCCTTTAAGTGAAATGGAGAAAAGATAACAATGAGTTCTTTTGTGCCCTGAAGGCCTAATCCTATTTATGTTTAGATAGCAGAAAGTTATACATCCCCTGGCAAGACCTTGGCCAGATGTACCAGCTGAGGAATGTTGGATATTGAGGGATATTTTTTGATACTAAAATGCACAGGGATGGCATCATTCCCAGCATAATTGTATAGATGTCTGTTCAGCAGTATGCCCCACTGAATTCAGTGGGCCTATTTCAAAGAAACTGGGGCATGCTTGTAGCCTTGGACACAATCCTATGAATGCTTAGACAGAAAAAAGACCCACAGTGCCGACATAGCATTGGATGTATTGTGGCCTTAATTATTTTGGCACAGTGTGTCCATGCCCAAGAACACAGCCTCCAGTTGCTGTTCTCTCAAAGGCCACTTGACTATCAATGGGGGCTTGGAAATTTATTTTGCCACAGAATCCAGTTCCATTGATGGATGGTGACCGAGCTCAGTATTTCACATTTATGGAGCCCACACGCTCAGGCACAGCAGGACTTTATCCAAATCCCAAGCACATATGCAATATGAAGGCACGGAATCCCTCACTGTTGGAGTCAGGGGATGCGGAAGTGACATGATCTAGTCCTCCACATGAAAAATGGCCAAATCATAAGTATTTGTGATGCCCACCAAAGTGCGATAATAAAGTTGCTACAGCCCATTGTCAGCCACTAAAGCCACCTTCATCAGATACATGCTGGCCTGGGATATTGCTAAAAAGAATAGAGGGTGCGATTTGTCCAGTTCATATTTCAGTATGAATGTATCTAATTGTGCACTTTCAAATCAGTACAAAAAGTTAGTCCCCAAAATGTTCACTTCTCTGAATTTCACAATGAAATACTCCAATCAAACATGAGTTGGAAATGTGTACTCAGAATGCACTAATAATGTTTGTGAAAACATTTAGTGAAAATAATGTTTTGGAAAATTGCTTACCATGGATACATTTATTTTAAAAATTTGCATACCAATATATATGAATTAGAAGCAATGCACATAAAATTGTTCAATCTGTATATCATTTTTAAAATCTGCATATTTGGGACAAAAGTAACTTAAAATTGGAAAAATGAGAAACAGAGTGGAAACTGAAATGGATAGATTCAGTTACTGCTAATTGGTAAGTTTGTCTAATGTGAAAAAGAAGCAATTTTGCATAAACTGCATTTATACTGTATTTTATGTTTTAGAGTGATGTGAATCTCCCAAAGAACTTTGGATACTGGGTAGTGTAGAAATTAATGAACTAAATACATAGACATTTGGCAAATGAGACACATAATACTGGATATGGATGAGGATGTAAGACCACAAGCAGCCTTGCTCTCTGAGTCATGCTGCCATTTGCATTTCCCACAATGCCCCAGGGTTAAGCTGTCCCAGAGGCTTTGTGGGAAATCATGGCAGCTAAACCCAGCCTCCCTGCACTGCTAAAACTGCTAGGACATGCATTGGATGAACAAAGGCACCAAAGCAAGCAGCAGCGGTGAACCCTGACAGAGCTTCCACAGCTGTGTGAGGATGCCAGGAAACTGCTTATAGGCTGCACATGAGCTTGTCTTATTCAAAACCGAACCTCAGGCACTACCAAGAGAGGGGTGCCATGATGTTTGGAAAAAGCGAGTCTTGGTCTCCACACAAAGACTACTTCTTAATGTTGCAGGAGAACGTTTCTTTCTGCTTTTCAAAAGAAAACTCCTAGTCCTCGTGGAATTTGCAAACTATTTGCAAACTATCAAAAGCAAATAGCACTTGATGATGAGAACTGGAAAAATTAAAAAAAAACAACAAGAACGTTCTGTATGTACATCCATACTATGGTTGTTCGGGCTTTTCCACAATAGGGCAACTTCTCAGCTACAGGAGGTGTAGAAATGAAATAATGAATGAATAAATAAATAACTTTTCCCAAATCAGTTCCTTGTGAAATAAATGCAAGGCATGCAACAGCTGTGGCTGGGAGCATTTATCACCTTAATGAAAAGGATATGCAAGATAAGTTTGTAGGATGCAATTAGATATGAAGATTCATTGCAAACTTCAAGCTTATGGCATAGTTCAGGTATAGCTTAAGGATTTATTCATTTATGTATTATGTTTTTATCCTGCCTCATCAGCCTAAGACTCCCTGTGTGGGTTACAAGTCAAATCTTTACAAGTCTATGAATTACAGCTCCCTAAATAATGAAAAGACCAAGCCCAGAAGCTTGAGGATGTGTGCTACGCTTTATCTTCACTTTGAATATTTGGCTTTTCTCCCACCATAACTTACCATGTGGGCAGACCTACAGAGGCAGAACTTCAGCCTGTACCAGCACTTCAGAGTACACTTTTCTTAATCTTGTTTTTGCAGCAAGAAAATTGAGGCTGAGGGAGGCTTTTACTTAAGTCCACCTGGTGAGTCTATTTTTATTTTATTTTATTTTATTCTCAATTTATAGCCTGCCTTTTTCCTACAAAGGGCTCAAGGCAGCTTACATCTCCTCCTCCATCTTATCCGCACAACAACAACCCTGTGAGGTAGGTTGGACTGAGAGTCTGTGACTGGCCCAAAGTCACCCAGTTGGCTCCATGGCTGAGTGGGGACTCGAACCCAGATCGTCTGAGTCACAGTCCCAGGCTCTTAACCACTACCCCACAAGGATCCTAGTGTCCCACATCTTTGCCCACAGTGATTATCATCACTTGGCTGCATATGATTTTCTTCCTAGATTCAGTGGTTCAAAAACAGACCCATATGTAGATGCCCCCACTATCTGTTCCCCTAACATCTTGGTAATTATTGCTAAATATTTCAGAGCCAGACAATTCCAGGCTTCATCCAGCAGGGGGAGCAAGTGCTCAGTGGTGCAGCCATACCTCACCACCTCCTCCTGCAGTGACTTCTGAAAAAGGTGCTCCTGTTTACATCAAATGCAGCACTTGTATTTTATATAGGGACATGATATATTTGCAGTGATATATTTTCATTTATACCTTATTCCGGGGCCAGCTAAAGATGCTATGGAGCAATCCCTTTGAGCCTTTCCCCTGGATTCAAGCTCAATAGACTGCAAAAACTAAGTGCAGGTGGGAACATCTGCCCCCTAGTGGCTGAACATGTTCAAGCCTGGGGACAAATTAACATCCATTCATTCTTTGCTCCCGTACAACGTTTGGGAAACCAGTCCATTCGACAAGTGGCTGAGGTGATTAACAAATTAAGTTGTAAAATATGCAAATGAGGAAAAGGTTGGGCCAATTTTTGTTCAATAAAACCAAGCATTAATAGTAAAATTAGGGTGAGGCATCAACAGATTAAAAAAATAGAGCTCCTATTTTGATTTCTTCTGTCCTAACAGAGCCAGGGGCACATAACATCAAATTTTTGCATTTCTATCCCAATTTTCCTCCTTTTACAAGGAACTCAAGGGAATTTTCAGGTTCTTCTCTCTGTTTTGTAAGGATCTCATATCTATTTTATCCTCACAACAGCAACCCAGTGAGATAGGTTGGGCTAGAGTGAGTGACTGGCCCGAAGGCACCCAGTGAACCCAAATTTCCTGCACCCCACGCCAAACACTCACTAAGCCACCCCAGCCCCCATTAGAGACTTGGAAATAATTCCCATCGCAGTGGGGAGACTGTGAGCAGACCATCCATATGTCTAGTCAGCCCTTCTGATAGAGGACTGCCCCCTCTAAATTGGGACACAGGTCACCCTACCCCCAAAAAAGAGCAAGGGCCATTTGGTGCTCTGTTCTGTTCCGGTGTCTCCTAGCTAGCAGTGGAATGCCTGGTCCTGTGCCCCTCATAACCTCAGGAAGACTGTGGGGTGAGAGTGGCCAAGGAATCGCCCTGCAACCGCTGTCATGGATTCCAAGAGGGGAGGGGCCCCCGAAGGAAGTTTCTAGAATGCAACAGGGCTTCTGTGATTGTATGAGCCTCACACCATGAAGTAGGATCCTCTACGTTCTGCTGTCATGGCAACCCTAAAAGACCCTTAGCTTTGTACTAGTCTGGAAAACTTGAGATTTATGACTATTCATCACACTAGAACTACATGGAACCTCCTTGTTCAGGAGCAGTATACCTCTGAATACCAGGCTCACTCATTTGGAGGCATTGTTGCCTTCAAGCCTTGGAAGCCTCAAGGTGGCCAATGCTGAAGAGAGACCAGCTTAACTGAGAGCCATTAATTTTTACCCCAATTAACTGAGGTAACCCAGTCAGGCTCTTTTCCTGTCCTAGAAAGTTCATTTTGCCTCAAGTTGACCAAGTGAGGGTCCATCTAAGCCTAGTTTGGACCTTCGGTTAAACCTCCTTCAGGGAGACCTTCAGGAGATCTTTCTTTGACTCTAGTGAAGATTTTCATGATCACATCTAGGATTTTGCATATTCTGCAGTTCCATGGAAGGAGAAAGAAAATAGCCACGGAATTTGGTTTTGGCTACAAGGGAGCTACGGAGGTAAGAAAATATTTAGGTAAACTCCAGTGGAAGGGTGAATAAAACAAGTTGTATTAAATGTGTCATCGTCCTGATATATTGCAGGTGAAGACTTCGCAAAGCTCCATCCAGGAGAGAGGTGGCCTCATCTTAAAGGACTAAGAGGGGGTCATTCGGGACACCAGAAATAGCATCTGAGTTAGAGAAAGATTTGTCTGTTCCCTCTGGAAGGTTCCACTCCCCTGAAATGTGCCGTTCTGCAGCTGCAGATCCATATTCTCTCTCCATGCCGCTTGGAGGCTCCACTGGAATCCAAGCTGCAGAGAGAAGGATCTAAGGGCAGGGCCCAGAGCACGTGTCCGGCAGAACTCGGGTTGATCTCAGTGAGACACCGGGCTGGCGCTCCGTTTAGGCAGCTGCAGCCGATGCCCAGGGAGGGAGCTAGCCAGGAGTTGCCACAGAGTGTGGCAGGACATTTCTGTGGCTCGAACTGTCCTCAGGAGGATGTTGTCCTGCCACCAAGAGCAAGACGAGGTGTCCAGCTGCCTCTCGGATCAGCTTCTCCACATTCAGATGGGGGTGGGGCACCATCTCACTCGATGAGCTGCCACACATATTAAAACAGATTGTTTGGAGAATCAGGTCAAGTTAAAGGAATTACTTCTTCCTACGCTGTACAGTTTAACTATGGAGTCCACTAATTTGTATGGCTTTAAAAGGAAGATTAGACAGATTCCTGGAAAAGGCTATCGATGGCTACTAGTCCTGATGACCATATGCAGCCTCCAGCTTCAAAGACAATACACCAATGTACAGCAGCTGCTGGGGAACATGGGTGGCAGGTGACCTGCTTGTTGGCAGCCTCCAGAGGAACAGAGCTGGGCTGGATGGGCCCTGATTCGATCCTGCATGGCTTCATTCTGACGTTCTGGTGGAAGGGAACCCCTGTGTCTGGGGAGGACTGAGGGTCACGTATGCACAGGGCAGTCTCACACACACACACACACATTTTGTGTTTCCTGAACTTTCTGGGGACTGACACTGGGCTCCCCCCCCCCCCCCCGCTCGGTCCTCCCTTCCCAGTAGAGGGGAAATGAGCCGAGTTTCTCTCCTCTTCTCTGAACCACCAGGAGACACACACGCGCCTTGGGGTGGGTGGCTATGAGGGGAGGGGAGGGGAGGCTGCAGTGCCCCCTTTTGCTCATCGTTCTCTGGAGCTGATTTATTCCCTCCCACAGGAAACCAAGCATGTGATGTCAGTAGTGAGTTGAAAAGGGAGGCAAGGTCCCATTCCCAGGCTCCATTCTTGGTGGGAGCCCCGTAAAGCCTGTTTCCCCTTCAAGGCCTCGGACTACACACCTTCATGTACACACTTGCTCGCTGGTGTCAGATGTTGGTGGCAATGGCACAGGCAGTTGACACTGACAAATACATGGGTCACGCTTCTATGCAGCCCCACAAACAAAATGAACTGGTTTATGCACCAATTATTTTTTATCTAAATTTCATAAAAGGTGTTGTCTGATTTACAGTAGGAAAACGCACAAGATCAAAGACTGGTCCATAAGCTAGTTTGTTCCTGTGCAACAACAATCTGCAGAAGTCCAGGCTGGAGCAAACCATTTCCTGGTTTTACTTCTTAAAGTGGAGTTTTGTTTTTCTTTTAATTAAATTCAACTCTAGTCAGCACCCGGTAGAGTGAAGGAGGCAGCGTTTTTCTCCATGCTTTTTGAGTTTGAAGCGTCTCAGATATGCGAAACTGGAGTGCATACCATGCTTTGGAAATAACAGGGTGATCTTTGCAAGCTGTTCTCGTGTGCAACGGATCTCCCTGGAAATTGCATCTTTTTAAAGAAAAATGCAAAAAGGATGAGGAACGGTAGACGTGGAAGGCTTACTAACTTCACTTAGTAACTGTAACAGCAACTGGCAGAAATTTCACAGGTCAGAATCACCTATTGCAAATACCCGAGTGTTGCTGATTTGTTTCTTGCTGAGAATCTTTCAAAGACCTGCTAGAAAAACCAAAGGCTACATAAGTGACAATAGAAATGTGTAGCCACACTGCAGCTCTAATGGATTTTCCCCACTACTCTATCCATGGGAAGGAGGTAAATATCTAATTGGATGCTGCCATAAACCTTTAAAACAGATTTTAAAGGTTTGCCTCGTAGTAGGAAAGAACCAAGAAGTATATAAGCTAAGCATATAATCATGATAAGATATGTTATATCTGCATTAGGAAAACATAATTCAAAATGCACAGGCAGATAATACCTTACCACAAAATGCCACAAAAGTTTAACCTTCCAAATCCTGTGCACGTGGCTTTTCCCCACTCCCTGCTTTTTCAAGCACTGGCCTGAGGAAGACTTCTGGAGAATATGGGCATTTTCACACTTCAGTGGCATTTTAGCTAATCATGATAAAGGTATCTCCCAAGTGAATTTTGGATATTTTCTTTTCTCATGGATCAGCATGAGAACCTTTGTTTTCTACTGATGCTGTTATCTCAAAGAGATTTTAGAGATGAATTTGTCCTTGCCTGGGGATTCTCTGAGATGAGATTTCTGTTTGCAGCTGATCGCAAATCAGTTGACTTCTCACATGCTGTTTTCCCAGAGCAAAGTGTCATCAAGAAAAAGCTTGATGTTCATGCAGTCCTGATACTGACAACAGAAATTCTTTACAGCGTGTTGAATTGGATATTTTTCTCTTTTATTTCAAAATGTCAAAACCACATACATGGTTCCAAAACCCAGCATGAAAGCATAGCACCTAGGCAAAAAATAAAAAATAAAAATTGGAGAGTGTTAACAACACATGTCAAACAACAATTCTTCACATTGTTTCAAGAGCATGCATTACTTTTTAACAAAGATCAAAATGTCTCATCCCCTGAGCTGGCCCAAAAGGCATACAGGTGTTCTCTCCCTTAGCTCCTTAGCTTTCTTCCAGGCATTATTATTTTAAGCTGATGACACTGACACGATACTTCACAGACTGGAACTAACTCTGCCTGCTTTAACAATGGCTCAGTTTTACTGAAACTCCAGTTACCATATGAGAGTAATTCAGTTCATTTGTCCATTACATTGATAGCCTGCATTTTTCTCCAATGAACCCAAGGTGGCATAAAGAATCCTTCTCATTTTAGCCTCACAACTATAAAGAAGTTGCCTAATTACGATTTAACGGCTCCTCTTTGCAAGGTGTAGTATGTGAGGAATCCATATAGGAAAAAGGCAAGCATCTAAACAGGGCCTGAAAGCTGAGAAATGTTTTTATTTGTCTATTTGTTTAATTTCTGTACTGGCAACCCTGAAGCTCTCTGGGCAGTTTGGGGACTGCGTGTGAGATAGAAGAATGATCAGTCTGATCTCTGGTGCTAGAGAAGGAGAGGTGCAAGTTGCAAAACCGATGGCCCTTAATGTGAGCACACATTAACAAGAAGCCTTCTCCTCCGGATGGGATTAGGCAGCGTACTTAGGAAGGGAGGGGAAACGTCAGTAAACATCTGGAAGGAGACAGGCTTAATTTCAGGAGAGAGAGGACACATACGTTTATTAGGCTCGGTTTAATCAATTCTGTATTAGATCCAAATGTCTCACCACGGAATCAACTCAATAGAATGAAAAGGGTGATCCAGGAAGAGCTTTCCCTCCTCATCCACACAGCCCTCCCTTTCTGTGAAGAAGCTAGGCTAGTTTAAAGTTTAAAAAGCTCAAAGCCAGACATGACCAAACAGCAGCAAGAAGCACGAAAGGGGTCACCAAGGAACCAAGGCCATCAGCAACGGGATAAACACGCCACGGGATCCCGGGGACACAGGGGGAATCTGACACCGCTCAGCACAGCCTAAGGGGATTCTTGCAAGCGGACTCACTGGACAAGTTCAGGACAGGATCAGCCTGTGGGTTTTCTCTACTTTGCCTTCCCACACTGGGATCTCCGAATTGTAGGGTTGAGGAATGTGATCAAATGTGTGCCTTGAGCTGAGGAGGAACAGACCCAAGCAAATGGAAGAAGACACTCTGTCTACATCATAGCCACATGATGGACACTCGATGACACCTCTTTTTCTGCTCTACCTCTGCCTCTGCCTCTGTTCTGCTCTTTCTTATAATACAGCACTTTTGGGTAGTCCCCTCTCAGTAAGAGCAGGGAACAGGAGAGCACACACACTGAAATGCCGGGTGCACATTAGGCTCCCAGAAAGGAGGCAGTGCCTTTTGAGGGAGTGTGGGGTTAATCCGTGAATTACTCATTCTAGGCTTCCCCGAACATAACACAACAACCCTGTGAGGTAGGCGAGGCTGAGAGTCAGCAACTGGCCCAAAGTCACAGGTGAGCTGAGCAAGGGCAAGAACGCGGATTTCCTGAGTTCCCATCCAACGCTCTTACCATGACAGCACACAAGTTCTGCTGAGCAATGCACTTCCTTTAAGTTCCCCAAAAGGGCACTCGCTTTTGATTTCTGTCTGCATTCATTTCTGCAGGTTTCCTCCTTTAACCCTGAGCTGCAGTTCCATTCGCTTCCCAGAATATTTCATCAGATCATCACTCATTTCTGTCGTAAACATAAGAAGGGTGATGATAATGTTTGCTTAACCATCTTTCCTCCAGACTCCTTACCTGATAAGTGTGTTCTTTTGCTTCCTGGATTTTTCTGGGAAATAGTCTGATCTTGTTTTTCATGTTTCTCTTGGGTTAGCCATAGCAGGATCACAGGTAAGTGAAAAGTTAACAGGAAATTAGGGAGAATGGATTTCCTGCAATCAAGTGATCCAAGCATCTTGAATGTGTGTGTAATATTTTAATATTTAATATCTCAGTTCTAGTGACAGTTTTGCTCTTGCTAGGGATATAATGCTGTGGGATTTTGTATTTAGCTGGATCAAGGAATGGCAAATAACTTATTTATGCCATAGTTTAGGTTGAAATTTTTTTTTTTTTTAGGTTGAAATTTTTTATTTAAATAAAAACATACTACAAAGGTACAAAAAGGCCCAAAAATTGCAACATTACAAAAATAGAAAGTACCCCATCCGTTATTTACATCCGTTCAAAATGCCAAATGTACACAGATTTACAAGATTCCCAGGCTTTACGCATCAAATGTACAAAAAGAACTTTGTATTGGCTTTTCCTGATAGCTTCATGCCATGTGTCTGAGCAACATGTATGAGTGATTTACGGACATTACGTTATCGGGGCATGCGCCCCACTCAACCACGGCCATAATTTCCTCCATGGGCGGCATCCTCCCTTTTTCCTCGCGGCTCAACCAAAAAATCATATGCCATAGTTTAGGATCAGGCACCCAGGAAATTGTAACCTTACGGAACTAAGCTTGAAATTTAGATTATTTTTAGGACTCCCAGATCCAGTGTGTGTTTTCTTTATTTTATTCTTTAAAATCTTAAGTGGTTTTTATATTTTATGACATAAGGCTGTTAAAGATACAAGAATACATAGCCATGAAAAACTACATAGACATCAAGGAGGACTAGTCCCATTTCCACCTAGGAACAGATGTTCTGTGGAAACCAGTGCTTATTCTGCAGTCTCTGTATTTTGCTGCTCCTATTTAAATGATTGAGGATAAACTTGTTTGTGAATATTGGCCACAAAAGAGGAATTCCTTTAACTATTCATTGCTTCTTTCCCAAAGTTATCAGCTATAATTCTGGAGTAATATATTTATTTTATATCTTGTCAACTTTTCTAAACCCATTTCCTAAAGCTCCTCAAACATGATAGGACCTGACTTTCTTCCCTAGGTCCTGTTCACTTTTTACAATATTCATGTTCACCCATTTGTACCATAACTACACCTATGTAGACACGTGGACAATAGTGTCTTTTCCCAACTTTTGACTTAATGCACATTTTTCCTGACTTTAGGTGGAAAAACATGGAAAATATTTCATCATGCTTTTGCTATGCTAGCAGGTTGAGAGGTCAGTGAAAAGCTCAATAAAATGTCACAGACAGGCCAAATGCTTCTGGTAGAACTCCTTGCTAAAACTCTGTGAAAATTATATACTTATAAAAGAGAGAGAAAAACTTATGAAAGAAATATGTAGAAGACTGGTGTGTGTGCGCGTGCACGTGCGTGCAAGGTAAATTATTTTGCAAAATGGAAAGGGTTATGGGGCAAATATTTGACACTTTCTATTATGAAACATAGATTATCAGAGATGTTGAGGCCAATATATAATATATTTATAGAGGAAGAGTATTTGCAAGGTGTTACATGGGCTGGTGCAAGAGTATTTCAAGATACTTATGGCTAATGAGGTGGGATAAAAATCTAATGAATAAATAAATATTTTAACTAGAATGCAACGGTGTCTGGGGTAAATATTTGTCACAGTATTTTAAAACCTTCATCTGAAGGCCAACAGATAGCATTTTCTGTGTGTTTTTAAATGGAAAAAGCAAATGAACGTAAAAATAAGCAAAATGGTAGTGAAAAATCTAAATGAAATTAGACGAGAAGCTTCGAGGGAAGTGCCTGAAGTCCAGGTGAACAGGAGATTTCCTGCTTGCCTACAATACTCCAAAAGACCTGTTAGTTGCTTTGGCCCACCTGTAGGTTTCTTTCAGGGTGACATCCCTGAGTAGGACTCAGCTGATGTGTAACGTCTAGCATCTCTTTTCTTTTCCTGCTAAAGTCCTGAGATCCACTAAGCAAAGCCCAGGTTGGACTGAAAGAATTCTGAGCCCAGGGGCTTTTTTTGGAGCATCAGAACCGAACGGAGCTCACAGTCCTTGCACACA
The DNA here is from genome assembly GCF_004798865.1 of Varanus komodoensis. Lineage (NCBI taxonomy): Eukaryota > Metazoa > Chordata > Lepidosauria > Squamata > Varanidae > Varanus > Varanus komodoensis. The sequence continues at coordinate 8,098,474 of NW_025335780.1, forward strand.
AAAGCGCCAAGCTTTTCCCCTTCCTGCAGTTCCATTTCGAGATGGGGCTGAGGAACCTTTTTGTGGCTGCTGTTATAAAACCGCTGCGACCAAAGTCCTTGGTGCGCTACCCAGTGATTGCCCAGTGCAATCCCGTCTACTCCCTGCTCACCCTTGCTTTAAGATCATCCTGTTCCAGGTCATTCAAGGTCAATGTGCAGTACTTTATTTTTCTCCTTATATGACACACTTCTGAGTTATGCTCGGCTGGGAGCCAGCTGATTTCCATTAACTCTGCTGGACGCAAGAAGAACTGGGCTGGAGGAGAGCGAAGATCCGTTTGATCTGGGTTTCTGCTCCCATCCGATGCCCATGGGAAGCCCACAACCAGAACGAGAGTGTGACAGCCTCCTCTTCCTCACGTCCTCAGCGACAGCCATCCCGAGGCGTACTTCCGAGATGAAATGCGAAGCTATCATGATTAGAAACCATAAACTGAGTACTGGCCAGGTGTGGTGGTGATGGAGGGGTTCTGAAACTTGGGAGTTCTAGATTCAACTCCCAACTCAGCCATAAAGCTCAACAAAGCAGGTGATGGAAGAAAGATGGGATTCTTTTTTAATGAATACATTCTGGGAGAGGAGTCCCACCAGAATTGGGGCCCAACTGAAGGCCACCAGTTCCCCAATATTAATGTCACCTGGGTCATAGAAGCATAGAAGAGTAGAGTTGGAAGGGGCCATGAAGGCCATCAGATCCAATCCCCTGCTGTTGCAGGACACCAAGTTACACCATCCCAATAGAATCATAGAGGTCTTCCACTTTTAAATTTGCCAGTGTTCACAGTTCCACCCTTAGCGAAGTCACAACACAGGTTATACCTTCTCTTTGCACAATCATTTAAAAAGAGGATTGCCAGCAATATTCAGTTTTAGCTTCCTGAAGTTTTTGTGCGGCTGATGGTCTCCTGAGTATTTCCAAGCTTAGATCTTGCCTAAACCTGGCTTGATGTTGCTTAGGCCTTGCGGGTGGCAGTTTCCAAACTTGCTAAAGAAAATTATCTTTCATGCTGCATATCATGTAAAACAATAGCTCTTGGTTTTCACTGCCTGATAATCTCAGGACAGGTGCTCTTGAAGCATGTCAGAATTGCTCCATGCTGTGGCAGAACTGTGTCTGGAACTAGGGGACTTAATTAAATCAATAACATATCCAGTCATATCAGCCTCCTCATTGACAGACTCCACCACCCCATGGACTCAGATATGTTGACATGGACGTCTTCCTTCCAAATCCACTGTTTGACATTTCTTAGCTCCATTTTCATTCTAGGCCTGGTCCGTCCAGGTCCAAAGGAAGACCTGATTACACCCTCAAAGGCCCGCTGTGATGACTTTGCCAGGCATTTCAGGGAGAAAATCGCTCAGATTCGTCACGAGCTGGACACCACTATTGATTCAGAGGTTTCAAAGGAGACACCAACGCTGCCGTCTGGTCCAGATTTATTGGATGAATTTCAGTTACTGCGGCCCGATGATGTGGACAAGGTGCTTGGGCGAGTACGTCCAACCACTTGCCTTTTGGACCCTTGCCCGTCTTGGTTAATAAATGATTCCAAGCACGGGATTGGAACCTGGATCTTGGAAGTGGTTAACGCTTCTCTGAGGGAGGGTCGGGTGCCTGCCCCTTTGAAGGAGGCGGTAGTCCGACCGGTCCTGAAGAAGGCGTCACTGGATCCAGAGATGGCCACTAATTATAGACCAGTGACCAACATCCCATTTCTGGGCAAGGTGTTAGAACGAGTGGTGGCGGGACAACTCCAAGCACTCTTGGATGAAACTGATTATCTGGACCCATTGCAGTCCGGCTTCAGACCCGGGTATGGTACTGAATCTGCCTTGGTCGCCCTGTATGATGACCTGTGCAGGGAGAAGGACAGGGGGAGTGCGTCCCTGTTGGTTCTGCTGGACCTCTCAGCGGCTTTCGATACCATCGACCATGGTATCCTTCTGGATAGGCTTGCGGGATTGGGGGTTGGAGGCACTGCTTTGCAGTGGTTCCGCTCCTATCTCAATGGCCGGTTCCAGAAGGTGGTGCTGGGGGACTATGGCTCTGCGCCATGGCAGCTATGCCATGGAGTACCGCAGGGATCCATTTTGTCCCCTTTGCTGTTCAACATATACATGAAACCGCTGGGAGAGGTCATCAGGAGGTGTGGGCTGCGGAACCATCAGTACGCTGATGATACCCAGCTCTACCTCTCGTTTTCCACCAATCCAGGTGAGGCAGTGGCTGTGCTGAACCGGTGCCTGGCCGAGGTAATGGGCTGGATGAGGGCCAATAAACTGAAGCTCAATCCAGACAAGACGGAGGTCCTGTTGGTTGGTGGATCGGGCTTCAGAGAGGGTGAATTGAACCTTGTCCTGAATGGGGTTGCACTCCCTCTTAGGGACAAGGTCCGCAGTTTGGGAGTGCTCCTCGACCCAGAGCTTTCACTGGAAGCTCAGGTAACAGCAGTGGCGAGGAGCGCTTTCCTCCAGCTTCGGCTAATTCATCAGCTGCGCCCCTATCTGGAGAATGACTGCCTTGCGACAGTGACACATGCGTTGGTGACTTCCCGTCTGGACTTCTGTAACGCGCTCTACGTGGGGCTACCCTTGAAGACGGTCCGGATACTTCAATTGGTCCAAAATAGAGCTGCCAGGCTGCTGACGGGGACTGGACGTTATGTTCACATGACTCCAGTTCTCCGTCAGCTTCACTGGCTTCCCATTGAAGTCTGGGCCCAATTCAAGGTGTTGGTAATGACCTATAAAGCCCTAAACGGCTTGGGTCCTGGTTACCTGAAGGAGCGCTTACATCCTTATATGCCCAACCGCCCCCTGAGATCGGCAGGAGAGGCCCTTCTCCGGGAGCCCTCCATGGAAGAAGTTAGGAGGGTGGTTACTCGGAGGAGGGCTTTCTCAGCGGTGGCGCCTAAGTTATGGAATGCGCTCCCCAGAGAGGTCCGCCTGGCGCCGTCGTTATTTGTTTTTCGGCGCCAGGCGAAGACCTTTTTATTTAAGCAGTATTTTAAATGTTAATATTATTGAATTTTATTTGGCCAGGGCGGCTTGTTTTATAGTGTATGTTTTATATTATATATTTGTATTTTATTGTATATATTTTAAAATGTTATTTTAATCTTTTTGTTGTAAGCCGCCCCGAGGCTTCGGTGAATGGGGCGGCATAAAAATGTTTTAATAAATAAATAAATAAATAAATAAATAAATAAATATTGCATTCAGTGCCGTTTGCTCCTGTCCAGAGCCTGCACCATTCATATCACGGGTGGGGAAACGCAGGCGCAGGTACCAAACCTGGCCCTCCTGGTAGGGCCGCACCCCCTTCCCTTGAGCTTTTGGGCTACTCCAGGGCAGCTGAGGGCCACGGGGTACATTCCCTTGTTCCAACCATAGGGAACAAGCCTTGCTCCGCCAAAAGCAGGTATTTTATAAGCGTTCTGCTAAGGCTGCTAGGTCTGCTGTGCTGCACTCCCCAAATCCCTCATTAATCCCTAATATTAAGCAGGGGATGGAGGGGCTGCCCTTAAAGTCAACAGTGGCTTTTACAGGCAGCAATAAGAGACTTGTGTGTGATCTGCTAAAGCAGGGGAGGCAATCCAGTGCCTGCCAAATGTTTGGAACTACAACTCCTATAAGCCTCAGGCAACACAGTCAATGATTGGGGATTATGGCTGCTGTAGTTCAGAACAGTGAGCGTACTGGGTTGGCAGGTTTAATGCACAAAATACAAGTTACTAATTTTAGTATGCAATGGAGGAGCCATAGTTTCCCTTAAGTTGTAGGAAAGACTGGGGGGGGGGTCATTCATGGAGCGTATTAAACCGCCACCAGCATCTGTCAACAGCATTTGGTCCGTATTTGAGGCCTGCTTCTTGTTTGTTACGGGCCCCGATCACAGTACTTTGGGCAAGAAGACATCACGGTCTGCAGGAGAGAATCTCAGGGCTGTACGTCCCTTGATCAGCCTTATCTGCAGAGAAAAAGGACCCTGGCGGAGTTTTGCGCTTCCCCCATCGAAAACACGAGCTGCGAATGGCTGAATTATATTGTTATGTTGCCATTCTAAACATGTTGGGTTTGAATTTGCAGTAGTTGCACTGAGTTGACATTGCGCTGTCAGCGTGCTATTCCCCACTCCCTCCCTCTCCCCCTCCCTCCCTCGGTCCCTATCTCACTCACACACACACACACACACAAACACTTCTTTGAGTTGATAGAAATGTGACACTGAGCCTTGGCTTCTTTGGGCAGGAGAGAAGCAAAGGTGGGAGCGAAAGTTGCGGGTGGGGAAGGGAAGAATGGGAGAAGCGGGTCTCACGGGCAAGGGAAGGCCGATGCCTCTGGGCGGGGAGCGGCCCCCAGGCCCTCCGAGAGAAGCAGCCGAGCGCCCCCGCCTGACCCGCTTCGCCTCCCCGTCGGCCTCGATGGGAGCCCCCGCCGAGACCGAGCCAGCCCCAGCGCCCGCGCTCTGCGGCCTGACGGGGAGCTGGCGCTACCAGTTCCGGATCCTGCTGATGGGGGACTCCACGGTGGGCAAGACGTCGCTGCTGAGCCGCTACGCGGAGGGCCGCTTCTGCCCCGGCCAGGCCCCCACGGCCGGCGTGGAGTTCTACTGCAAGGTGGTGCGGCTGCCGCGGGGCGCCAGGGTGAAGCTGCAGCTCTGGGACACCGCCGGCCAGGAGCGGTTCAGGTGAGCAGGGCCCTCCGCTCCGCTCCGCCTCGCCGCGCTCCTCGGGGCCAGGCCCCGGCCGGCTTCCCGCGTGGCCCCAGGCCGCGCCGCCGGCTCCCGGCCCTGCGGGCAGGCCGCTGGTCCGGGCTGCGCTTGCACCTGGGCAGGTGGAGAGAGCCTGGAGGGGTCGCTTCCCTCGGGGGCTCCTGCTGGGGCAGAGGGGGCTTCCGACTGAGGAGCAGGGGTCATGGCGGCGGATTTCAGCATCCAGCCCTGTTTGCTGTCCGAGGTGAGAAGTCAGAGTTCCTAAAAGGGACTTTCGACCCCTGGGGCATGTGCCCCGCTGAGCCCCGGCTCTGCCAGCCTCCCACCCAGGCAAGCACCGCATTGGCGGCAGCCGCCACAAAGCTGGTGCCTTGCAGATGTGCTGGACTACAGCTCCCACTGGCCTGCTGGCTGGGGATGGTGGGAGTTGCCATCCAACACCCATCGCGAAAGTGCTAGGGTACTTAAACTTCTCTGATCAAAAGGACAAGTAATTCTAACAATGTGATGACTGATGATTTCAGTGGAACTTACAACGCATTGTAGTCATTTGGGGCTCTTATATACAATAAAGTGCTATTTTTCATGGCAAAGCCCTCCCTCCCTTGCAAAAATAATTAAAACAGCACAATAGATTGGTATTTGGAAACATGGCATATTGCTTTTATGACCAAAAGGTTTTGTTTTTTTGAAAGGAAGCAAAGGGAAAAAGCAAAAGTTTCTGCAGATTCCCATTTCTACTTTGCAGCCCTCACTATGTGAAATATGGAAGGTTGTATTCTGTTTAATTTTTGTATAACTTTTGTATGAATACATATTTTGCACATTTGCTAAATTTATAATAAAAAGGATAAGTTATGCAGGTACAGGAGATAGACTGGCTAATAGCTGATATGATAAATAGAACCAATGGAAAAGAAAGAGGAAAACTGTCAAAAAATACACCGAATCTCATTCAATACTTATAAAAAATCATCAGCAGACTTAAATTCCAGCTCATAAAGCTTTTAAGAAAAGTTCAGTTGCAACAAACTTTTAAAAAAAATGCATTTCTACCTGCTTTTCAGCCAGCAAAGAGATCCAGAATAACTTAACTAGCAGCAGTATTCATTCACTGAAAAAGCAATAATAGCAAATCAATTAGCAAAAGGACCGTCCAGTCCGCTCTTCAGGCGGCCTGCTATGAAAGGGGGGAGCCCACTCACCAAAGTGGGGGTACTGGCTCTTTCTGCTCTGGATGCGCATGCAATGATAGAAATAATTCTAGATTCTGAAGTGGATGGACTTATGGGAAGCCCCTCTTTATACTGTAATGGTCATTACTTCGCTTCCCTCAAGCCCCCGTCTGCCTGCAGCTGTTTGCATAGCTGCACTTGAGAGTCCTTAGGCTTGAATAATTATTTTATCCCTTCCATTCATGCAATTCCACATCCATCTGCTGGCTTCCTTCCAAGGGGCTCAAGGCATGGTTCCTCTTGGCTGCTCGGTGGAGAGAGACTTGTGTTCATAAGCAGAGCCATGCAAAGAGCTAAGGAGGGGTGGCGGAAAGCCCCGGGGTGGGGTCGTGATGGGGGGGGGCTGCTCTTATTTGCTTTTGCTGGGTTGAGAAACAGATTCTACGGGGGGGGGGACCTGAAGGTGGTCCCCCCCAGCATGGACCAGCACGGCTTGACCTCACTGGACGAATTATTCATCCCAGGGGCTTGCTTTATGCAAACAATGCACCCTGATCACCTCAGCAGGACTGAGATAAGTTGGTCTGATGACTCCTTCCCTATTCATGTCACTGGTAAAGGCATAGGGGCCCTGCTGGGGGGAAAAAGGCCACAAAAGGATGGGAGAAAAATGCAGTAATTGCAAATTCTGTATTTAACCCACTTTCACCTCCCTTCCCCTCCTCTGTGGTTTCCCCAGGGTCTTTTTTTTTTTGGATTGGGAGCCGCCTGACCTCACTCTTCGTAAAGTGCCATTGCATAGAGGGCGTTCTTGAGCTTGGTGCCTCCAGAAGTTCAGGACTACAGCTTCTACATTGCTGCTGTTGCTATTTTTGCAGTCCAAAAATATTCGAAGAGGATCAGGTAGAGGAAACTCCGCCAGGCAGAGCAGCGTTAGACAAGGTGTGGCCCAGTTACAAGGAAAGAGGCCTTAACTGAAGGATAAGGGCGGATGCAGCTAGGGAAGGAGGACACCCAGAATGAAATGCCGACCGCAGCGCAGCCTCCAAAGGGCACCTTCTTAAGGGACGCCCAGCCCAGCCCGGCTCCAAAGAAAGGGCTTTCGAGTGCAGGCAGGGAGAGTCGCACTGGGGGCAAGCCAAGGATTGGAAGCAAGACTCTGACCATTCAATTTGCTGGCCAGGAATCCAGCTGGTACACCAGCCCCTTTCACTCCCCCGTGGAAAAAGCACTGCAAATGCACAAAGGGCGGAAGTGGGTGCATACCTGCTTTTAGTGAATTGTGTGTGGTGGAGGAAAGAATGCTGTGTTTTGTGTCTTGTCCTTGCAGGAAGGACTTTAGTTACTCACTAAATAGATAGAAATGTTTTTCCTGCCTTCGTGGCGTGATTAGGATGGCCACGTGTCCTATATGACAGGGATCAGTCCTCTACCTTCAGGCATCCTCTGTTTCAGGGATGGGAAACATATGGTCCTCCAGGGATTGTTGGACTTCATCTCCCATCTGCATAGCCAATAGTGAGAGGTTATGGGATGTGTAGTCCATCCACATCTGGAAGATCACACAGTTCCCATCCCTGCTTTATTTGACAGGGCTGCCCAGTCCAAGTGCACCTTAAAACTAAAGGCGGGTAAGAAAGGTGAGCTGCAGAGCCTTGGTTGCCCATCCGCATTAAGCACCTGGACAACAGACACAGGTGAGCTGAGCATGGCCATCCCCACTTTGGTGAGATGCATCACATTTCTCCATAACTCACAGTACTTTTTGCTAAATCTTCATCTGTCTATCTATCTAGCTATCTATTAGCACATGTACTTTTTCAACAGACATGCTTTGCCTGACTCTAAGCTTTTTGTCAGCTTTTTTGATAGAGCATTTCATCATTTCTTGCAACATACAAAGGGCCACACAAGATATTATTAATCCTGATGTTAATTTAATATCTTAAATGGAGATTTAAGATTTAAATCTTAAATTTAATGTCTTAATGGAAAGTGCCTGAAGAAGTGTCCAAGAACTGAATAGCCCAAAAGACTTCTGAAGACAGTGGAAATATACTTCACTCTCCTGAGGACAAATGTATAATCATGTAGTAGTGAGTGAATTGAATTAGAGAGCTATGCTGACAATTCCAGAGTAAGATATTTTGCAACACATTGTTCCAGAACAATGCACTGGGTATGGGACCGTGTGCTGCCAATGGAGTTCCAAGAAAGTGTTTTAAACCTTTAAAGTCTTCCTAGAAACCTGGCACATGGTTTGGTTAATCACTGTGGCTCTTCTCGTTTTAGGTGCATCACCAGATCTTTCTACCGGAATGCAGTCGGGGTGCTCTTGGTCTTTGATATGGCCAACCGGCGATCATTCGAGAGCATCTTCCAGTGGCACAACGAAGTGACCAATGTTATGGAAAAAGTAGTCTTCCTCCTAGTTGGTCACAAATGTGACCTTCAGTCAATAAACAGGGTCACTCTTGAGGAAGCAGAGGGACTGGCGACCTCCCTGGGCACACGCTTCATTGAGACATCTGCGAAGGACAATATCAATGTGGATTTGGCCTTTGAGACCATAGCCAGTGATATTTATGAGGCTCTGAAAAATAAGGAGATTGAGCTGCAGGAAGGATGGGACGGGGTGAAAGTCATTCATAGGGAGAGGAGAAGCAGTCTTCAGAGGAAGAAGCTGCCACCAGAAGAAACGCCATGCTTGTGTTGACCACATCAAGGAGTGGGACACTGTGAGAAGATGCTATTGAGTGGATTCTTCCAAGGAGGAACAAAAAGGTTTCCTCCATAGTCCTAAGTGTGCTACTAGGGACCCGATGGATTGCTTGACCCCTCATCGCCAGCTTACCCAGTTGGCCTCTAGAGCGATAAGCTCCTGCAAATGTCTCAGAAATAGGCTGACACGCAGACAGGCAGACATGGGGCACGAATGGTGCAGAGAAGAGAGAGAGAGAGAGAGAGCGAGCACCTGATGAAGGGTTGGTTGCAACCGAAAAGACTTGCTGCCACATTCTGTCAACAATAAAGGTGAAGGTTTCCCCTTGACGTTACGTCCAGCCATGCCTGACTCTCGGGGGCGGTGCTCATCTCCATTTCCTGGCCGAGGGAGCCAGCGTTTGTCCCAGACAGTCTCCGTGGTCGTGTGGCCGGCTTGACTAAACACCAAAGTGCATGGAACGCTGTTACCTGCCCACCGAAGTGGTACCTTTTCATCTACTTGGATTTGCATGCTTTCGAACTGCAAGGTTGGCAGGAGCTGGGACGGAGCAATGGGAACTCACCCCGTTGTGCAGATTCGAACCGGCGACCTTTCGATCACCCAGCCCAGCAGCGCGGCAGTTTAAACCACTGCGCCACCTGCAGTCCCCTTCTGTCAACAATAGCCATTCATAAAATCGATCTGAACTATTCTGGATCTTACAGGTTAAAAGAGGGCATGTTTCACTTGTTTAACTAGGAGTAAATTTGTTGTGTAAAGAGCTAGGGAAGGGAAATACTGGTGCAGTGGTGAGGACTGAATAAAGGGTGCACCAGTGTTCAGTGTTCAGGTATTTAGGGTACAATCCTAATGTGAAACAAAACTGATGCTTTTAAAAAACAAAATCATGTGCAATCATATCTATGGCTTTTGTTTAGGTAGTTCTTTTAATTTGCTGCTTTGCTGTCGTGGATCATGAATTGGTTCTCCCCCAGTTCACAAAAGCTGCGCCGGATAATTTAACCAATCGGCTGTCAGGCAAATGAACCGCAAGAGCAGGGCTAGTGAGAAAATGTAAATGTAACTCCAACTTCTACCCACTTTCCATGGGCTGCCAGACTGAGATGCAAAGTGTCCTCCGTGCAATCCAGCAAGGAGCTCAGTTCTGATGAGATATTTTTTCTGAAAGGTAGTACAGAGAAAGTAGAAATCGTTCAGGCTAAAGGCTGATTTCCACTCAAAAGCTTTGCATATTTCCACATAGCATTGTGCAAGAGCTCTGAGACTGCATTAAAGAAAGCCCGGAAAGCATCGTACCTGATGCGGTGTCTCCCTGCCTGCCACCACAAAATCCAACTGCACTTCTTGCTGGTGTGTGTCATGCATATCAGTGTCTTCCCATTTAAGGACGTTCCCCATCTTTGGGAGCCCAGCTGCCCCGCAGAGCGAGTGGGGAAACGGTCGTTTCACCCTCAGAAAAGCCATCCAGGAAAGTTTGGGCGCTCTCCCATTTAAGGGGCTCTTTGGGCACAGATCCGGAGGCTTGAAGCAGTCTTTGGCTCATGCCCTGAATACCAAGAGGGGGTGAAAGAGATGCCATGGTGGACTTTGATCAGAGTTTGTGGTTGGGGCTGCTCCTGCTTTTAGGGTGCTTCCAAACAGCTCGCTCTGGAATTTATGGCAATACCTTTCTTAGGCACAGCCATGAGAAAAATGAGCTGCTGCACCCCATGAGATTATCAAAATAAAGAGTCATCAGCTTGTTACATTCTGCGCGTATATTGGTCTGTATGCCAAAGACCAGAATGGCAGACAATCACGCCAGGCTGCCCCTCTGAAGGGTTTTTATTTATCGGGAAGGTTTAATTGTACGGGAGGAAGCATGCTATCGGCTTTTCATTGGCAATTGCACATTCCGTTGTTGGCGAACGCCAAGCACAGGAGAAGGGAACGGAAGGGAGGAGGAGGGCCTGAGGACGTCAGCATTTCTGACAGTCTTACTTGGGATGCACATGGACCACACGGCTTCCCAATAGCCCAGCAGAAATGGTCTCCTGGAGTTGGCTCTGCTCAGCTTCCTCACCTCCTTTACTGTGCTCAGTTTCATGCTGACTCGGATCTTTCAGTTCCCGGGAGGAAAGGCTGATGCAGGCTGTCCTGACCTGACACCACACAGCTTTGCTGGGTAAGCACTCCAATCATCCACGCCCAGCGTGGCTACGGCAAGCCTTTCTCTAGCTGGGCTGAGGGGAAGACTGGCATGACAGTTTCCAGAAGAGGGCCCAACAGAAGCTTGCTGTGGAAAACATCCAAGGAAAAACAATGCTCTCGTAATATATGGTGACGTGGTCGACTAACAAGAATGAATTAAGTCCTGGCAGGAACTAAAAGATGAAGAGGAAATACAGAATGGTTCCTCTATCACCAATTGGCCTCAAAATTAAAAAAGGAAACTCAAACAGGAAAAAGCATAATAAAGTTTCCAGCAGAGGGTGCTCCAAGGCCCCTGGAGAAAGAGGGGCCAGCACTGCCCAGTGGCACCTTGCTTTCGAGACCCATTTTTCTCTGGGTGCTTAGGAGCTCCATTCCCACATCAGTCTTCTGCTTAGCTGCTTGGGTAACTTTTGTTTTAGCATCACCAGGCTGCCTTCTCGAAAAGGGCAGTTTTGAGCCTGGCTCTGACCAAGTGGCTGCCTGTTCATAAATGGGCATGAGCCCTTCCCCCACGGTGGCCATTTTGTGCAGGCACTCAAGACGTTCTCCCAGCGTTCCAGAAGTGTCCACCAGCCACAAACCTCTGATCTAAGGAAAGGTGGATCGTATCCCCCATGGCTGACATGCAAGTGCACACACAGCCCATGAGGCTGGTATAAGTAGAAGCCAACGCTTTTTAATATGTCCCTCTCCCTCCGAAGGTTTGGTGATGTTCATAAACACAGCCTCCAGGAGCTCCATTTTCCCAGGTGTCAAGAGCAAGGCACCTTCTGTTTTCCCCTCTCTGAATCCAACTCAGAAAGAAACCTCACAAAGTGGTTCTTTTACAGACCAGTTTGAACTTTAAATAGCCTTCGACTAGAGAGGCAGGGGAAGCATCTGCCCATGTGAACAGCTGAATCCAAACTGAAAACTTCTCCACAGTCCACCCTTCAAGTGAAGCTTCTGGCTCCAACCTCAAGGTGGCCATCACTGCTTGAGGGCTACGGGGTGGCGATGCCTGAGGGTTCCCAGGTGGCCTCCCACCCTGAAAGCCCTCTTCCCCTTCTAGCACAGGCCTGAGAAGCTTCGCTCGGTGACCATGCGAGGGTCAACTCTTCCACCCCCTCTTGCTCCTCTGCCTCAGAATCAGACTAATCTATCTGAGCAGACTGTAACACACAAGAGAGGGCCCCTCTCTACACCGGACAAAACACAGGATTCAGCAGAGCCCGGCACACTTCGCATTGCTGCCCAAAAGCTACCAGGGTTCTCCTTTATAGGAAGTGAGGCCTCCTTTACCAGGTCTCTTGGGTGCAGCAGCTGTTCTTTCATCACAGTCTCCGACCTGCCAGTTGGTAGACGTTCCCACAGATCGCCTATTGGTGTGTGAAGATCCCAGTGCTGGAAAAACAGAGGGAGAGAATTAAGCTGCCTTAGATCAGACCAGTGGCGAATCCTATACAGGACTTACCAAACTTTTCAATAGTATCATAAATTATGTGTGTGTGCAGGGGAGCAGTGTTCTTCCCTTCCCAGCAGAATGCGCTTTTTTAACTTTTTGGTAAGGGAGATCATATGCCTATAGAGCCTCTTGACTTTGGCCAGCCCCATGGACACCTGAACTCCCCAAAGAACCCTTATGTTTTGCTGCAAAGGCAGTAAGAGTGGAAGGGCATATTCATCTCTTTTGCAGTAGGATCCCAGGTTATTTGGGGGGGGGGGGTCATGTATCCCAAGTGCTCCCCCAGTTTTGCAAATGTCCCTGGGATGCTAGCATCTTGGAAACAGGCAAAAAGTAGCCACAATTCCCATATGCAGGATAACAGCTCTTTCCTAGCTCAGTTCAGTCCAGCTGTCAAGCAGCAAACCCTCTTTTTTTAAGGGGGGATTCCTAAAGAGTGAAAGAGCATTGGCAGCAAACTTTACAACTAGAGAGAAACTCTCAAGAGGAGGCCAGCCCGTGCTTTCGAAACTACAGCAAAGCCTTTGAGTATTCGGATCACAAGAAGCTGCGGATGCTCCTGAAAGAAATGGGGGTGATCTGGACACAATTGCATCGATGCACAACCTGCATCACAGACAAGAAGCTACTGAGGACAGAACGGCTTCTCACACAGGTGTATTTTATCCCCCTAACCATTCAGTCTGAAGGCACCATGAGGAAAACTGGATTAGGATCAGAGAAGGGTGTGAAAATTCACAGAAGACATACCAGTCGTTCAAGCTATGCAGATGCTACCCAGGATCTGGCAGAAAGCAGCGGAGGCCAGAAATGGCTCCCAGTGGAAGAGAAAGAAGCAAGTACCAGAGCAGGACTTTAGCTAAACGTGTGTGAGAGCGAGCGAGCGCACAGCAGGATTACACAGGTCAGCAAAGTGCAATTGTGAAGGACTTCACACAGCCTCAATTCAAAGGGAGAGCGCAGCCAAGGAATCAGAACAGGACTCGCCTTGGAAGGACAACAAAGAAGCAACTAGAAAGGATTGTCAGACCGAAGCTCGTTTTACTGAAGACCAAAGCCAAGGCCACCACACTATTGCATCCTCGCAAGAGAAGTCACAACCTTATGCTTACAAGAGCTGGGTGGGGCTGTCCAAAAGCATTTTGAGGACCTTCTTTCATGGGGTCCCTGTAAGACAGAGACGACTGGATGGCATGTGACAAGAACGTGCACCTCAGACGCTGCAGCCAAAACATAATTCTTAATCCTAAAAAAGGCATTTTCAAAATGGAGCCTTGCTGTTTGACTGCTGAACAACCTGCAAGTCAGGGAGGGCTACAGAACTCAGGGAACCTAGTGTTTGTCCGGCTTTGTATTCGCACACTTGCAGAGGGAGAATGATGGTGTGTGTGAGAGAGCGAAACAAAAAATGGAACAAGCCTCACACCCAAGGAAGAGACACCAGATCTGGGAAACAACTGCAAGTTTTGCAGAAGTACCCACACCCAGGCAGGAAAAAACCTTTAGCGGAAGAAATTCTTCAGTGGAGGAGGAACAGACCAATGATTACGGGAGATGCTCAGTGGACAGAGAGGGAGAAACAGATAGAAAGCCGCTGTGTGTAGAATACAGCGTCTCAGAAAAGCGCTACCCGGCTGGCTGAAGGGCTTGTCACTGACATTCTGGTGGAGCTTCTAAGAGGGATAAAGGATGCCAGGCCAGGAAGGTTTGGGGGAACAAGAGGACCCAGAACAGCACCCTTTCCCCCTCTTTAGCATCAGAGCTCTGAGGATGGAGCAGCAGTAGCACAGACCTTCCTGCCGCAGCAGAGGAGCCCTCTTCCCACAAAGGCCTCCCTCTCTGCAGGTGCACAAGGACATCTATGATCCTGTGGTAATGAGATGTCCTTCCTGGGCCCATAGGACCGCTGCCCAAGCCCCCTGCTTTTTGCCACAAGGTTGCCACGGTCACTGGTCAGGAGCAAGACTAGAGGAGAATCTTCTCCAGGACTTGGTCACCGCCTGAACTGAGGAGGTGATTATCCAACTCTATTCTAATCCAGGTTATTTGGAGAACTTGCAGCTTGGATCCAGATTTAGTCATCCATGGAGTACAGACATGGAAATTGTACTGCTTGTATATTGTAACCTACCTTGGGAAGATCACGGTCTTGAAAGGTGGTTAAGGAACAGAACAGATGAGAACAGAACAAGGGGGACAAGAAGTGAACATGCAAAAATGGACATTACAATGGAGGTCAAGCAAGGGAGCATCAGAAGGCTGTTTAACCCTTTCCTTGCTCTCACCTGGCTGCTTTTCCTCCAATGGGCATCTTCATCTTCTCCACCTCAGGAGGAAAAACATCTTGCAGAGGGCAACTCTGCATGGAAACAAGAGCCGAAAGGAAAATGGTTGCACACAGAGAGACATACAAACACACCCTGCGGGGTCCTCAACCTCTCCGAATTAGTGAGAACATCTGGAATGTTGCGAGTATGTTGTGGGCACTCTCTGAAAATCACTGGTGTGCGGGTGTGGGTAGGTTTGTCACCACAGAACATTCATTTTCTAGAAGACAACTAGGCCTCCTCTTGAGAGCTTCTCTCTAGTTGTAAAGTTTGCTGCCAATGCTCTTTCACTCTTTAGGAATCCCCCCTTAAAAAAAGAGGGTTTGCTGCTTGACAGCTGGACTGAACTGAGCTAGGAAAGAGCTGTTATCCTGGATATTGGAATTGTGGCTACTTTTTGCCTGTTTCCAGGCAAATAAGGTACCTTGCCTAAAAACCTAAGCACAAGACAGAGGTGGGGTCTGAGCTCCAAAACACACAATCAGCACTTCCTTGTGTTTCAACATGTCAACTTCCTTCCTTCCTCCCTTCCTCCCTTGTTTCTGAGAGAGGTCTCCACCAGGACCATCTCTGAGGCTCCAGTGATAGAACCTCTGTCTGCAGAAGTCATGGGCTCCTGCAGCTGAGTCATTAAAAAAATAGAAAAGGCTACTTTGACATTTCCAGTAAGGACACAGACAGCACAGAAAAGGAAACGACAAGAAGACAGCGCTATAAAAGCAGGCATTGCAGTAGGAGAAGATGAGATGGAAAAGCAGTGCTTATGACATCAGGGTGGGAGATTTGGAGATGAAATAAGGACCGTTTGGGCTTAAAATCTTTCTTCAATTCCATGTTGTCTCATACTCAGCCAGACTCATGAAGTCAGTCATAAGCTTCCCAACACTAGGAGTTTCCCCACATTCATGGGTATGTAGAGGGATTCCCAGTGATGAGCCAATGGGAGCTAAAGTGGCCCAGGAAGGCATAGATCAGGCATGGAAAATGTTTGACTCCCTGCAGGCTGTTGAATGGAAGCTCCCATCAGCCCTCAGTTTTGGCGACGGTGGATAGGGCAGGTGGGAGCTGCAGAACACCATACTTTCCCTACTGCTGACATGGATGATGGACACAGACGACTCACCCTTAATATCTCCCTCCCCGCACACGCACGCACGCACGCACACACGCACACATTGGCTGCGTTAAGATAACTCAGAAAGCCATGGTGGGTATTTCTTTTTCCCATTGTTGGTCTGTCATGCTGTCTGAACCCCATCATGGTATTTCACCAGGGTACATTTGGTCTATAGAAACCCTGTAAGAAACAATGGTTTGTTCTGTGGTTTCCCTGTACTTGTCATGTTGTCTGAACCCCGGATCATGGTTTCCGTGGTCCCACAACCACGGCAGAACCCTCTGGAAAGAGTGGCCATCACAGGAGCCACAGCCATCCAGCCTCTCTGTGTGACCAATAGGGAAGAGGCAGGGAGTGGTGCACCGTGGGACTGAATTTCAGGCACAGCAGATACATGCAGACAGTGGGGCGACTGAGTGCGGAGGATGGAAACCATGTTAACGCTTGTTTGTCAGAGGGAGCACAGTAAGAAATGGTGACCACCAGGCCAACCAGGCAAGGATGCTTGTCACGTTATGGGAACGCAGCCATTCCTGCGCTCCCTCCTCTGCCGCAAGCGACCACTTCTGCTCCCTTGGCACATGCATGAGAATAAAGGCAAAACGCCAGCCAACCGGGGACAATATTCCAAGCAGAAATGCAGTGGATCTTGGCCCTGCATGGAAAGTTTCCCAGCACTGTGGCCAACTGTCTCCTCCGTATATATTCTGGGACTCGTTATTTTACCTTTTCTTCAGTCCTTCTTGGCTGGCATTTTCAACGAGGACAAGTTAAAAATGAAAGGAGAAGCTCTGATAAAGCTCAGCTGTTGTTCTTCAGTTGTGCAACAAATTTAGCAGCACTCCCAAATTGCGGTGCAGGAAATTGCTTTTGAGCAGGAGGCCAAGTTGCACAAGTTTGAACATTTGCAGGAGTCACTCGTGGGATCCTGCATTTGAGCAATAGGCCTCTTTCCTTTAACCCACTTGATCATTGCTGTCCAGCCCAAATAGAAAGGAAAAGTGGGTGATTAGGGGGGAAAAAGAGTCTTGTGATACGAAATGCTGGGCATTTTTTGACCACTGTGCAGCAGTTTGCGTGTACATATTTGAGGACAGCCACGTTACACACGCAGTGGAATCGTAGGTGAGGTCAGAGCTGGTCCTAGATGCTGGAGGGCCCCTGGGCGAGGCAGCCCTGATTGTCCCCTCCATCCGCGTGCCTCCTCGCCACCCTCCCCAGCCGGCGTTTCTCCTCATCCTTTTGCTCCCCATTGCCACGTCCTGCTTGCCTGCCTGCCAGGAGGACCTGCATCCTTCAGGCCAGGTGGGGAGGGAGGGAGTGGAGCAAGCAGGTTGCTGGGGGAAGAGGAGGCACAAGGCAGGGCGCCCTTGCCAGGGGGCGTCTACTGGGTGTGGGATCCAGGCAGGCGTCGAGCCGTGTGCCCCCCGTGACGTCAGCCCTGCGTGGACGGTCCTGCTGCAGACAGGAAATTGCACGCTGGACTGTTTCCCCTCGTATGGCCCTCATTGGGCTTTCAGAAAGCCTCTCCTTACCCCTTCCGCCCTCCTCCATCAGCCCAAGGAGGCCCAGGAATGGGTTGGGACCTGTGCCCCATTCTCCATACACACTGCCGTTGCGAATGGCCCAAAAGCTCCTCCCTTCACATCACCATCCGGAGCATCAGGAGAGCCCTTCGCCCTCCCATGTAGCTCTTCTACCCGTTTCTCCCCAGATGGGGCATCATCCAGCCACGCAGCCCTGAAATGCCAAGTGGACGAGGACAACAGTCCCTGGCCCACATCACCCTGCTGGTCTCGCCAATGCACCAGCAGCCAGAGAGAGGTCGCCGCCCCTTCTCGTGTCCAGCAGCCTAATAGCCAATGCCTGGCAAGTTATTTTTGCCCCCAAGACAGAAAACCCAACGGGTGCTTCTGCTAGGAGTGAACAGGGGAAGGGCCTTCTTGGCTGTGGCACCCCCGTTTTGGAATCAGTTCCCAGGGATAGTCAATTGGCACCGGCTCTACATGCATTCCAGCTCCGGGTGAAAACCTTTTTATTCTCTCGCCATTTTAATTATCGATATCCTTAATGGGTTTTATATTGGTCTTCATTATACTTTACCAGTACATGTGGATTGTTGCTAATTATTGTCTTTTATTGTTGATTCTCATTTTGGTCCAATTGTTATTGTTTATGTTGCCTGAATTGTATTGGTCCCATTGGTGTTCTATGATTGGTGCACATGTTTTAAAACTGATTGCTATTGCTGTTTTAAATCAATTGTGGCTATTGTACACTGTTTTATTAGGGTGTTATTGTATAACCATTCTGCGAGCTGGGTGCTAATGAATGGGATCTAAAAGCATAAATAAATAACCAGACAATGCCATCATAGTAAACTATTAATGCAAAAGGTGCTGCCCTTTCAGGAGACCCTGAAGCAGTTCCCCAAAGCTGCCGCCTCAGCCCTCTGCCTGCTCAGTGCCCAAGTGGCGAGTCTGATGTCGAAAGCAAACTGCCAGGAAACAGCCAGGCAGCGGACCCTGGCGTACAGCCGCCACCTCTTCAACATGCAGAATCCTTCCCCTGCACAAAGCGCAAATTTCAGCTGCCACGACGGAAAGTGTAACCGACTTGCACTAATTCCCAGAAGCGGTCTGACTGCAAAGCAGAGCGTGGGAACTGTTGAGCTGCTTTGCAGGGCAGGTTCGTGGCTGCAAAGAGGCTGTCGTATGGAGCCAAGCCAAGCCAAGCCAAGCCAAGCCAAGCCAAATGCAGGCCTGAGTTCAAATCCAATGACACTTTGCTGTCGCCAGAGCAAGGCTTTAGCACACAGAGCCACATCCCCTGCATGTGTGGAACATCATACATATGCATCTTTCACGTAAACCTGCACAAAATAATGTGCCTAGAAAGGCAGTATAGAACCATTAAAATGGATAAAAATAAATACCTGTTGTCCCTCCTTAAAAAAAAAAAAAAAAGGCTGGGGAAGAGGCCTTAGCCACACGTCATATTCTGCGCAGAGCATGGGCAAACAACGGCTCAATCCCACACCTGAAATGTTCACGGTATGTTCACCAGGAGGGGAGCTGCAGCTGGCTCATCACGCTGGATATATGGAATATCATCCAGAGCAAATTTCATTTGCTGTAATATTCAATCTGGGACTTGCTTGCCCACAGAAAGGGAGCAAAACCACCTGGAAATCAGAGCAGGGCTCAGCATGCCGGGGAAGGGAGCTGAAAGTACGAGGACTATCGAACTGCGAGCGCACCCCCCACCGAAAGCGCAACGAGTGCTGATCCTGCTCAAGCGCGCGGCAAGAATGTCGAGCGCCTCTTGAAAAATGAAAATGGAGCGAAGGGAGAGAATTTGCTTCCTTGAGAGCTCCTAACAGTTCGCAATATCTTACTGCAACATTTTCTTGCAAGCCTCCGTTGTGTCCGTATCCTCAGTGTTCACCAAAGGTTTGCTCATCAAAGCTCTTTTTAACGGCATGGACTCGGAGATGTGTTTCACTTAAACCCCGATAGGTTTATACGTCAAGGATCGGATTTTTATTTTTAAAAATTGCTCGCCCACAGTGATGTTTACTCCTTGCATCATGAACTATCCTTCCTGATGAGAAGACAGCATGTCCAAACCTCCATGAGCATCGTCTTGTAATGGGGGTTCATGCTGCTGTGCCTCTACGTTAAGAGTGATGGCACAATCACAACAGATGCAAAGATGTAAGATCATCTTCAGAGGTCCTTCTTGGAGACCCCCTCTAAAGGTTATAAGGAGGGCAACAAGGGGAAGGGCCTTCTCAGCTGTGGCACCTGTTCACGGAATCAGCTCCCTGAACAGCTGCACATGATGCCAACTCCTGAGTCCTTTCAGTGCCAAGCAAAATGTTTTCCCAATTTTGGGGGGATTTAGATATGCGTTGTATGTTATATGCTTTTTATTCCAGTTTTCTGTTACCCCAGGCTCATTTGGTATGCCTTCTATATGTATTTAATACAGGCAAGATTTATGCGTTGGGCCTAGGAAGTCTGTTGTGGTCGTTATTTATGTGGGTATTAATGTAGACGTTTTACTTATGGCCATTCTGTAAATTGTTAATGTTTTGTGAAGCGTTTAGAGAGCTGCTGGTTATTGAAGGGTATATAAATATTTGAACAAATAAATGCATAAATAAAACGTGACAGAATCCTCCAGCTCAGTGCGGGCTGACTGGGCAGGAAGAACAGTGACAGAGACACAGCGAGCCTGGTTATCATCTGGGCAGGGTTCCTTCAGCTATTTTTTCTTCATCATCAGAAGCAAGTGAACAAGGCAGACACATAGTCCCATCAGGCACTGATGGGATGGTGGTAAAATCACAGCAGTGACTCATGCGGGAACACAACAAGCTCCCTCCCTCCTGATGGCCTCAGGACCAGTGGAGTCATCCAATCATACCCTGCAATATCATGTTTCCCTGATGCCCACCAAGCGAGAACGCCAAATCCCAGAGAAATGCTTAGGCAGGTGCCTCTATGGGACCATCCTTTGAGCCCAGAGGGATCCTGCGCCATTCTATTTATTGACCTTTGCGTGCTGGCCGTTCTTTCGCAACCCACCGGGCTGCCCAGAGGAGTGCCTTGTGCACTTTGTCTCCGCTAGATCATCCGAAAGCATCAGTGCTGTGTACATCACCGAAATCGGGCACAGGCCTTGCGGCAAACTCGCATACTAATTGCCTCTGCGGTGAGTGTGAAATTAGTCAGAGGGAAGTTGGAGATGTCGAAAAGGGGGAAACTTCTGGGCAGAAGAAGGAGGGAGGGCCAACATCCCCTTGCACAATGGTGCCAGTCGTATAAAAAGGGGGCATTTGCCCCCAGAGTCTTCTGAGAGAGACTCTTGCCAGCCAGGTTGACTCCTGAGTCTGTTCTGAAGTTGCTGTCCATTCCACCATGTGGGCAAAGGTACGGCTGTGGGTTCCTTCTCTGCATAGCAGAGGTGGTGCAGGGGAGGCAGGGACACTGCAATAGCAGACTTTGACAGCAGGATCATACACCCTTCACAGATGGCCTCGCGAAACAACCACCTGTGTACCTCACAAATCGAGGGCTATTGAATCCTTGAGGACTGATTTACAAGTTAACTTGGTAGTGGGTACTCTATATATCTGCATAATCATTAACAAAATTGTGAAGAGGGCTGAATAATCTTTATACCCTGGGCAAGCTTTTTCCTTCTGTACACAATGGGAAGAATTGCTTGGTTTTTAGTATATAACTGTTTTATTTGCTTTCTTACTGCTTGCTTTTATTTGTCATGTACATTGTCTCCTGTTGCTATGTTAATAATTGTTTTAAGATGTTGGATTAGGTTTTTTTAATTACTGATTTTATTCTGTATATCATTGTTTTGTGAGCTGTCTAGAGAGCCCTCTGGCTATGGAGGGGACATTGTTGTTGTTCTTAGTTGGGAAGTTGTGTCTGACTCATCGCAACCCCATGGACAACATTCGTCCATGGAGGGGACATACCAATGTCACAATTAATTAATTAATATTACTAGTACAAAGTTTATTTGGGATGGGAAACCACATAGACATGCCAAAAAAAGGGAGTGCTTGAATAAAATTTCATCCTCAAGAGAGGGGACAGAATACCAGACATAAACTTATAATTTCCACCTTCAGAATTAGCAGCTGTACAATTCGGATGCTCTGACATCCCCAGAGAATTAAGCCATTGGCGAAAGAAGGAAATAAGAAAGGGGACCACTCGGTTAATAGAAAGATGGTAGTACAGTGACAGAGCAGATGTTCTACATGGTGGTGGCCCCAGGCTCAATCCAGCTCATCTTCAGCTGAAAGAATCAGGCTGCCCCTGATGGAGGAGACCCTACAGAATAGAATCATACAGCTGGAAGGGCCCTAGCAGGTCGTCATGTCCAAATGCCTGCTCCGTGATGGACTAAGTCACCCATCCAGATTTCAACAGGCCTGGCTTTACTTAGCTTCCAAAATGAGGCAGGATCAGGTACTCCAGGCTACACAGAAGCCCTGGTGAGATCCACTCCCAGCCAGACAGTTCAAGGAGCCTGAGTGTGGCAACTTCCATTGTGCCGCTGTGGAAAAATTGGGGAACTGGGATTTGGGAAAAGGTTGTAGCAGGGAACAGTTTCATGAGAGCTGAAAGGGTCATGCTCGAGGCATCACTTCCCATCACACGCACCAGGTGTGAAACCTGCTAAGTGCCATATAATCCATCACCTACGGGTGGCAGCCCAGTTAAGGGCTATGCAACCTTCCCATTCTCTCTTCACACCCAGGAGAGCCAACCCCGCCGCCCCGGACAGGGTGGTTGTCTGGTGGGCCACCTTGCATGGACAGCCCAGCACAGTTTCGCTTGGCCAGCTCACAAATTGTGCAAGCTTGCCCTGCACATCCACTTCTTTTGTCCCACTGCTGTCCCTGGCCAAACAGAATGTGCAGGTTGTTTTAAAAAAATGCCCAAAACTCACACTGGGTGAACAGGGAATGGGTGAGTTGCGGACACATGCCACGAAGGGCAATGGATTCACTTCTGCTACTTGACAGAGCTTGACAGAGCTTCAGCTCTTGGCCGATGCAGAAATAAAACAAATAATAATATTGTCAGGTCTCTGGTAAAAGTTGGGTAAGACAGAGAAGGCAGAATAATGGCAACTGGGTGCTACAATTGCACGTAAAGGAATTGCATGTAAATGGCAGCTACTGGGGTTGATGGTGGAGAACAGTGACCATTAAGAGAGATCAGCTGCTTGTTTGTTCTTCACCAGAACATTACCGGAAATTTTGCTAATGTGATCCACGGACTGAACGCAAGCCATCTGACAGACGTGGCTGTGAAGAGGAGCAAGCGCATGATTCTTGATACTTTAGGCGTTGGGCTGCTTGGCACCAGAACGGATGTCTTTGAGAAAATAATCCAGTACAGTAAGGTGAGATGATCGAAACGTACGTTGCAGAGAAAATGCTGCTATTTCGAGGCAAGCAAATGCCTGAGAATCTCCTAAGCTGTGAGAGGCTGAGGGTTGGCTTTAACTGGGCCGCAGCTGCAAGTACCCTGTGCTAGACTGAAAACAAAGCAAAAGCCAGAAGTGTGCACAAGATGAATCCAATTTCCATGAATGCTGCAATCTTGTTGATATTAATTGAATCCATGTCCATACCATATCTTAATCCATGTATGCTTAACCATATGTTAAAAAACACAGACCTGCACGCTTTACAAAATCAGACATTCAAATACTTCATAATACACAAAAACTCATCAGTTAAATTGTTAGCTTTCCACGCAACTCATCTTAAAATGGTTTGTCAAATGGTTTCCATGCCGTTTGTCTTTGCAACTCTTTTGCTGGAGTGATAGAATTCTGAGCCTCGCTTGCAGTTGAAGGAACACAGAGCAGAGAGAACAGCCCGTTTGTCTTGTCCCTGAAACCACATGTGAATCTTATTGCAGATCTACAATTCGGATGCATCCAGTTCTGTTTGGGCCCAGCAGGAGCTCCGCCTGCCTCCCCTCTATGCAGCTTTCGTGAATGGCGTGGCGGTAAGGAGCGCTCTATAACGATTGTGCTCACCTGTAGAGGTGGAATGGATCGTAAGCTCTTTAAGGATGCAACCCAAAGCGAGTTTAGCCAGAAAAGGGGCCTACAACTCCCAGCTGGCGGGGGATGCTGGGAGCTGGAGGCCATTTATTCAGTCGAAACATGCATGGGGTCAAGCCTTAAGGTGTTTTGGGTGCTCTTCAAGGTGTTCAGTCTGAAAGTGCCATTCTTAACATCTCGTAAAGTGCAGTCCTGTATAGCTGCTGTAAATCGTAATGCGTTCAATAGAGCCTATTGAGTTTGACAGATCTCCCACATGTGGCTTGGCACTCAGAAGCAGGCTGCCAAGATATTGTCCAGATTTCCTCTTTAATAGTATTGGCTTTGACAAAGTGATAGATTCCATCATGGAAATATGCCAGAGCCTCCTCCGACCATGGTTGGAACATACTTAGCTCTCACTTTTCTGCTAAAAATTATTCTTGTAGTTAACTAGAAACCAGTGAAATTGACTTTCCTGAATGTTTTCAAGCCTGCCGTTCATTACTTTGCTTCGTAAGCTACGACAGAAACAATGGTTACCACTGAAGGTGGCCCTTCACAGATCTCTGTCCCAAGGAGCTTACAAGCTGAACTTCAACAGTGGGAGGGCCACAAAGGGGGAGCAAAATGAGGGGCTGTTCAGAATTACTCAGGCTAAAGCTCACATCGAATCTTTGAGATAAAGCCACGATTTTCCCCTCCGCAAAAAAGGTGCACTCCATGGATTTCGACGATACGTGGCATCCGGCCACACACCCTTCCGGGGCCGTGCTGCCTGCCCTGCTTGCCCTCTCTGAAGCCTTGCCCACGAAGCGAAGGATTTCTGGCCAGGACCTGCTCTTGGCTTTCAACGTGGGCATTGAAGTGCAAGGCAGGCTGCTGCAGTTTTCCAAGGAGGCCAGCGACGTGCCGAAAAGGTACAATATTGTAACGTAATGTTCGCTACAACATAGGTATTCATGACGATCCATTCTGGCCTTAGTGCCGGACGCTGGGCCTTCAGGTGTTGCCGGCTACAACTACATGCTCGATTGGCAGGGCGGGGAAGGCTTGGCTATCGAAATGGTAGCAAGACGCACGATCCAGCCAGAGTGAGGAAGCATTGAATCCCACAAGCTCAGAGTGTTTTAGCCACAAGAGGGCCGTTCCATCTCCTGCAGTGTGTTACCGACACGAGTGATGCAGAAGGGAAATGCTGTCTCGATAGCATTTCAAGAGCCAGTGGGGTACAGTGGTGAAGAGCATGGGACTGGGACTCAGAGGATCTGGGTTCGAGTCCCCGCTCAGCCATGGAGCCAACTGGGTGCCTTTGGGCCAGTCACAGACTCTCAGCCCAGCCTACCTCACAGGGTTGTTGTTGTGGGGATAAGATGGAGGAGGAGAATGATGTAAGCTGCCTTGAGCCCTTTGCAGGAAAAAGGCAGGATGTAAATTGCAAGATAGATAGATAGATAGATAGATAGATAGATAGATAGTTTTTCTGCAGCAGTGGTGGAGACCCTTCACATGATGTTGGACTCTGATTCCCATTAGCCCCAGCCAGCAGGTCAGAAATGCTGGGCGCTGCAGCCCAAAGCACCTGGAGGCTGCCAGGTTGGGGAAGCCTGGTTTGTGTTGCTTGCCTGCTAAATTAGACAAGACTCAAGAGCAATAGAACCAGAAGAGTGGCGTGGAGGCACTATTACGCTTCGGCCAGCAAGGCTGGGGGCGGAAGGGTCACGCAGACATGCCCTCCAGGGGCTGACCTGGGGCCAGACATCGCCTCTTAGCCCAAGCTGACCGGCAGGGCGCTTGCGAGGATACATGCAGGGGTGGGGCGGGGGGAGAAGTGACAGGTGCTGCTCTTGGAAGGAAGTTGGCATAAATACACGAGTGGCATGTGCAACAGAGTGTGCTGGTGTGTTCTAACACTATACTATGTTCAACCGGCTGGCCAGCTATGTCCCCTTCCCAATTACTCCATTCCGGCAACCCTCTGCCCCCCTTCCGCCCCTACAATTCTCACCGAGCAGTTTGGGTTGGCGGGATTCTTTCCTGAAAGGTTCCCTTTTTGTGCTTGGGTGTTTTCCCAGTGTTTTCCTGCTGATGTGTCTCATGCGTACGTGGATGAATGATTTGGGGTGTGTGAGCACGAATATCAGCAACAGAGGGGGCCAGGGGCTGCTTTGAGGGCCATGCCAGGGTTGCACTGATCTCAACCGTTTCTTCGGAACATGCTATTCACACACGGCTGTTCTTTCTCAGGTTTCACCCGCCGTCCATAGTTGGTACCTTGGGCAGCGCCGCCGCCACAGCGAAACTCTTGGGTCTGGACCAGTTTCAGTGCAAGGAAGCGCTGGCCATCGCTGCCTCTTATGCTGGCGCCCCCCTGGCCAACGCGGCCACCCAGACCAAGCCTCTCCACATGGGCAATGCGAGCAGGCATGGCTTGGAGGCGGCCATCTTGGCCTCCTTGGGCCTCAAGGCAAACAAGCTGATCCTGGACCTGGAGGCGGGCCTGGGCGCGTTCTACACCGACTATGTGCCCCAGCCACTGCCCGGCCTGCAGTCCTATTCTTGGCTGTTGGAGCAGCAAGATGTCGCTATCAAGAGTTTTCCGGCACATCTGGGGATGCACTGGATGGTGGAGGCAGCCCTGGCCGTCAGGAAACACCTGGCAAAGAGTGGGGAGTCTTTCCCCAGTGGCAGAATCCAAAAAATTGTGCTTCAGGTCCCCAACATTAAATACGTGAACCGGCCATTCCCGGCCTCAGAACATGAAGCTCGGCACTCCTTCCAGTTTTCTGCATGTTCTGCCCTGCTGGACGGCCACGTTTCTATCAAGTCCTTCAAAGAGCACAATGTCTCCAGGCCTGAAGTGAAAGCCCTGCTCCAGAAGACACACCTGGAACATTCTCCCGACAACCAGCCCAGCTTCAACAGCCTGTTCTGTACAGCAAACCTCATCCTTCAGGATGGACACTCCTTCTCTGAGCGCTGCGACACTTTCTACGGCCACTGGAGGAAACCGCTGAGCAGGCAGGACCTGGTGAAGAAGTTCCACAGCAACGCCACCACGGTTCTCTCGGAGGAGGCCGCTGAAAGCATTGTCCAAGCCGTCGACAATCTGGAAAAACTAGAGGACTGCCGTGTGTTGACCTCACTTCTCCAAGGAGGAGAGTCAGCAAAGGTGCAGCTCAAAAGCCAAAATAGGCTGGCTTGAAAGATGCTGCAGAAGCCACGGCCTGTCACCAGCTGAACACTTTTCAAGTCAGGTTTTTTATTAGCCATCTCAGAAGTCTCTTACGGTGGACTAGCTTCTGTCCTGCAAGTTAACTGATGCCTACTTGATTCATTATGTACATGTAAAATCAGAGTAGCCGTATGTCCACTTTCATGTAGGGCTGCCCTCTATTTGAAGTCATCCTCTATTGGGCCAGCTGTCCAATCAAAGTCTGGCTGGAAGGTAATGAATGGTAAGAAGAATGCGTGGGGCCTTGAAGTTGCCCATCGGGGTCACTGTCTCCCCCAGTAAATTGGTCTGAACAGAGATTAACATATGCAAAGTCCGTGTTGTCTTCTTTGATAATGCATTGCCTGTGTTTTGGCAATATGTGGCTGCTTTGCATGAAATGCAATGACCAAGAGATACACACACACACTTCCACCTGCCCAAGAGAGCTTTCTGCAGCTCCTTCAGCTACGTGGTGTAACACTTTTGAAACAGAGGAAAGACTCCAAAGGTTGACTGTGATCTGGCAGAGGAATCCCTTGGTCAAAATGGAGGCCGGGAGAAGCAAATACTCCAGTCCTTGGTCATATCTGAACTCTTGTGTCCTGACTAGCGATGCTTATGCTCATGAACAGATGTATTATATGGAAATACATGCAAGCCCTCATTAGGGTCACAGAATCCTTGAGGAATACTCTGGCTTTGGACTTAGTCCAAGGTTCTGCGATCTACTAGTTCAGAGGTGACCAGGTTGTGCAGCCTTGGGACCACTCTGTCCTCCTGGAAGCTGTCTCAGGCCCAGAAACACAAAGTGTTGTAGTAAAACTGCATCTGTACTCATGACAGCCCTGCAAAATGGGCTCATGACAGCCCTACCAGTCCATCAGCTGCAGCCAATACAGCTGCCAGTGAGGGACAGTGGGAACTAAAGCATCTGCAGGGCCACAGCTCGTCCTCTCTGCTCAGAACGAGTCCCCCGCTCGAGGGCCCTCCTGCTGGCCAGGCTAGCGCTCCCATCTCACCAGCCAGCACAGTCCACACTTCAGCCCGAAGCTTAGCACTGTCCAAGAGGTTTGTCTGCAGATGGTCCCTGCCAAGTGTGAAGCAGACGCGGCAAAACGGCTGATTTATTTTAGGGGTTTGACGGGTGACTTACGGCAACTTGAAAGGTTTTTGTCAAGTTCTTTCCTGCATGGACTCTGCTGCGGACAGAGAAGCCCTCTGCCTGCATTGTCTTTCAAGGAAACTACTTTATTGGTAGGTAAAGGAGGATATCTTGGTGGTTAGCACAGTCACTTTTTAATACGTGTGATGGACTCCTACTTCATCCACTACTTTGCCCAGAAAAACTAGTTGCTGACTGATGGCTTAGAATAGTGGTCATCATTTGCTTCTTTTAAGCAGTGAGGGGGACAGAAGACAGGCCTAAAGGGTCAAGAAATGAAGTTTATTTCTCCTAAATCAGTAGCAGAATAAATTTTATTACTCCAATCCATCACACTAAGTTTCATTTGTTAAATGCATTGGCCAGCAATCTCCAAAGGTTATGACGGCCGAGCTTCCCTCTTCAGGCAAGTTTCAGGAGCTCAGCGATCATGGCCCCAATCCCATCAAAAATTTCATGCAAAGGGGCCTTGCACATGAAGGCGCAAGTGGTGATGATTTTGTTGGTGAAATCCACATGTGCTTCCTTCACATCCTTGCAAATGTGCTTGCATCCCAGTGCTTCTATGGCAGCTGCTGTGAGAAAGAAAGCAAAAAGAATGGGCTGGTTTTCCAGTGGGGGGGAGTTATACCCAGCCATGTACTGACTGTTCAGCTGTTATTTCCACCCCAACGCCATTCCGCCCAAGATTCTCTGCAGCAAGGTGGAAGTTCAAGAGAGTGGCTGAAAAGAGTTAAGGCCGTCCCCGAGTTACCAACGTCCGAGTTACGAACAACCCATACTTACAAACAATCTGCCATAAAGCGCATTACTTTGTTAAAATTAGACCCTTTTTTCTGTCCAAACTTGCATTTAGATACTTGAGAAAGTGGTTTAACTAAAAGACTTTCTGGCTCAACCCTATACACACTTATCTGCCCCAATGAGCTCATCCCTGGCTGGTTTGTCAAAGGAGAATCAACCCCAGTTTAAACCCAAGAACAAACCATGGATTAAAACTACGGGTTGTTTCTCCTTCAATAACCCAAAGTTGCAGCCTGAGAAATCATGGAGAACAGTCCAGTCCCGGGACGGTTTTGCAAGCTGGAACGATCAAGAGTCAATGACCAAGAGTGATGGTCGAGAGTCAAAGGTCATGGCTCTCTCCTGCAAGTTTCAAATCAACCCCTAGTTAACAAACAATTTGCTAACAGGTTAACAAGCAGGAGTTGTCTAGTCATGCAAGCCGAGTCACAGGCACACAGATGACCTTCCAAGCCATTTCCTACCTTCCGTCGACATTGTTATTGTGGCCAACAGTGACTTCACAGCCGGGGAAGACCTTTGCGGCCAGCACGGGAGAGATGCAGCACAAGCCAAGAGGCTTCTTTGCGCTGTGGAACGCCTCAAGCGTGGACTTCACGAGCTCATTGACGGTGCAGTCCTTTCCTTCTTCAGCCCAGGAACACAGGTTCTTGGCCACACCAAAGCCACCTTGAAGGGAAGAGAAAGCACAGGTCTTGCTAGCATTTCTTCTCCTTTAGCATCTGGCACAATTCCTCGTATCAGTTCTCCGGGGCCACCAACATGCAGCCCATGTTATCAGCCAGAGGTGAGGAGGAGAGAGAAAGGAAAGAGAACCACACTGGTTCAGTTGGTTGATGTTCTGTGGAAACCACTTCCTTTTAGCAGAGGGTTGAAAGCCACAGACGTGCAGATGTTCTGAGTATGATCCTTCCAGATCAAGGAAGCCAAGGCATGGGCACTGAATCCCTGCTGATCTGGCTTCTAATGGAAAGCCACAAAGATCACCTGAAGGACCATCGGGGAGCTTGTGGACAGGAGTTCCCAGAGAGAAATGTGTCTGAAATAGACTGCAGTCCACAAAAGCCAACACCAGAATAAACGTGTTAAGTCTTGGGGGGCTCTGCTTTTCAGTAACAGTGCTGAAATCAGCACAACACATAGCACTCTAAATAAATTGTACAAGCCACAAAACAAGTTCATAGCAGAACTCCAAAGAAGAGACCACAAGATACCCCCGTACCTGATTTGCCAGTTACAATTAGTGGGTTCCTTCCTTTCTTGCCTTTAGCTATTTCCTCTGCACTCTTTTGGAAAGCAGTACCTGTCCTGCTTTTTCTTTCTTGCCCCAAATGACAATGAGAGAGGTTTTAGGGGTTTCCTTAATAGCGATATAAATATTTACCCCGTATAATAAAAGCTACTCTAAGAAGGAGTAGAAGATGGCTGCGTTCATCTTTTGAATGACCAAAATAAAATATCACCAACATGAAAGAGATTACAGCAGCCTTCTGGAACTGACCTGGTGATTCCCATTACAGCATTTAAGAACTGCTACTCAGAAAGTGACAGAATGGGTATTTCTTACACTGAAATTACTTCTGTATAAGAAATTGGGCCAGTCACGCACCTTGGACCAGGGGTGGAATTCAAGAGTTGGGGGCAGAGCAGGCCCATGTTGAAGTTAAGCTTTTACTTGTGGTTATAACCACAAACAGAAAACCAAACCAAAGAAAACCAAAGACCCATTTAGAAAATGTAATTCCTTTTATTTACATCATTTCTAAAATGGTCTGCTTCTCTTGCTTCATTCCCAGATAATATGTTGTACACCCACATAGCATAATGGAGAGGGAGGGCTCACAGGGGTCTGGGTTGGGATTGCAAAGGCCACAGGGGTTTCCTCCCCTCTACTTGAATGCCCCCTTTTCTGTCCACGTACTTTTTATTTTCTGTTAGCTTCGATTTTGCTGGCTGACGTCTTTGCCTGCTTTGGGACCTTTCGGATCCACTTCGCCTTTAAGGGAGTGGATTTAGCTTTGGCAGCTGCCCCTGTCCATTCTTCTTGAACTGGCCTTTTAGGGCTGGATTTGCATCCCTTACTCGTGAGCTGATTGCTGGATCATTCTGTCCTGCCTGTATTCTCTTGGCCCCCTAAATTACCTTTCCATTGTTTCTGTATTTACACCTGACATTTTCCACTAGTTAACCATTACATGCCTCTCCTCCTGTACTTTTCCACATATCTACTGCTCTCCTATCTCATTGCTAAACTCGCATTTCCCCCCATCTGAATAAACCTTTCCATTTCATTTGCTAACTCTGGCCTTTTCTGCTTCCCATCACTTCTGGTGCAAGTTCAACAGCACTAAATAAAATCTATTGTTGTGGGTAAGATCACGTGACTGAGTTGCTCCTATCAACAGCTTTATTATTTGCGTTGTCCTGTGACGTGTTCTCTTGGCCAGGGGTTAGGGCTGGTACTGAGGGATGCAAACTCCCTTCTTGAGGGGCATGTCTAGCCCTGTTTGTAGCAGAACGTCCCCATCTGAGTTTCCTGCACGTTTAAAATATAGGACACTTCACCTCTTGCCGGCACCCCAGTGAAGGAGCAGGAACTCTGTTATTCCAGGATCAACAACATTGCAGAGGACTGCAAGAACCTCTAAGGCTTGTAAAGAATTCAGGCTGAGGACTTTTTGATTTAAAAAAGACTCTGTCTGCAACCCTGCAGTGAACCCAAGTGCTCACAGCCAGCCAGGGCGGAACAGTGGTGAAGAGCGCAGGACTGGGACTCAGGAGATGGGGGTCCTTCCCCCGTCAGCCATGACTGGGGGCCAGTCACAGACTCTCAGCCCACCTTGCCTCACAGGGGTGTTGTTGTGGGAAAAGACTGGGAGGAGGACAATTAAGTGAACGGCCTTGTGTTCCTTGGAAGGGAAAAAGGAGGGATAGAACTGTAATACATGCGGATTCTTGAAAGCAAATAGGAACATTGGAGTTAATTCTACTGCAAAGGAAGGCAGCAGGTAAGTGATGTGGGGTGGGAGAGGGGAGGTCAGTCTCAGAACAAAATTGGGTTCCGGGTCATATTTTTGCTGACACACCACAGGGATGTGCTCAAAGATAGCTGTGCTTGCGTTTGTTCTACTGGCCCGACAGCGCTCCCTGCTGGCGAAACTGTGCACTGAGCCTTTTTCCTGAGCAGATCTTCTCTGGTAAGAAAAGACCACATAAATGGTGGGAGAACACAGGAGACGCCCGTGTCTGCAACACCCATGGAATTCGGGGAACCTGGCAGCGTGATGGTGTCATAAAAGCCTAGACTGGGGGTAGCAAGCAAGTTGCAATTTTCCTATTAATAGTTGCTTGTGCAGCAAGCCAGTAAATTCATTCCCCAAACAGACACTAATAGGGGAGAGAACTCCCCAAAGACTGCTGCACGTTTTAAGCTTTCAGGGCTGCCCAGCCAGTGATCCAGTCGTTTGATTTGTGCAGTGCAATCTTGTGCCGATGCTGCTAGGAAGAGCTTGCTGTCAAATTCACTGGGGTGCATTCTCAGGAAAGGGATTCCAGAAGGGGCCCTCAGCTTTCAGTGGGGAATTTGAGAAGCTGCTGTGGTCAACCCCACAAATTGCCTAATGGTGCCTGCACTTTGGTGCCTGCCTGGCGTGCCTATTCCATAAAAACTGTTGGACCCATGATGTCTCTAATGAGGGACTGATTCAGCTAATTGCCGACAGTGCAATTACAATTACAGTTGCAATCACAGTGCAAGCATTCCAACTAACGCTTCTTCTAAACACTCGTTCCGGCAATATTCCATAGGTCCTTCTTTTTGAAGTTATTACAGATACAATTCGAACTGGAGTGCACTCAATATTCACTGGTGTCTACACTCTTTTAAATTAGCTACCTGCTTCTTGGAAATTAACAAATGGTCAGTGTAAATGGGTTTGCTGTACCCTTTTAACTGCTAAGGACTAAAATTACAACTCTTTCCTGATACAATGAAATGGATTGAGGATCTTGCTACTTTTTCAATATCTGAATAGAGATGCCACCTTCAAATGGATACATTCTCATATATTTGTTCCACTTCTGCTGAAGCCTGTGTATAATTGCTAGAAAGCTCCATGCATTCCATAGCCATACATTTTTAAAATAGATTTTAAAAAAATCCAAGATTTTTGGAGGCATTGAAGACACTATTGGAGGTGCTCACAGGTGGCAGGAGTGCATTTCCAGGAAGTAATGCAACCTTTCTGCCTTGCGGAGGTCAAATTGCTACGGCCATCCAAACTGTAGCAGGCCCTGCATTGGAACAAGGCAATCAAAGTCTTTAGGAAGCACACACCAGGTTTCCGGGATTGCTCTTGCCCTGAGACATGGTGCCTGTGCTCCATTAATGTTCCTGCTCACCAGGCACATCGAGTTCAGCAACATGCTCATGGCCCACAAAGACAAGTATATCAGCACGGATTCTGTAACAGTGCTCACCTGGAAAGACAATAGCGTCAAATTCATCAACTCTCAGTTCGGCCAGATCTTGGATGTTACCTCTTGCAAGTCTGGCACTTTCCACTAATACGTTCCTCTTTTCTTTGCTTGGGTGACCCTTTAAATGATCTACAACATCCTTCTGTTCAATATTAGGTGCAAACATCTTTACCTGAAAGAGAAACGAGGCAAGGAAGAATAAATGGGACACTGTATAACCAAGACACAAAGCAGCACTGTTACAATTTCTAGGAACTCCAGTTGTTCCTAAGTAAAAAGACCATTGCCAATTGCAAGAACAAGAATCTTTGCAGTCACCATCTCCGACAAGATCACAATGCTTTTGGTGAGATTTCGATATTCATTTGAAGAGGCCAGCATTTTAGGCAACAATACCACAGACAAAACTTTCAAAACATGATTCAGTCGCAGCACAGAAATTAGGCACAGCATGGCTTTAAATGGGTTTTATTAATTGATCTGTTGGGGGTAAAAAGATAAAAATAATTTCCCACTATTATGTTGCAAAATTGGTTTGTACCCAAAGTGAGTGCAACGTAAGTCCTATTCATCTCAATAGATCTACTCTAATTCTACTCAGAATTCTCATTACAACCCCACTGTAAAAAAAAAAAAAAACAAAAAACAAAACAACAGCAAAAACCAATCTTCCAGTACTGTAGTCAGAAATACTTTGGAAAATTTATTTGTATTTAAAAGTTAAAATAGTCTTCTGATATATATATGCTTTCAGCGCAGCAGCATTCAGTGGAAGCTAAGCATGTTTAGAAGTAAATCCTACTGCATGCAATGGGATGGCCTTCCTGCTAAGCCCGTTCAGGATCGCTACCACGGTTGCTTTCAGGATCGCGCTCCTGTGCACACTTTGGTGACAGGAAACTTCACCCATCACAGCACAGGGTGCGGCAAGGTGCGCTGCAAAGAAACCATGTCTAAGAAAGTGATTCTAAAAGGAAGTCAAAAATGAGAGATCCGTATTACAGTGGAAAACGCGGCCAGTGGCAAATGTTCTCAGCTAGACATTTAGCTACAACTACAACGCAGTGCGAGTTATTTACTCAAAAGAGCCAAATCCCATGTCTGTCCTACAACTCCCAGCATTCTCAGCCACTTTTCAGAGGAGAAAGGCGACAGCCTTTTCGACTCGAAAGGATCGCTGCAAGTGGATATAGGTAGCAGCCGCGCTGGTCGCAGGAAGAGCTCCCCAAGGGCTCGCCCGGCCGGCCAGGCGCACGGGCTGCTGCAGCGTCGCCCACCCGCGCCCCCCACCCGCGCGGCAGCACCCCATCTCTGCGCGCGGCCGCGTTAAGCTGGCGGGCGGATGTGGGGCGAGAATCGGGGCCAAGTAACGGGGCAGAAGCGCCAATGGCAGCACGCCTTGGACGGCCCTCGGCACATTCCACGGGGCTGTAAAGCCAGCTCGGGGGCTCGTGCCCGAAGTGCAGGCGAGGCGTCTTCTCCAAGGCTGCAGGGGCGCGGGAGCGACGGGGTCGGCCGCCCGGACCCGCAGCCTCGGGGCTGTTTCCGAGCCTGGCAGGGGCCCGCAGAGCCCTCACCTCCGCGCCAGCCCGGCTGAGGTGCACCAGGGCCGCGGAGGCCTCGTGGATCTCGCTGCCGTCGAAGACGCCGCAGCCGGCCAGGACTAAGGCCACCCGCTTGCCCATGGCTGCCTCCCCGCGCGCCGCCTCGCTCTCCTCTCGGGCCCCGCCAGCGGCGGCCCCGGCTCCGGCGCGCCCCCTGCCGGACCCAGGGAGGAGCGCGCCGCTGTCGCTCCGCTTCCTCTTCCGAAGCGGGAACAGGAGGAGCTTCGCTCCTGGAAGCCCCGCCTGGCGCGGCTTTTGTGCATTTGCGGGAGGGGGGCCCTCTGTGCTGCGGCGTCCCTCCCTCCCGGCCAGTCTGATGAGGGGACCGGACGCATGAGCCGCCCCCGGGGGGAGCCCGCTCTGCAGCGTGGTCGGGCGTGCGCGGCCGGGCACGCGCCCCTTGGCTCGGAAGGCCGGCCGCGCCGGGATCCGCCGCGCATGAGAGAGCGTTTCGCAGCCCTTCCAGAGACACAAGCCGCGGGGCAGCGCCGCTGCGTCCCCTCCCGCCGCCTCCAAAAGCGGGCGGGCGCACGGCCAGGGACACGAGCGCCCGCGCCGCGCGCCTTCCCGGGGCTGCCTCGTCGCCTGACAGGCTCACGTGCCTCGGGCGGGCCTCCTGGTCCTGTGAACAGCCGCCCTGGGGTCAGGTGACTCGTCGCTCGCGGGCGACGGGGAGGCCGGAGGAAGCGAGACGGGCCGTGGCGCCATGGCCGCGGCGCGGGGGTCGCTGCCGCTCCTGCTGCTGCCGCTGCTGCAGCTGGCGGCGCGCGCCTGCCCGGCCGAGGAGCAGCCGCGCTGGCCCGTGCCGTACAGGTGAGCTGCGGGCGGCTGCGCGCGCCGTCCAGGGGCTCGGGCGCGGCTGGGGTTGCCGCGCCGGCGCCTCCCGACCGGGTCTGGCTGGAAGTCCAGGCGCCCGCCGTGCTGGCCGTGGCTCGTGGGAGCTGCGCTCCGCAACGTCTTTGCCGGGAGTGCTGCCCTCGGGGACGCCCCGGGACCGCACGGCTTGAAGGAAATACTGACCGCCGTGGGGCCAGACCTGTGCCCGCGTGTGCCTGGCGCCCACCCCGGAGGTCTCTTCGCGGTGAGAGAAGGACCCAAACGCCGACCCGGAGGTTTGGCAGGCAGCGCTTTTCCAGCAGAGGCACCCACGCTTCAGTGTGGCGTAGTGGTCAAGAGCTGGGACTGGGACTCAGGCGATCTGGGTTCTAGTCCCCCCTCGGCCATGGAGCCAACTGGGTGCCTTTGGGCCTGTCACAGACTCTCAGCCCAGCCTACCTCACAGGGTTGTTGTTGTGGGGATAAGATGGAGGAGGAGAATGATGTAAGCTGCCTTGAGCCCTTTGTAGGAAAAAGGCAGGATATAAACTGAAACTGAACTGAAACTGCTCCAACTCAGAAGAAGTAATTAAAAAGCGGGTGGGGGCAGCTGTGCCAAATACCAATATGTGAAATGAAATGGCCCCCCCGAGAAAGAGAGCTCTGATATGGGGCTGGGAGCATTTTCCAGCACTGGACCTACATAACTCAGAAGTAGGCCAGAAAGCCGACTGAGATGTTTTGGACTTCCACTCCCAGCCTTCCTAGCCCCTTTCCATGCTTCCAGGGACTTCTGGGAGTTGAAGGCCAAAACATCTGTGACCTATGTTCTACCTGTCCTTAGTGTAAATATGCTTTTTTAAATAATATATTTATTTTAATGCAGGCGTTTTGATTACCGCCCCAAAACAGATCCCTACTGTCGGGCCCGCTATAGCTTTTGCCCAGCTGGTTCATCAATTCCAGTAATGAAGGACAACGATGTCCTTGAGGTTTATCGATTGCAAGCGCCTGTCTGGGAATTCAAATATGGAGATCTCCTTGGGCACATGGTATGTTGACTTCTCTTCCCACCCTCCCACCTCCTTAATATTTTTTCTGTCCTCCCAATTAATTTTAGAATCTGAAAAGTACAAACAGGTAGATTTGCATAAATGGATGAATTCTAGGTCTAGAAATGTATTTAGAAAATATTAACATACCTACTGAACTTCTGGCAGCTAATGGTGGCTATCCAAGGAGCATTCTTTATGCTTTGGGATACACTCTGTGATTTATGTTAAAACACACACAAATTTTAAGGAAAACTTTTAAAAATATACTTGCAGATTGAATGTTTATCCCAACTGGTGCTGTTTACTGGCACGAGACACTGATTTACTTTTTCCTTCTAGATCTTAAAATTCTTAAAGTGCCCAGAAATCTCATTTTCCCGATGGATTTATGTTACAGCTTTTATAGTCTTACCTTTCCTGACAGCATATTGGGGCAAAAGGACACACAGATACAGTAAAGCAGCAGAATCTTCCAGTTGTGGAAAACCTAGCTCATAGGAAAATGTAGCTGGCTCTTTTTTCAGTGAACAGCAGCATTCAAGCCAGTAGATCATTTTCAGATTCTGCTTTTCGGCTGCAGTTCTGTACATCCCTGCCTAGGAGGGATGCCTAGTTATTGAACATACAGTGAGATTGACTCATGCTTAAGCTTGCACCAGATCAGACAATTCTAGTAGAATACGGAACTTGGTTGCTTAGGATCAAGGCCCACTGTATTCAGTGCAGCTTCCACTCACCAAAATCTGCACAACCTTCCAGCCAAAGCCCAAATCCAACCTCTTGGGGGATCCAGTTAGACCTTGGGGCGCTCCAGATAGCACCACACCTTTCCTCTGACTGCACCCATTCCCTGGTTCGGTGGCTTTTACATGGAATTGTTGCCCATTTTCTCCTAAGGCTGAGTTACTACACTGACAGCTTTAATATGCTAGGATTGGTTAGTATTTTGCTCCTGCCCTCTCACCTTCAGCTCCACCTTTCACTGGAATGAGGTTCCTCCAGAGCGTCTCAGAAGTGAATTGCAGAGGCCCAACATCTCTGCCTTAGGGTGACTGTAGGTGGAGGAGGTGGAGAATGAGGAGACTTTGAGCTGCCAGATTAGAAGCCACAGCTGCTTCACCTGCAGAAGGTGCTTGGCAACTCCTGTTGGAAGTAGAAGCATCTCTCTGGTTCTGCTCAATTTTTTCAGGTTCCCCCTTCTTTTCTGCATGGAGGACTCTATTCTACAGGGACCAACCTTCCATGTGGCTCAGAAAAGGGTGAGGTACTGGAGCATCCAGCACAGGGGACAGGATGCAGGGAAATCTCCCTCTGATGCACTTTCCTAAATTTAGAGCCAACTTTTAGTTTTCTACCTTTCCCTTTTAACCAATGTATTTTGTAAAGTATATGGATTCGGGGGTACCTTTGTCTTAAAAGCTAACTTCTAAGAATTTTGTTGTTATTCTTAGTTGCGAAGTCGTGTCCAGCCCATCCTTGCAGTCATTTTCGGAAGGTCTCTTCACAAGGAACACTGGGGAGGAGTGCCTCACTTGTTGTTGTTGTTGTTGTAGTTGCTAGTTGCGAATTTGTGTCCAACCGATCACGACCCCATGGACAACACTCCTCCAGGCCTTCCTGTCCTCCACCATCCCCTGGAGTTCACCTAAACTCACACCAACTGCCTCAGTGACTCCATCCAGCCACCTCATCCTCTGCCGTCCCCTTCTTCTTTTGCCAGCTATTGTT